>NC_092227.1:78119011-78204011 GCF_036320965.1 Panulirus ornatus | reverse complement strand
CAGGGAAGATTTCAGCCCTCGATATAGACCCTGATGTTCAACACAGTTCCTATTGGCCGTGATGAGTACAAGGAAGGAGTGGGAGGGAGTGGAGGAAGTGTTACATGCTACACAATACTCAAGAGAAGTTCATAGCGGGGGACGGTGGTGGCGGGTCAAGAATAAGTTCAAGGAGGACAAGGGGAGAGTGAGAGAGGTGTTAAATGCTCCCAAGAACTTAGGAAAAAATCCACATCTCACTAGACACAAAAGCAGGACACGAAACCTTCTCATAATTCGTAAAAACTTAGGAAAAATCCACGGCTCACTAGACACAAAGCAGGACATGAAACCTTCACATAATTCGTAAAAAACTTTCCCTTGTTTCATCTCTTTCTCTCTCAAAATCCTTTCTATACTTCACTCAAGGCCTGGCCTTGATGTGGACTTTTGTTAGTGAGTGCAGCCTTCAACATGAAAAAAACAATAGACTATCGTTGTTTATGAACTTAATCATTTCATTCGCTATAATAAATAAACATTACAAGTAAAACAAACTGATATATGTATATATATATATATATATATATATATATATATATATATATATATATATATATATACATATATATATACATTTTTCTCTTTTATTTCGTCATGAATGAAAAGGTGTGACCTGTCCAAATCCCTTCTTTTTTTTTTTTAATAAAAAATAAGAACCTGCTGAATTAATTATCAATACAGAAACATACATCTCTTACCTTTTTATTCATAACAAAATTACACCAAATTATACGTGTGAGGGGAATCACTCAACGCGTAATGTCATATAATCAAATTATCCCAAGGGACAGCCGTCGTACGAAATAAGAACCTGACTCAATTACACCTCCACAATTAAGAGGCTTCGAAGGTTGTAAATGACTGTGTAGCAGGATAGCGAATTTCACGACATGTCGCTTCGTATCCACAGCCACCGCTATGACCCATCAGGGGGCAAACCTATAACTCTAGACAGACATTGTCTTCAGTAATGCTACAATCATACATTATAGGCAGTGACTGTTGGGGCAACCCTATGATTACAGGCCATTGCTGTCTGAAGTAATGTTACTCCATGACCAATCACTCACCAGCTGGGTTACTCTGTAGCTAAGGCGTAGACCTAAGAGTATTGACCGATGGTGTTAAAACACCATCGGTGCTGCATCCCTCTTCGGCCACGGTCAACAGCAGGGGCTAGACAGCTGCGGAAGGCAGGGCTATGACTTGAGATCATTGTCGAACCAAAAGGGTTAGACAATGTTGAGTCCAGACCAATTGCCTGGGGAGCGAGTAGACAGAGGCTGGGGTAAAGTAATGAGTGGAGACCGATTTCGCCCTTTGGTAATGCTTCGTCTTAACCCACAGTCGCAAGCAATGCTTGGTTAAGCTATAGCTTACTTGAGGAAATACACGTTGAAAAATATTGGATTGGTTTAGATTACTTATACATACGTCATGTATGCGTTAGATTATAATGATGAAAGACATGATAATTGGAAATTTATATATATTGAAGATTCTAACATATTCCTGTAATTTACTTAAGGTGCAAATTTAGGAAGCTTTTCCTTGTCTCTGTATGCTTTTGTATGTGTTTGTATTGATGTGTGCGGGTGATTGTTTTTGTCATATAGGTTTTTGTGTGTGTGTGTGTGTGTGTGTGTGTGTGTGTGTGATTACTATCTATGTGTTATGGGGAGAAAATTTTACGCTAGTGTTGCCTCATATCTAAACCTTGTGTATATAAAACATATTCTAGCTCATATATATATATATATATATATATATATATATATATATATATATATATATATATATATATATATATATATATATATACACACACACACACACACAGCTTAAGCCAGGTATCCATTTATCGACCATCCCCAAGGAGAGGATGAACACCTGCATTGGGTGTGTGGCCGAGAACCACACCGAGGATTCGAACCCATACGGACCCGACCCTGAGCTGTCCCGTGCTTGACTCAACTGAAATCAATCATTAATTCACATGGGTTTTAACCTCACACTGATGGAGCCCCATCACCATACTACCTACAATTTCCTATCGACGAGGTGTTTGAATTTCTGACTACGCTCTGCTTTAACTTGGCTCAGATAGTTTCCACATCTCCACGACTCTCTTTCGCTACAGAAACATTTTCTCGTCATGCCTGACCTTTCTCTCGCCCAGCCTCCACTAATGGCCTGTAAATATAAGATTCTCCTTCTCCGCGGACCTGGTCAACATCAACAATATCATTATGACCCCTGAGATATCATTATGACCCCTGGGGGATTACGAAAGCAATCATCGTCCTCACTCTATTGTCCTCCACTATGGGGGTACTTCGAAGACTCCACCTCCTTTCTCCATAGCTTAATGCTATTGGCTCCATTCCATTCTTAATGTTTATCATTGGATCCCCTGTGACGAGACGTTTCCATGGAGTCAGATTCTCGCAACTTCTTCCCCCCCTATTACACACACTTCAAGTCCAGTCTATTATCACCCTTTCCCTTATAGCATCACCCTTACTTTATACTTAAAACTAACAAGGACCGAGCCTCACCAAATGTTCCGATGATCATTCTTGCAGCTTGTTATGATCTCGTTGTATTTTCTGTACATATGAACGCTCCTTACTTCATTCATCAACTGGATTTATATTCACATACAGTCCAGGTCCAGCAGGGAAGTCATTCATTTATATTAGATGTATCAAGTGAGCTCAACAGCCAGCTATGATGGATTTAACTTGCAACTTTAACTTAAGAGTCAGGAAGCAACTCTTATACATGCTTCATGTCTCCTTCTAGTCGAGTATAGCTTTCAGTCACGTTATGAATTACTTCTGTAATATGATCTTGAAATTTCCGTGTTTCTGGAAGTTTAAAAAAAAAAAAATACGCGGTCAACCTGGACATCTCTCCTGTCAAAGACGTCCCCAACTCCTTTAAGAGGAGTCTTAAGAGGTCATTTGCACACGATCACTTACCTCCGTTCTCAGTGTTCTCATTTATCCAAAAAGAATCCAGTGATTCCTTTTTCCTCGCTCCCTGGGAAAATGTTACCAGCAGTCTGCAAGCTTGCGCGCTCCTTATTGACACAGGTCTTTAGTTCAGAGAATCGTCCCAGTCACCCGTTTTCCTTAAAGGATTAGGTTCCACGTATTGCTCTCCTCCAAGTCCCCGGTTCGGCGCCCTTTGAGAATAAGGCGACACCCAACCTTCAAATCAGCCTGGGTTTCCAACTCCTTATGTTGCGATCCAACCCGACATATATCTGTCGTGTGGTGTCTATTCCCTTCCAGAGGCCTTCTTCATGGAGCTGTGCCGTTCTTCTTTGGTCACTTCCTCACTCAAGACTTTAATCCCCGTGAGGTTCTAGGACATGGACGCTTTACCATGAAGAGGTGTTTTCAACTTACAAGCTGTCCTATGTTATAAAGGGTCTAGCAATGATGATGATGTGTCATTACCTTAAACTTAGTTAGTCTTGAATGGCTTTCACAGGTCTCTTACCTTGAGTTGACGGGTCGTTGGTCGACCAACGTGTTTGAGGCCTTAGCCCGCAAGCCCACGTAACACCTCTACATCGAAGATATATAACTCGAACACAAAAACACAAAGAATCTTGTTTCAAGATCACAAGATCTAAGAAAATTTCAAGCGTGTTTCTAGCCTTCATCTTCATACCTCTAAACAATCCTAGGAAACCAAAGGAAGGGCTGAAACAGAGCGAACATAAAACAAATCAATTGACGTGAAAAGCGCTCGTTAGTCTTACACAAAAGTGCACTTAATCAAAGAAAGTGATAATCCTGGCCTGGGGTGGAACCCACATGGATTCGAATCCTGGTCGCGCACCTTGGTCTACAGTCCACCACCCAGCTATCCATCCTTCCCTTAGGTCTGGTATACTAATAATGATAATAATAATAATATTAACAATAGGAATAATAATAATAATATTGATAATAATAATGATAATGATAATGATAATAATAATAATAATAATAATAATAATAATAATAATAATATTATAATAATAATAATAATGATAATAATTACAATAATATATAGAGAGATAGATAGATGGATAGATAGATAGATAGATAGGTAGATAGATATAGATATATATATATATATATATATATATATATATATATATATATATATATATATATATATATATATATATATATAGATATAGATAAACAGATAGACAAATATGTGTGTGTGTGTGTGTGTGTGTGTGTGTGTGTGTGTGTGTGTGTGTGTGTGTGTGTGTAAAAGATTTTGTCTTGAGTAGGGCATTAAGTTACCCTTGCCATCTCAGCTAACGGGAAGAAAGCGTTACTTCTTCTATCATTATACGATCTGGCCGATTTCGTTCACACACACGAAAACAATATATCTCCTTCGCTTGAATTCCTTTAACCTACTAATGCCACTTTTTTTTAATCCCCTCCCCCGCAAAAGTAATTATTTGTCAGCTTGAATTACTTTTACGGCTGGAGTACCACCAGACTGATACAAAGAGAGAGAGAGAGAGAGAGAGAGAGAGAGAGAGAGAGAGAGAGAGAGAGAGAGAGAGAGAGAGAGAGAGAGAGAGAGAGAGGGGGAGGGGGCGGGTGTTAGAGGGGGAAGTAATTTAACGTTAGCGTAAATTAAGTCTCTTATAACAAAATAATAAATCCTCAGGCCACCAGCCAGGCGTAGCTTTATTGCAGAAGCACAGTAAATCTCTGGCAAGTATCTATAATAATTCTTGCTGCTCTTAAATTTGCCGTGATATATGTGGGAGCAGTGGCGGCTCTCTCTCTCTCTCTCTCTCTCTCTCTCTCTCTCTCTCTCTCTCTCTCTCTCTCTCTCTCTCTCTCTCTGCTGCCGCCTCCTTTTCTCTCTTTTTTTTTTCATCACTCCGAGCGTTGCTGACTCTTGAGGAAGGCCAACCAGAGACCCCCGACCCCGACCATTCCCTCACCGACGGCAAACACAGGGGGCCCTGGTAAGCCAGCGGCATTCTGGATTCTGGATTGGGTTTGAGGCGGGAGAACGATGAGGACGTGGTGGTGGAGAGTGTGTGTGTGTGTGTGTGTGTGGGGTGTGTAGGGAGGGAAGGAAGTGGTGGAGGGAACGGAGGGAGGGAGGGAGAAGGAAAAGGAAGGTGGGAAGGATGTGAGAACCTGGAGAAAGAAAAAAAAAAGGAATGTGAAGGAGGGCATTACATACGGAAGGTGTACGTGAGAGATACAAAACACACGCGAGCAAATGAGAGAGGAAGGTTGTCTGTTCAAGGGAAAGGTATAGCTAGCCTCCAGAGATCTTATTCTACGTAGATCTGTTCAAGGGAGAGGTACAGTTAGCCTCCAGAGATCTTATTCTACGTAGATCTGTTCAAGGGAAAGGTATAGTTAGCCTCCAGAGATCTTATTCTACGTAGATCTGTTCAAGGGAAAGGTATAGTTAGCCTCCAGAGATCTTATTCTACGTTGATCTGTTCAAGGGAGAGGTACAGTTAGCCTCCAGAGATCTTATTCTACGTAGATCTGTTCAAGGGAGAGGTACAGTTAGCCTCCAGAGATCTTATTCTACGTAGATGGCTACAGGAGAGTAAGACCTGAAGGCTCCCTCTAGACCCAGGACACCCTCCCTACAGCACATGGCAAGGCTTTAAATTTGCTACTACGGAAGACCCAAAGTAAGGGCGAGGTTACGCCTACGTGGGGTATCCCAGGGAAAAGTGCGAATGGAAAAAAAAAAAAACGTTCTGATCTAATTCCGGCCACCAGGCAGGGAATCGTTTTAGCTTCTAAACTGAAAAGATAAAATCATCAAAGTCTTTTTTTTTTTTCCGTTAGCTGAGACAGCACGGGCAACTGAACACCCCTAATAAAGGCCATCTTGTTATATATATATATATATATATATATATATATATATATATATATATATATATATATATATTTTTTATTTATTATACTTTGTCGCTGTCTCCCGCGTTTGCGAGGTAGCGCAAGGAAACAGACGAAAGAAATGGCCCAACCCCCCCCCCCTCATACACATGTATATACATACGTCCACACACGCAAATATACATACCTACACAGCTTTCCATGGTTTACCCCAGACGCTTCACATGCCCTGCTTCAATCCACTGACAGCAAGTCAACCCCGGTATACCACATCGCTCCAATTCACTCTATTCCTTGCCCTCCTTTCACCCTCCTGCATGCTCAGGCCCCGATCACACAAAATCTTTTTCACTCCATCCTTCCACCTCCAATTTGGTCTCCCTCTTCTCCTTGTTCCCTCCACCTCCGATACATATATCCTCTTGGTCAATCTTTCCTCACTCATCCTCTCCATGTGCCCAAACCACTTCAAAACACCCTCTTCTGCTCTCTCAACCACGCTCTTTTTATTTCCACACATCTCTCTCAGATCAGCTTTGAGCGCCTCTTCGCAAACGGAACTACCTTGGCCCACCAGTGATGCTACTACGTTTGTGAATCGGGAACTATTGCAACACAAACCTCGCCAGGTGGTAGAGTTTCCCGCAGTGTATCGAGACAGACTTCCCCAGAACTTTTTTTAAAGGGGAAGTAAATTTTTATAGTTGTGTTACTGGAGTGATAGTTGTCATACATGGTGTTTTGACAAGAAAATAGTGAAATTGGAGAAAAATGTAGCTTAGACATTGAAGCATATTGATACAGTGGTTAAATTGATGAGAACTGCTATTGATGTTTGTGTAAATAAATTATACATTTCCTTTTTCCATAGCCAGAGGTTGAACCATTATGTGACATTCATTTTTTCATTCATTTCAAGCTGGAAGTTTCAGTTTTCTAAATTGTTTCTTACATTCTTCATATGTATATATATGTATGTGTGTGTGTGTATATGTGCGTATGTATGTGTATGTGTGTGTATGTGTATATGTATGTATATATGTATATTATCCCTGGGGATAGGGGTGAAAGAATACTTCCCACGTATTCCTCGCGTGTCGTAGAAAGCGACCAGAGGGGACGGGAGCGGGGGGCCAGAAATCCTCCCCTCCTTGTATTAACTTTCTAAAATGGGAAACAGAAGAAGGAGTCACGCGGGGAGTGCTCATCCTCCTCGAAGGCTCAGAGTGGGGTGCCTAAATGTGTGTGGATGTAACCAAGATGTGAAAAAAGGAGAGATAGGTAGTATGTTTGAGGAAAGGAGCCTGGATGTTTTGGCTCTGAGTGAAACGAAGCTCAAGGGTAAAGGGGAAGAGTGGTTTGGGAATGTCTGGGGAGTAAAGTCAGGGGTTAGTGAGAGGACAAGAGCAAGGGAAGGAGTAGCAATACTCCTGAAACAGGAGTTGTGGGAGTATGTGATAGAATGTAAGAAAGTAAATTCTCGATTAATATGGGTAAAACTGAAAGTTGATGGAGAGAGGTGGGTGATTATTGGTGCATATGCACCCGGGCATGAGAAGAAAGATCATGAGAGGCAAGTGTTTTGGGAGCAGCTGAATGAGTGTGTTAGTGGTTTTGATGCACGAGACCGGGTTATAGTGATGGGTGATTTGAATGCAAAGGTGAGTAATGTGGCAGTTGAGGGAATAATTGGTATACATGGGGTGTTCAGTGTTGTAAATGGAAGTGGTGAAGAGCTTGTAGATTTATGTGCTGAAAAAGGACTGATGATTGGGAATACCTGGTTTAAAAAGCGAGATATACATAAGTATACTTATGTAAGTAGGAGAGATGGCCAGAGAGCGTTATTGGATTACGTGTTAATTGACAGGCGTGCGAAAGAGAGACTTTTGGATGTTAATGTGCTGAGAGGTGCAACTGGAGGGATGTCTGATCATTATCTTGTGGAGGCTAAGGTGAAGATTTGTATGGGTTTTCAGAAAAGAAGAGTGAAAGTTGGGGTGAAGAGGGTGGTGAGAGTAAGTGAGCTTGGGAAGGAGACCTGTGTGAGGAAGTACCAGGAGAGACTGAGGACAGAATGGAAAAAGGTGAGAACAATGGAAGTAAGGGGAGTGGGGGAGGAATGGGATGTATTTAGGGAATCAGTGATGGATTGCGCAAAAGATGCTTGTGGCATGAGAAGAGTGGGAGGTGGGTTGATTAGAAAGGGTAGTGAGTGGTGGGATGAAGAAGTAAGAGTATTAGTGAAAGAGAAGAGAGAGGCATTTGGACGATTTTTGCAGGGAAAAAATGCAATTGAGTGGGAGATGTATAAAAGAAAGAGACAGGAGGTCAAGAGAAAGGTGCAAGAGGTGAAAAAAAGGGCAAATGAGAGTTGGGGTGAGAGAGTATCATTAAATTTTAGGGAGAATAAAAAGATGTTCTGGAAGGAGGTAAATAAAGTGCGTAAGACAAGGGAGCAAATGGGAACTTCAGTGAAGGGGGCAAATGGGGAGGTGATAACAAGTAATGGTGATGTGAGAAGGAGATGGAGTGAGTATTTTGAAGGTTTGTTGAATGTGTTTGATGATAGAGTGGCAGATATAGGGTGTTTTGGTCGAGGTGGTGTGCAAAGTGAGAGGGTTAGGGAAAATGATTTGGTAAACAGAGAAGAGGTAGTGAAAGCTTTGCGGAAGATGAAAGCCGGCAAGGCAGCAGGTTTGGATGGTATTGCAGTGGAATTTATTAAAAAAAGGGGGTGACTGTATTGTTGACTGGTTGGTAAGGTTATTTAATGTATGTATGACTCATGGTGAGGTGCCTGAGGATTGGCGGAATGCGTGCATAGTGCCATTGTACAAAGGCAAAGGGGATAAGAGTGAGTGCTCAAATTACAGAGGTATAAGTTTGTTGAGTATTCCTGGTAAATTATATGGGAGGGTATTGATTGAGAGGGTGAAGGCATGTACAGAGCATCAGATTGGGGAAGAGCAGTGTGGTTTCAGAAGTGGTAGAGGATGTGTGGATCAGGTGTTTGCTTTGAAGAATGTATGTGAGAAATACTTAGAAAAGCAAATGGATTTGTATGTAGCATTTATGGATCTGGAGAAGGCATATGATAGAGTTGATAGAGATGCTCTGTGGAAGGTATTAAGAATATATGGTGTGGGAGGAAAGTTGTTAGAAGCAGTGAAAAGTTTTTATCGAGGATGTAAGGCATGTGTACGTGTAGGAAGAGAGGAAAGTGATTGGTTCTCAGTGAATGTAGGTTTGCGGCAGGGGTGTGTGATGTCTCCATGGTTGTTTAATTTGTTTATGGATGGGGTTGTTAGGGAGGTAAATGCAAGAGTTTTGGAAAGAGGGGCAAGTATGAAGTCTGTTGGGGATGAGAGAGCTTGGGAAGTGAGTCAGTTGTTGTTCGCTGATGATACAGCGCTGGTGGCTGATTCATGTGAGAAACTGCAGAAGCTGGTGACTGAGTTTGGTAAAGTGTGTGGAAGAAGAAAGTTAAGAGTAAATGTGAATAAGAGCAAGGTTATTAGGTACAGTAGGGTTGAGGGTCAAGTCAATTGGGAGGTGAGTTTGAATGGAGAAAAACTGGAGGAAGTGAAGTGTTTTAGATATCTGGGAGTGGATCTGGCAGCGGATGGAACCATGGAAGCGGAAGTGGATCATAGAGTGGGGGAGGGGGCGAAAATTCTGGGGGCCTTGAAAAATGTGTGGAAGTCGAGAACATTATCTCGAAAAGCAAAAATGGGTATGTTTGAAGGAATAGTGGTTCCAACAATGTTGTATGGTTGCGAGGCGTGGGCTATGGATAGAGTTGTGCGCAGGAGGATGGATGTGCTGGAAATGAGATGTTTGAGGACAATGTGTGGTGTGAGGTGGTTTGATCGAGTGAGTAACGTAAGGGTAAGAGAGATGTGTGGAAAAAAAAAGAGCGTGGTTGAGAGAGCAGAAGAGGGTGTTTTGAAGTGGTTTGGGCACATGGAGAGAATGAGTGAGGAAAGATTGACCAAGAGGATATATGTGTCGGAGGTGGAGGGAACGAGGAGAAGAGGGAGACCAAATTGGAGGTGGAAAGATGGAGTGAAAAAGATTTTGTGTGATCGGGGCCTGAACATGCAGGAGGGTGAAAGGAGGGCAAGGAATAGAGTGAATTGGAGCGATGTGGTATACCGAGGTTGACGTGCTGTCAGTGGATTGAATCAGGGCATGTGAAGCGTCTGGGGTAAACCATGGAAAGCTGTGTAGGTATGTATATTTGCGTGTGTGGACGTATGTATATACATGTGTATGGGGGGGGGGGTTGGGCCATTTCTTTCGTCTGTTTCCTTGCGCTACCTCGCAAACGCGGGAGACAGCGACAAAGTATAATAAAAAAAAAATAATAATAATCTCTCTTACCCTTACGTTACTCACTCGATCAAACCACCTCACACCACACATTGTCCTCAAACATCTCATTTCCAGCATATCCATCCTCCTGCGCACAACTCTATCCATAGCCCACGCCTCGCAACCATACAACATTGTTGGAACCACTATTCCTTCAAACATACCCATTTTTGCTTTCCGAGATAATGTTCTCGACTTCCACACATTCTCTCTCTCTCTCTCTCTCTCTCTCTCTCTCTATCTCTATATATATATATATATATATATATATATATATATATATATATATACATATATATATATATATATATATGTATATATATATATATATATATATATATATATATATATATATATATGTGTGTATGTGTCAATTGGGAGGTGAGTTTGAATGGTGAAAAACTGGAGGAAGTGAAGTGTTTTAGATATCTGGGAGTGGATCTGTCAGCGGATGGAACCATGGAAGCGGAAGTGGATCATAGGGTGGGGGAGGGGGCGAAAATTTTGCGAGCCTTGAAAAATGTGTGGAAGTCGAGAACATTATCCCGGAAAGCAAAAATGGGTATGTTTGAAGGAATAGTAGCTGCAACAATGTTGTATGGTTGCGAGGCGTGGGCTATGGATAGAGTTGTGCGCAGGAGGATGGATGTGCTGGAAATGAGATGTTTGAGGACAATGTGTGGTGTGAGGTGGTTTGATCGAGTAAGTAACGTAAGGGTAAGAGAGATGTGTGGAAATAAAAAGAGCGTGGTTGAGAGAGCAGAAGAGGGTGTTTTGAAATGGTTTGGGCACATGGAGAGAATGAGTGAGGAAAGATTGACCAAGAGGATATATGTGTCGGAGGTGGAGGGAACGAGGAGAAGAGGGAGACCAAATTGGAGGTGGAAAGATGGAGTGAAAAGGATTTTGTGTGATCGGGGCCTGAACATGCAGGAGGGTGAAAGGAGGGCAAGGAATAGAGTGAATTGGAGCGATGTGGTATACAGGGGTTGACGTGCTGTCAGTGGATTGAATCAAGGCATGTGAAGCGTCCGGGGTAAACCATGGAAAGCTGTGTAGGTATGTATATTTCCGTGTCTGGACGTGTGTATGTACATGTGTATGGGGGGGGTTGGGCCATTTCTTTCGTCTGTTTCCTTGCGCTACCTCGCAAACGCGGGAGACAGCGACAAAGTATAAAAAAAAAAAAAAATATATATATATATATATATATATATATATATATATATATATATATATATATATATATATATATGTATATATATATATGTTATCCCTGGGGATAGGGGATTAAGAATACTTCCCACGTATTCCCTGCGTGTCGTAGAAGGCGACTAAAAGGGGAGGGAGCGGGGGGCTGGAAATCCTCCCCTCTCGTTTTTTTTTTTTTTTTTTTTTTTTTTTTTTTTTTTTTTCCAAAAGAAGGAACAGAGAATTGGGCCAGGTGAGGGTATTCCCTCAAAGGCCCAGTCCTCTGTTCTTAACGCTACCTCGCTAATGCGGGTAATGGCGAATAGTTTGAAAGAAAGAAAGAAAGAAATATATATGTATATATACATATATATATATATATATATATATAAATATATATATATATATATATATATATATATATATATATATATATAGACATGGGAGGAAAGGAAGAGGGAAGGAATGGGCTGAAGTACAGACGGAAGGGGAGGAAGTGAGAAAATGATGGACGGATGTGGGATAGAGAAGAAGAGAAGGCAGAGGGATTGAGGTGATATGGGAAAGTAGGGGTGGGGTTGGGAAAATAAAGGGAAGGAAAAATCTAAAGAATACGATCGTGAAAATATTTGTGAGATGAAGAGAGAGGAACTTCTTTCTTACATGCGAGATTTTGCCCAGAGGCAGTGTTACCGCGTAGCGCTCACCGCAAGAAAGCTATACGATTACGAAGAACGTGTCGTGTGAGTTACGTGTCGTCAGGCGCTAAGTGTGAGATGGAGAGAGTGTTATGGTTGTGGACTGAAAGCCACCTGCCCGTGTGTGGGTGAGGAAGAGGGGAAAAATCCAGTCTAACTGGGCCTAAGGAGTGATACTTCACAGCCACTGAAGTGTTGACTCACCTTGCAGCTGTCAGTAACCCTCCCGATACGAGAGAGAGAGAGAGAGAGAGAGAGAGAGAGAGAGAGAGAGAGAGAGAGAGAGAGAGAGAGAGAGAGAGAGAGAGAGAGAGAGAGAAGATATCTGAAGTCTATGCAAAAGGTTAGATATAAACGATGGGAACCCAGGAGAGGGGGAAACAGACATGGAAAAATAAACAAGGAAAAGAAGAGGGGCGAATATTAAAAATGGAAAGAGAAGAGGAAGACGAAAACTCGACAGAGGTGAAGGAGGGGAATAGACGGAGGCAGAGAAGATGATGCGTTTGGAAGACTAAGTAGTTATGATGTACAATTATGAAGAAGTGAATGTGAGAGCAAATTGGAAAAAAAATTTAATGTCTTGAAATGATGAAAGCCGATTAAAGAAAAAGGGGGGGGGGGCTGTCGACCAATGGCGGGAGACACGGATGATTAAAAAGAAAAGAGAAGCAAGGATGAAGGGGAGAGAGGGAGAGAGAAGATGAAGTGAGGTAAGAGCCAGAGGGCAGGCATGGGGGGGGGGGCGAGGCGGTGCAGGCTAGGGGAGAGGGAGGGAGAGAGGGAGGGAGAGGGAGGGAGGGAGAGAGGGAGGGAGAGGGAGAGAGAGGTGGTTCAAGTGAGAGTGAGACATTTTTTTTTTTTCTTTTTTGAGAGTCGTGAGAGGAGAACTCACGGGAGGAGCGAGTTAATTGGCAGGGAGATTTTGAGGAGGAGGAGGAGGAGGAGGAGGAGGAGGAGGAGGAGGAGGAGGAGGAGGAGGAGGAGGAGGAGGGAGAGGAGGAGGAGGAAGAGGGGGCAGGAAATGAAGGGGGATAGATGGAGGCGGTCAGAGTGTGATAACACGGAGATGGAGGAGGGGAAGGAGGAGAGAGAGAGAGAGAGAGAGAGAGAGAGAGAGAGAGAGAGAGAGAGAGAGAGAGAGAGAGAGAGAGAGAGAGAGAGAGAGAGAGAGAGAGAGAGAACGGGAAGAAGGTGGAGCCAGGGATAACTCAGGGAAGGAAGAAGGGGAAGGAATAGGGGAAAAAAAAAAAAAAGAGGGAAGATAAATGTTTGATGACAGGAGGGCATTAATTCAGCGTTCCTCCCTCCCCCCCCCTTCCCTCCACCCCATCATCCCCCTAAGACACAAGAGACACTCCTCACTGAAGAGGGCGGGGGGGGGGGGGGGGGGGGGACTGAATGCAGGTGACAGGAAAAAAGAAAAAACGAGAAATGAATCAGGGAAAAAAAAAAGTCACCTCTGACTTGAGTCTAGACTTGGGAAAACCTGTAATGAACGTGTGTGTGTGTGTGTGTGTGTGTGTGTGTGTGTGTGTGTGTGTGTGTGTGTGTGTGTGTGTGTGTGTGTGTGTGTGTGTGTGTGCGTGTGTGTTGGCTGGGAAGTGCTGCCACAGGAGTCGACTGAGGGCCTCTCTATAAGGGAAGAAGAAGGAGATGAGAAAATGAATCAAAATAGCAAGAATCTAATGGGTGCATTTAGACTGCCCGGGTTCGAATCCTACGCCCCGAGTGTGAGGGAACTTGGACGTACAACAGGCCGGTGCGTAAGTAAAATGTGCTAACAAAGCCATAAAGTAGAGCTCTACAGTGAATATATGAATACCAGGATGAATCAAAGTTACTCAATATGAGTTTCCAGTGCTTGGGCCAGTGCGTAAATAAAATGTGCTAACAAAGCCATAAAGTAGAGCTTTACAGTGAATATATGAATACCAGGATGAATCAAAGTTACTCAATATGAGTTTCCAGTGCTTGAACCGCACAAACGCTACAGTGAAAGCAAAAGAAAAAAAAATCCAGGTTATAAATACGTTGAGAGAGGAAAGGGTAGGTGCAACTTTCCCCTCTCATGCCCCTGAGATGAAGGGAAAAAAAGAAAAATGAAAAGGAAGGAAGAGAAGGGTGGGGTGAGAGAGAGAGAGAGAGAGAGTTTACGAGTTATTGCATAGGGTATAGAAGAGAAAACTCATATTTAAAGGGAATTGAGCATAAAGTGATGGTCGCTCCTCCCATGGACTGTGTCATTCCGCAAGGGGGTCTGTTTAGGTTGTGTATGACGGGAGCGAAGAACTGCTTGTATGCTTTGGTAAAGACTGGAGACCAGAGATAGAGAGAGAGAGAGAGAGAGAGAGAGAGAGAGAGAGAGAGAGAGAGAGAGAGAGAGAGAGCGACCCCACCACCACCACGCCAAACGGGGGAGGGAGGCGGCAAAGAATGGGAGGGAACCCAGCAAAGCCAACAGAAGGAAGCCATTAGAGAAGAAATCTGATGAGACTTGATAAAGGGGATGACGTCGGTTGACACAAAGGAGACGACACTCCTTCCCCCCCAAAGCCAAACGGCCCAACAGAACAAATCAGGACGGACATAACGTGAAAGGAATGAGAGAGAATATATATATGTGTGGGGGGGAAAACACACACCCCCACACATCCACCCCCCTTGATAAAGAGGGAGGAACGGTGGTTTTCAAATTGGGATGCGAGAGAGAGCGAAAAATAGGAATGAGTTGCAGAGAGCTGGGGGGCACGAGCCACACACCAAGGTAGTCACTGTTGATGTTGATTGATGAGAAGGGGAGGTTCCCACGCCCGCCATTGCTGCTGTGTAGTGAGCGTGCATAGCCAGTCAGGTGGATGTGTGCTTTTCGCACACACACTGACACATACGTTGACATAGTGTTACTGACTATGAGTCAGCACCTGGTCCACATCCAACCCAGGTTTTCATCCTTCACTTAGAGCCTAGTAATAAATGGGCACCTAGCTAGGACTGGGATGTGTGTATACATACGTATACACAAAGACATGGAACATACATACAAGGTTAAGGGATGGGACCACAACAATGTAAATCTCTCTCCTCTAAACACACGAAGAGTAAAACATACACACACACACACACACATACACACACAGACACACACACATATACATACATATACATATGCTAGCTTATACGTGTTCTCTCTTGGCGAGGTAGGGCCAGAAATAGGCGAAGAAATGGCCTCCTTCGCTCATATCCACTCTCTCGCCGTCACGTATAATGTCCCGAAACCATAACCCCTACCCAAAACCAGGCTTTTACGGGGTTTTCGCTGACCACTTCCTATACCCTGGTTCAGTCCACTAATAGCACGGCACCAGCGATATACCATATGCTTCGGTTTGCACTAACCCTCGCACGCCTTCTACCCAGATGAATTTCAGGCCCCGATAACTCAAAGCCCCTTTCACTCCATCCCTCCATCTTCTCGTTCTTCCCCTTCCCCTTGCTCCCTCCACTTCTGATATGTATATTCTCTTAACTCTTACTTCATCCTCTTCAATTCAGACCATTTCAGAACACCCTCGTTTCTGAATCATACCCTGTTTAGTATCACACATCTCTCTCTCTCGCCCTGTCACTCATCACATGATCAAACCCACTCACACTACATATTGGTCCTCGGGAACTTCATTTCAAACACGTCCACCCACCTCATTTCTTCGGCATTCAGGTACAAAACTGGCACCCAAGCAACAACATTGGGCCTGCTGTGCCATCAAAAAACATCATATTCGCCCCTCACAGTCAGTGACCTCACCTTCCACACAATCCTCAGTGCTCCCAGGAATTCCGACCCCCGTGTGATTCACTGCAATACCCGTAGTTGGATCCATAGCCATGTCCACTCTCCAGGTATCTGAAGCACTCCCCTTCCTCCAGGCTATCCCAGTTCAAACTCATCCATAGACCAACATTCATTGCCGCCCGGCTAAACCTCATAACCTTACTTTTCTTCACGATAACTCTCTACGTCCCCCATTCCCATATACCTCTCAAACTGGGGCATCACCTTTTGCAATTTATCTATCCAGCCCGCCACTAGAACAATGTCGTCTGCAAAGGCAATTGACTCACCTCTCACGCCTCTCGTCCCAGTGACCATACTGCAGACCTGCCCTTTCTCCATGATCCTCGCATTTGGCTCCCTCAACCACCACATCCTCAGACAAATTAAACAGCCAGTGGTAACATCACACACTTTCGACGCACCTATTTTCACTTCGAACCACTTACCTCCGTCCTTCCTACACACACACACACACACACACACACACACACACGCACACACACACACAGGAACTTTCTAAAGGCTCTTGCGGCTTAAGGCTGCGCTACTTCCAGCAATAGTTGAGAGACCCTCAAGGATTCTCGTTCGGTCTTTTCTAGATATTTCAGTCCTTTCCAACACCTTCTCACCATGCCATTGGTGTTGGGAGTACTGTGTTTTCCCACTGTGAAAATACCACTGATCTTATTATTCAGTTCTTCACCCACCTTTAAATATTCCTTCTGAATCCCTAAGTCGTTTTAGCTTCTCTTTAACTGACTACTTATCATGAATTTACGAAGAAGATTTGAATTATCTCCAGCCTTACCCACAGTATTCTTTCCAGCGTTCCTCTGTTCCTCCTCTCTTACCTTACTATACTTGTTCCTTCGTCTCACATACCTTACCAATACGGGTTGGCTGGGCCTCCGCTTCCACACAGTCTCCCATCACAATGTCCTGGTTTCTGGCTACTGAACTCCGTTTCCCAGTGTAGGTTATCTGAGAAATTGTCAAGTTCAGCGTACTTTCCTCCATTGTATCTCCTCTTCAACGCCGCTTCAGTCACCGCTCACTTTATTCCCTCATTCACTACATAATCCAGCTCAAGCATTACATGATAACTTTTTCTCACTTGTGTAGCATAAATGATATTCTCTATGTCCATGTCAGTGTGTGTGTGAGGATAAGATCCAGCAATTATGGTGTATCCATCTCTCTCTCATCCTAATGGGCTCATTGGCATGTTAGTACGGTATACTTTCCTGTATACATTTTCAGAGCCTGTATATCTCAATTACTTCCTGCAACCACAGGAGTCTAGATTTCCGCCTAAGTAACCTCTTTCTAACTGAGATTCGCCATTTTTAGTACTTTACCATTCGTAAGATGTACGTGTCACTGCTCCACACACCATTCTAATTGTTCCTTCAATGACATATTTGTGAGGTGACAAAACTTGAGAAGCAGATCCCAATCTTGGCCTAATGTAGGAAACGAACAGCTTGGTGAGTATTTCCTTATCCATACATTCGAACGCTGTTCTGAAATTTGCCAAAGGACACTGTGTCTTCTTTACTGTCCTCCTAATATTAGACTCTGGTTTCAACTCCCAAGTCCCTCTCACACACACACACATACAGATTCCTACACCTCATTTTCTGCTAAATGATATTCATACTGAAGCCCATTTTCTCTGTGCCCCATCCTCATTACTTTACATTCACTCGGCGTGAGTTTCATCAGGTATATATCCAGACTTGCTTTTGGAGTCTATTGAGATCGCCCCTTGTAAGTTGATGCAATCCTCTTTGCTTTCCATTTCCCTTACGACCTTTTTACGTCATGTATGTGTGTGTGTGTGTGTGTGTGTGTGTGTGTGTGTGTGTGTGTGTGTGTGTGTGTGTGTGTGTGTGTGTGTGTGTGTGTGTCGGAAGTGATGAACCGGAAAAGAAATAAAGGTGACATGATACAGAGAGAGAGAGAGAGAGAGAGAGAGAGAGAGAGAGAGAGAGAGAGAGAGAGAGAGAGAGAGAGAGAGAGGAACGAACGATAGGGTTATGATGAAAGGACTTGCTAGAGTATGAAGGAGAGATAAAGGCGAATGTGAAGACGGACAAAAGGAGAAAAGATAATCAGGGGGGGTGTGGGACATGCATGAATAAATGATACGACTGGGGTTGGCTTGGCTTGGGATCTCGAACATTTTGGACACGATTTCCAGCGAGCGTATTGGAATGGATAGAGATATTCCAGAATGAGAGGTGAGGAAACGTCTGGAAGGTGAAGGAATGCTGACGAAGATTTTGAGAAGGAAAGGTGAACAGGGGGGAGGAACACGTCGAAATAAACTGTGAAGCCGTTTGGATTCACGGGAATGAAACGAGGGTACATATGGTGACAGAGTCAGGGGAAGAGTGTAAGCTGTAGAGATCAACTTGTTGAGGTTCGAATGGCAGGTGAGAGGAGTGAAGAGAATGAGAAACAAGGAGAAGAAAAAGGAAAATATTGCTTTACAAAGGGAGCGAATGGAAAGACAATGAGCTTCTAAGATGGTAAAGCGAATATGTGAGAAAGAGGCCATAAAAGATGTGAAAAAATGAGGAGATAAGTAAATTGAAAGTAAGAAAGGAAGGAAAAGGGAACTCAAAGAGAAGTTAATTACACACACACACACACACACACACACACACGGGCCCCTGTGGTGTAGTGGCCAGCGTTACTGACGATGAGTCAACACGGGCCAGGCCAAGGTCGGACCCGTACGCACTATGATCCCTTTGGTTCGAATCCTGGGGGAGGCAATCTGCCCATAGCCAATCCTGGCTCTTCATCCTCCCTTTGGGGCTGGTTGATAAATGAGTGCCTGGCTAAGGCTAGCGTGTGTGTGTGTGTGTGTGTGTGTTTTCTGTTCATATGATTACACGTCAGCCTTATTCACCTCACCAAACCCTTGAGTATATTGTCAGTAGTTGTATCGCCCTGCCTTTGGAGGAGGAGGTATCCAGCGCTCCACCTTGAAATGGTGGTAACCTTGTTATGGGAGACTACGTAAATCACGTCACTAGAGCCCAAACCTCTTAAGAGTCCCAAAGGCCTTGCGCTCTTTTATAGCTCACTGGGACACTGTTGGAGAGACGAGGAGGGTTAAAATGCCAGATACCAGCCATTTAAAAGGAGCTTTTCATTTTCATTTACTCGCGCGTTCCGTAGGCGTTCTATTGTGTGGCCCACCAACTCAAGAGTTGCCATGGGTGATGTAATTTCATAATCGCTGTTGGCGTTACTTGCTCCCAGGTCCATTTTTCTTCTTTCTTTTTTCTTACGCAACGTTTTCAGCAACTGATGAATCGGATTGAATCCCCTTTTTTTTACGAAACGTTTTCAGCAGCTGATGAATCTGATTACATTCCTGGTATCTATCATATAAGGATTACCTTTGGATGGCACGTTAATGGGCACATCTTCCAATATGAAGCAGCGGTACGTGTGATCCTTCTCAGCGGCTAAGATATTGTCATTGGGAGAGATCTTTACATTAACTTCACCTCGTCTTCAACATTGTATATGTGTACCACGTCATGATTCCTAAGCGTGTATATATATATATATATATATATATATATATATATATATATATATATATATATATATATATATATATTTTCTTTTCTTTCAAACTATTCGCCATTTCCCGCGTTAGCGAGGTAGAGTTAAGAACAGAGAACTGGGCCTTTGAGGGAATATCCTCACCTGGCCCCCTTCTCTGTTCCCTCTTTTGGAAAATTAATAAAAAAAAAAAAAATAATGAGAGGAGAGGATTCCCAGCCCCCCGCTCCCTCCCCTTTTAGTCGCCTTCTACGACACGCAGGGAATACGTGGGAAGTATTCTTAATCCCCTATCCCCAGGGATAATATATATATACATATATATATATATATATATATATATATATATATATATATATATATATATATATATATATATATATATATATAATATGTTATTGGGCTCCTCCAACAAGAAGTTACACTGCGAGTGCAAAGTCTCCTTTGGCGAGACCGTATCACCAGGAATCTAGTCTCGTCAAGGAACTTCTCCCTCCAGAGGAGTCTACATTCTCCTGCTACAGGAAGTAGCGTAGTCTTGGCCTGCAGGAGTCTTTAAGAAGGTCCCGGGTAACACCCAGGACTCTTTTCACAGAAATTTGTCCTCGGGTTTATGTACGGTCGATGGTTCCATCAATGTCTCTTAGATCGTGTCGCGTATGTAGTCCAGAATTCATTGATGAATATCCATAACACTTGTTATGAATTACAGTACCCCGTACATTTCATTGATTCAGCTTGTAATCTTGCTTAGAAGTCTTTTTTTTTTTTTCTAACAATGTCCAATTCAAAGAACCGTTTGTGTCATCAAAACTTGTTGGCATTACCCTATTGTGAAGATTTGCTCAATGTTCCTGTTTTGTTCGGAACTTTTAATATCAATTTAGTCTCCGTCAGTAACAATACGCTTAAGAATAGTCTTTTCAGAATACTCAGAAGGCTTGTGTGTGTGTGTGTGTGTGTGTGTGTGTGTGTGTGTGTGTGTGTGTGTGTGTGTGTGTGTGTGTGTACAATATCCCCTATAATGAGAATGATCAATTTTACAATGGTGAAGCTGGTATGGTTCTTGGTGTTAGGTTTAAAAACAGAAACAGAGTAAGGTATGTTCAACAATCTGACGCAATATTTGTTCACCTCAGAGACTGGTCATCAAATTAACTGCTTCAGTGTTTATAGTTATCACATACAAAAACTCTGCAATGAATAGGGATATTGTTCAATCGTCTCTTATCAAACACTGTAGAGATATTCAGATGAGTAAAATAAAAGCTGGTTCTTCATAAATAAGATACATTTATAAGTGAATAAGTTTTAGATAAGTTTCCCAGAACATAAGTTTACCTGAGTTTGTCACTTGAGAGAGGTGAGGTTGGTCGAGGGTGACCTGTGTCATAATCCCTTCACCTGTGTCATAATTCATCTGCCGGCCCCGCCCAGTGGCGGCTGGTGTATCATATTCTGGTTCCCTTTATCTGTACTATGTCGTGACGAGATAATTATACGAAAGCGCTTGACACGTCGTATTCCTGCAGTTTACTTCATTCTAGATGATAGTCACACAAAGGTCATCTGACACCGTTCATTAACTTAAAGCCACACAAAGTGGTCATCTGACACTCTAGCCGATCTTCATGAATTTACAACCATCCAGGTTGAATCTCGCCCACTATATATATCAAGCCAACTTTGAAGGGGTTTGTCTAGGTCCCCTTGTAAGTTGATGCATTTCCCTTTAGCTTTTCACTTCCTTTGTGTGTGTGTGTGTGTGTGTGTGTGTGTGTGTGTGTGTGTGTGTGTGTGTGTGTGCTCACATTAGATCTATGACATTTATAGTCAAAAAGCATAAGGTGGAACTAGTGACTCTGCACGGCCTGCTGCCTCTAACCCAGCTTACGGGTCGTGAATGGAGAGAGAAAGAGAGAGAGAGAGAGAGAGAGAGAGAGAGAGAGAGAGAGAGAGAGAGAGAGAGAGAGAGAGAGAGAGAGAGAGAGAGAGAGAGAGAGAGAGAGAGGTGCTAATGCTGGTCCCGAGCAATTTAGCTCGTAAAATGAATTCATTTCCAGCAGGTACCGGGAATCCGGGAGATCTAAATAACGGAAACAGTGGGAATGAATGATGAGAGTTGTTTGGCAATAAGCAAAATGCACGAATGAGGTGGAATGAGAGAGAGAGAGAGAGAGAGAGAGAGAGAGAGAGAGAGAGAGAGAGAGAGAGAGAGAGAGAGAGAGAGAGAGAGAGAGAGAGAGAGAGAGAGAGAGAGAGAGAGAGAGAACTTACCTCACCTCCATGTCCTAAAACTCCCTCTTAGCCTTATGAGGCTCCTGCAGCACTCAGGAAGCTGGCCACTTCCACTGTTCGGGACCACAAGTCGTAGAGCGTTATGTTGTGTGTGCGTCTTATGTGTACAGAGAGGAAGCAAAGCGAGTGAGTGGTGTGTTTTCCGTGTCTCCGGTAAGGTAGGTGAATCATGGGTAACTGGCAGTATAGGATATAATCACATCTATGTTACTCTACATTATACCGAAGCTGAGAACAATAAAGGCAGAAAGTAGAGAGGAGTAAAAGGCGATGGACAAAAGGAAAGGAGAATGGAAGCGTTCAAAGCGATTCAGGCGAAGAGGATTCGGGCGAAGACGATCCTGGCGAAGCGCGTCCCGTAAGCAAAGGCGAAATCATTGCACTGATTGTTTACCTCACTGAATATAAGGGTTTGACAGACTGATTGTGAGACTAATGCTGTGGAAAGGTCGGGGCAAGAGGGTGATGGGACTGTGCATGGAGATAGCATACAGGATTTATGCACTGCACATATCGTATATAAATTCAATGATGATATTCTATCATATATATCTATTCCAGGTTTTGTGCAAAAGGCAAAAGCTGATACACCTCTGAGATACCTCAACACAGACAACATGGTGAGGGAAAAAGTATAAGAAACTGGAAAACGAACACTTGAGTGGAAAGGATTCATATCTGTGGACCACTGAACCACCAAGAGATGCACAACACACAGAAATTACCAGTAGAATGGCGTATAGACGGTGAGTACGTACGTGAAAATCTGACCGACGAAGATATCAAAGTAGTTCATCAAGAGGTGCACAGCATAAGGATGGGGGTCATCTTGTGACTGCTAGAGTATAGGACGAGTAACCGCGTCGTATGCGGAAATCAAAGAACAAATTTGTAACAGAGGAGGTAGCTAGACTGCGAGGAGAGAGACATGAACACCTATGGAACGACACGATGGATTGACGAAGTGGGAAGAGAAATTGCGAGCAAAGAAGAGACTTTTACGAAATGCCAAACACAAATAATAAAAGAATTGTTGTAAGAAAAGAAGGAACACATTAGAAATGAACAAGTCTTCGGTCAAAAGAAAATACACCTGTCTCTCAGATGTATTAAATAGATGCCAGAGAAGATGAGGGATGATGCATTCATGAGAATCAAAGGACGTTTTTAAGAACTACTTCATATTGTAGATAAAGGACATATGAATTATCCTCGCCGGGTCTGGTAGGGTGGAGACTGGGCGAGGGAAGCAAATATTCAAACGAAACTGTTTATGACGACGTAACAAAGTGATATGAGAAGTGACACGGCTTGGGGGGAACTTAATAAGTTAAATGACGTCGGGGGAGGAGGTTAGAATGGCGCAACCGGTGCTTTCATACAGAGTTTGAATCAATACCACCAAGCAGAGGCCAAAGGAAGAGGGGTAAGTTAGTGTTTGTGAGTATAAGAGAATGTTTTAAATGTGCGGCTGTGGGGGAGTGGAATCTATATAGTGTATGTGGCACAGTGGTACGACTCTAAAAGGACGTGGTATATGTAGTGCATGTGGCACAGTGGTACTAGAGAGAGAGAGAAAAAAAATTACAGTCGATAGAGAGAGACAGATAAACAAGGAAGATTAAGGGAGGAAGTAGTGAGGGGGGGGGGGGGGAGGATCAGTTCAGATCAGAGGCCGACCATAAAGACCGACAATGGAGCAAGGATTGAAAGAATTGAATCGTATACATCCACTGTGGCTTCGGTTGGAAATAAATACAGAATACTACCGAGTTGTTGCCAAAACGGAATTATGAAATGGACGGAGACACAAAGTGTTGGGGGGGGGGGTGAACTATGAAAAGCGGTGAGTGGTGTCTGCGGAGAGAGCAGAGCGAACGTCAGAATAAGAGGAGGCACGAGTGTGTGGCGCTGGTTGGGAAGAGAGTGAGACAGTGGTGTGTCGTCCTCTTTCTGGTTATTCCCTTACGTGAGGCAGTGAGGTAGGTCCTTAACCGTTGTATGTAAGCCCGGGGAATCAGACTGAAGAGTGACGAAAGGGAATGTAAGGTAGGACGCTGCAGGAAGACGATATGGTGTTGATGTGGGAATTGGTTTGAGAACCACAGGACAGAACGAGGAAGTCAAGGACAATTGGTACACTGAGGGAGGATGAGATATGGATGACGAAAGGCGAGAGATTGAAGAAGGTATTCCAGCCGATTCTGTAAAAGGTTGGAGACGGGGTCTGTCAGAGTGTGTGGAAAGGCAGGGTTAGTGTACATATAGCCCAGTGATACATGGAAGTGTTGGGCTTGGTTCCAGCTAAATGCATGGAAGTGTGGGGCTCAGGGTCTAGCCGAGTACAAGGTGTGGGGCTGAGACATCTCTGATGAGTCTACAAAGGGACGCTGTCTTCATCAGTCTTAAAAGTGGTTAGTGATCTAAGGAAACTAAACGAGAATAATACTGTCTGTGTTTGCATGTGTGGCGCAATCCGTCGCAGTCCATTGTTCAAACTTTTCTGTCGCTTACAAATATGACGCAGATGTGCAACACTAGAACAACAGAAAGAGTAAAAAGGACGGGGTGATGAATTACATAAAATTTGTGTCCGTAGTAAGGGGAGTCGACAGTGAAAGAGATATGGGCATTGTTGTCGTATAAGAATCTAGGGAAAAAAAAAAAGTTGAAGCTGAAAAGGGGAAAGATGGAATTCTGACAGACACATGTGGTAAGAATAGGTAAGGGGAGCATGGCCATGAGAATATACATCACTAGCCCGAACTGAAAACAAGATAGGTCAGAAGAGCGAGTGAGACAGACGGATAAAATGAAAGATTCTGAGAGAGAGAGAGAGAGAGAGAGAGAGAGAGAGAGAGAGAGAGAGAGAGAGAGAGAGAGAGAGAGAGAGAGAGAGAGAGAGAGACAGAGAGGTGGTGGTGGCAGGGAGCGGAACGGAAATATTGTGTTGTGCTATGCGACAATAGGGTTTCTGTGAAGATTTGCCACAGAGAGAAAAGAGCGTAGGTATAGACTACTCCAACAGTTGTAATTCGACCATATGATACGTCACAATTACTATCTCCTGAGCAGTCATTCCCAAAGCTAACATCATCCACAGAGGACCGTGCGGCGCCATACTTCCTGACGAAGTGGTCCCTTGATATCTGGCTCTGAAATGGTGCGTCAGTGAATTACGTTCGGCTACCCAAGCAAGGCATCCCTGACCCCCATACGTTTCGAGGTACAGCCTCCATGATCCTTCCTCACTGAGTAATATCCGTGAGGGGGTGATGATCACTTTAGCACTTCCCAGACTGCCAATAGGCACATCCGTGAATCACACAACCCCGAATAATTACTTTATTACCTGTACTTCCCCAGAGGATGCCTCCCTGAACTCTACGTTTGATACATCCCGAGTGATGCGGATCTGTGAATATATATATATATATATATATATATATATATATATATATATATATATATATATATATATATATATATATTTTTTCTTTTTTGCTTTGTCGCTGTCTCCCGCGTTTGCGAGGTAGCGCAAGGAAACAGACGAAAGAAATGGCCCAACCCCCCCCCCCATACACATGTATATACATACGTCCACACACGCAAATATACATACCTACACAGCTTTCCATGGTTTACCCCAGACGCTTCACATGCCTTGCTTCAATCCACTGACAGCACGTCAACCCCTGTATACCACATGACTCCAATTCACTCTATTTCTTGCCCTCCTTTCACCCTCCTGCATGTTCAGGCCCCGATCACACAAAATCTCTTTCACTCCATCTTTCCACCTCCAATTTGGTCTCCCTCTTCTCCTCGTTCCCTCCACCTCCGACACATATATCCTCTTGGTCAATCTCTCCTCACTCATTCTCTCCATGTGCCCAAACCATTTCAAAACACCCTCTTCTGCTCTCTCAACCACGCTCTTTTTATTTCCACACATCTCTCTTACCCTTACGTTACTTACTCGATCAAACCACCTCACACCACACATTGTCCTCAAACATCTCATTTCCAGCACATCCATCCTCCTGCGCACATCTCTATCCATAGCCCACGCCTCGCAACCATACAACATTGTTGGAACCACTATTCCCTCAAACATACCCATTTTTGCTTTCCGAGATAATGTTCTCGACTTCCACACATTTTTCAAGGCTCCCAAAATTTTCGCCCCCTCCCCCACCCTATGATCCACTTCCGCTTCCATGGTTCCATCCGCTGACAGATCCACTCCCAGATATCTAAAACACTTCACTTCCTCCAGTTTTTCTCCATTCAAACTCACCTCCCAATTGACTTGACCCTCACCCCTACTGTACCTAATAACCTTGCTCTTATTCACATTTACTCTCAACTTTCTTCTTCCACACACTTTACCAAACTCAGTCACCAGCTTCTGCAGTTTCTCACATGAATCAGCCACCAGCGCTGTATCATCAGCGAACAACAACTGACTCACTTCCCAAGCTCTCTCATCCCCAACAGACTTCATACTTGCCCCTCTTTCCAGGACTCTTGCATTTACCTCCCTTACAACCCCATCCATAAACAAATTAAACAACCATGGAGACATCACACACCCCTGCCGCAAACCTACATTCACTGAGAACCAATCACTTTCCTCTCTTCCTACACGTACACATGCCTTACATCCTCGATAAAAACTTTTCACTGCTTCTAACAACTTGCC
Source organism: Panulirus ornatus (assembly GCF_036320965.1). Lineage (NCBI taxonomy): Eukaryota > Metazoa > Arthropoda > Malacostraca > Decapoda > Palinuridae > Panulirus > Panulirus ornatus. The sequence continues at coordinate 78,177,368 of NC_092227.1, read as the reverse complement.
TCCCACACCATATATTCTTAATACCTTCCACAGAGCATCTCTATCAACTCTATCATATGCCTTCTCCAGATCCATAAATGCTACATACAAATCAATTTGCTTTTCTAAGTATTTCTTACATACATTCTTCAAAGCAAACACCTGATCCACACATCCTCTACCACTTCTGAAACCACACTGCTCTTCCCCAATCTGATGCTCTGTACATGCCTTCACCCTCTCAATCAATACCCTCCCATATATATATATATTTTTTTCTTTCATACTATTCGCCATTTCCCGCGTTAGCAAGGTAGCGTTAAGAACAGAGGACTGGGCCCCTGAGGAAATATCCTCACCTGGCCTCGTTCTCTGTTCCTTCTCTTGGAAAATTTAAGAAAAAAAGAAAAAAAAAAAAAAAGAGAGGGGAGGATTTCCAGCCCCCCGCTCCCTCCCTTTTAGTCGCCTTCTACGACACGCAAGGAATACGTGGGAAGTATTCTTTCTCCCCTATCCCCAGGGATATATATATATATATATATATATATATATATATATATATATATATATATATATATATATATATATATATATATATATATATATATATATAAGTGATAAGAAGAGAAGGCAAGAAAATCATCATGATCGAAAGCACGGACCTCTCAGGGTATCTTAACATTACGATCATACAAATATACCCTGAGAAAAACAGAAATGTAAAATGGTTACAGTCAGGTCACAAACACACATTATCCTCGCATCACATCGCAATCACACTCCCATTACAGATCACACTGGCTGGCGTCACGCATTTGCTCACATCAACATCACACCGAAATCAAGCCAGTTTTACAACATGATCACATGAACACATCCCACTAAGCTTACATGAGAATCACATAGAAGTAACACGTGTAGTCACATCAAGGCACACCAGTAGCGTACTAAGATCACACTTGAACCACACGATACAACTTGCCACATCCCACAACATCACAGCAGTACCATATCAAGATCACATGCCAATCACGTTAATATCACATCCCAGTGATGGAAAGAAAGGTCACAAGGTCACAAATGGGTCACACTGGTATCAAAAAAAGATCACCAGAATCACACTTGAATTACTCGAACGTCACACTGGAATGACAAGATCACCCTAAGATCATAGCAAGATCACACTTGCTTGCATGACATCAAGAACGTAACAGCGTTACACCAAGATCACATCCGCATCACATCAAGATCAAACAAGATCACACTCGCTTCACATCGAAATTAAACTTACGTTGTACCAAGTTCACACCAGCATTACGTCAAGATCGATCCTCCCCCTACGACAATATGATCACATGAGCCTCACCCGTGGATTATATCATCACACCGAGATTATAATTACCATACCAAGATCACATCATGATCACATTAGCATCACACACGTTCACACCCGTAATCACACCAAGATCACACTTACAGCACATCCAGAGATCAAACTCGGAGCACACACGGAGAGATCACACACTAACATGACATCAGGATCACACTAACATATCAAGATCAAAACGCAATGACCAGAAAACACCATTAAAATAACAAGATCACATTTACATACCAGATCACACCTGTATATCACTTGAACATGACACTGATATATATATATATATATATATATATATATATATATATATATATATATATATATATATATATATATATATATATATATATATAAATATATATATATATATATATATATATATATATATATATATATATATATATATATATATATATATATATATATATATATATACCAGCACCAGCATGGGCCTCAGCACGTCACCCCTGGCACCGAGAACCTCCCTCCTTCCCAAACCTCCACTAACCCACACCCACTATCACAGTCTCCTTGTAGCAGCCAACGTGTACAGACAGATACAAGAATTGTCCTCTACCTAATACACTATGAAGTTGATAAACAATCTATGAATAAGTGCACACCTAAGCAAGGGTATAGCTTAGCAGTCCCTTACATATGTGCGTGTTAACTGACGTATTTTGCAGCTCACCATGAAATGTATAATGCATGTCAACTATAACATCTCTGCAGTTCAACCAATACGTAACTTTTCGTCACGTATTGTTCAACTAGTCATCACTAAATGCATTTTGTATAAAGTATTGATTTTTTTTTCATGTATATCTGCCACTTTGAGTATTTAGATGCACCTCCCTCTTGTACTGAATATCATAAACAATTCATTTATCTATTCACTTTGGTGTAAGTTCAAGAGGTGGAAACCCCACGAGTGAAGAACGCCCTCCACGTACAGTACAGAGGGAGAATTTACCCCAGCATTACATTACACCAAGATCACACTACCATCACACTAGAATTACACTTTCCTCACATCAAGATCACAGTTATCATGCTCTCCTACCGTGTATGGGTCGCGGGTTCGCTGCAAGACTTCTTCTTCGCCACAACACACCTGGAAGGATAAAAAAAAGACTTGGCTTTAGAATATAAATATCATAAGTATTTTAGCAGTTCAGAAACACAATATATGTGACGGTAACCAACCTCATCCTATAAACGATTGGGGTGAGAGAGAGAGAGAGAGAGAGAGAGAGAGAGAGAGAGAGAGAGAGAGAGAGAGAGAGAGAGAGAGAGAGAGAGAGAGAGAGAGAGAGAGAGAGAGAGAGAGAGAGAGTAAAGTTGCTAGCGAAAGTGAAAAGAAGATGTTTGGGCGGTACTTACAGGTGAGGAACATAAACGATTGGTAGATGTACAGGAGAAAGCGGCAGGAGGTCAAGAGGAAGGTGCAGGGGTTGAAAAAGAGGACAAATGAGAGTTGTGGTAAGTGATCATCAGTAAACTTCAGGGAGAATGAGAATATATGTTTTGGAATGAAGTTTACTGTATGAGAAAACAAGAGGACAGATAGGAACGTCGGAGAAAGAGGCAAATGGGGAAGTGGCAACAGGCATGGATGAGGTGAAGAGGGGATGGAGTGAGTACTCTGAAGGACTGTTGAATGTGTTTGATGATTGGACAGCCGATGTAGGGTGTTTGGGGTCGAGGAGGTGTGAATAAAGACAGGGTCATTACGTTTAACAAGACACAGGGCTTATTTGTTGTAATGTTGCCCGTGTAGGCTGGTTCATCCTTATCCATGGTTCTTGTGCGCATTTTGACTGGCTAATTCGTGATCCTACTGTGGATTGATACTGTCTTTGTCCGTGGCATTGCTTCATGTATCCGTCCTAGATATACTCACAACGCTGCAAATGCGTATATACTACCTTATGCATAAGAGGATAACCCAATTCTTTGTAATCATGCTGTTTACCGATACTGCTGGCTATTCTTGTCATATCATCGTATACGTAGCTTGTGTCACCCCTCATTCGACTGCATAGATCCACTACGCCGTTCCAGTCGTGTACTTAACGTTGCATAGGTTTGTAGGTTTAGCTGTAACAATGCACACACCTTATGATTTAGTCAAACAGGCTTAGCGATGATCGTGCTGAAACGTTACAGCAGAACTGTTTCAAGGGACATCTTTGATGTTGTGGTCAGCCTCGCTCAATACTAATCTACAGGCCCGAGTTCGATCCCCGGCGCGGGCAGACGGTTCACAGCTCACCCAACCGTGTCTTTCCTTCCTCTGATTGGTAAATAGTATAGAGACCAATTTCAAATGGGGTTATAGCACCACAACTGTGACAGGCCATGCCACCCAATAGCTTGAAACCAAGCTCAAGTTAACCCATGACCCCCAACGACGAGATTTTAAGCCTATTAAGGGTTCGTCCTTTATTTTGATACGGTCTCTGGAGGAATTACGTTGATCACGTTTACTTGCCTGGCTAGGTTTTTGGCCACTATGGGCCGTAGCATCTATTATGCCTGCGCCTGCCCTCTTTTGATGGTCTGGGTGGCATTATCCTCTTTATCCTTTCAGGCATCAGGCCCAAACAACCAGATAAATGTCTAAAATTGAAGATTATTACGGTTTCCTCACTTACAGCCAATCTACATAAATCCAATAAGCAATTTTAGTATTTTTTTCTCTTTTTTTTATCCCCTTCTCTCTCTCTTTTAGAGAATATGATTAATTAACAAATGTTTATTTTGCGGGATTGTCCATGTCCATTAATCATTTAATCTTTTCTAACTCGATTTGTGCAGCGAGAGTCTGTATGAATAATTCAGGATGTATTTGCTCTCTCTGCCTGGGTCCACTTCCTTGAATAAGGCTGAATTTCCACACCCTCCTGAAATCAGTGAGGGAGGGAGGGAGACCGTAGCCATCGCTTACTAAATTATGTTAGCAGCAACAATCTACATCCATTTGAACACGTCCTTGAATTATTCATTGACAGAGGGAATTCATTTGGCGAAACCATCAAAGGGCTTGGTGATGGGGAGAGAGAGAGAGAGAGAGAGAGAGAGAGAGAGAGAGAGAGAGAGAGAGAGAGAGAGAGAGAGAGAGAGAGAGAGAGAGAGAGAGAGAGAGACAGTGTGTGTTCCAGAGTTAGTAGTGTCAATACGTAGAATAACTTCATTACGCTAATAACGGGAGCAAACTTCTGCTTTGTCTGACGAGCCAAAGCGCCTTGAGACCCGTGCAGCGCCAGAACGCGCTTCAGACGCCACAGGCTATGACCAACCCGTCAAACACCAGCCAGTTAACGAGCAGATAGGACACATTGCTATCCAACACGTCAGTGAAGAATGACCGACCAAAATTACATAAAAAAAAAAAGGAAGAGAACTACTGGTAAAGTCACTAGAGCACTTGACTTCCTTCGAGTTTCGTAATACGTTATCAAGTTCGCTCTATAACTTCCCCCACACCCCACGCAGCTGTGTTCCTGACTTATGGTCCTAGGCAAGCCTCCCCACTCCTCCCCTCCTCACCTTAAATGATACCTTTACCTCCACTCGGCTGCGAAACGCACTCTCCTCGCTCGCATCCCATCTGCGTATAAACGCAGGTAATCGCGTCATTAATTTCCTCTATATCTCATCACGCAAATGAATTATCCGCCTAGTTCGGTCTCTCTCTCTCTCTCTCTCTCTCTCTCTCTCTCTCTCTCTCTCTCTCTCTCTCCCCTTTACAAGGAGGTGGGTTAGTCCCTACACTGCCTCTTCCCTTTGTGCAAACGAATCATCTTCCAGGATTGCTTTTGCCTGGGCATTCAAACTCCACTTCTCCATAAACTTCCTTTCACTGCTCTCTACGCAAATTGACGTTTCTTCACTAATGTACATGTAGACCCCGAAGTTACGAGTGAATCTGTTGGGGTGATGTACAAAGGCGTTTATAAAGAATTTACAACCATCCATCACTAAACAAACAGAACTTGTAGCCTGTTCTTCTTAGATACGTAAACAGTTACGATAGCTGCATAAAAGGGTTTGACATACTAACAAAGACGTTGTTGGGTTATTTAACTCCCAAAACAGATTTGTTGAATGATATCATGTTGTCTGAGACTTCATAGTACCATCTTTATCTCTCCTTCTTACAACCACGGTAAGAGTAAGAAGAGCCTACAAGCCTCTCGCATAAATACTGGGTCATTCACATCAAAGTACAGAGGAAGAATGAACCATTCATACATTATACCTCCTGCACTAAAACAGACCTTTCACAATCTCAAAAGACAGGACCATTCCCCCTCAGTATAGCTACTTCCCTCACACCCTCACAACTCTCCTAACAGCCTCCGTGACTAAAGAAATCCCCTCACACCTTTATGAGGCTGGATCACTCACCTTGTGGCCTCGTAAAACAGAACTATTTAAATAAACTTATGGCCATTACAGCCCCATCAGACCGGACCACTGCCTTTACTACTTCGCGAGACCGAACTGAACCACCCCTGCATCACTGCTCCATGAGGTTCACTGACTCACTGAAACACCTCGAGAGAATAAGCCTTTGAAGCTCTTGCTGTGAAAGCTTAGGGTACTAAAACCCCCTTGCATCTAAAAAGCCTCGGGAGTTTTAGGACCCTCTTTGATGTAGTCATAAGCAGTTCGTGTCTGAAGAAAGTTTCTACTACTTATAAACTGATTTAACTACCCAATAGGGTCGTAATATTGCTTCTTCCTATTCCCTCACTGATGTTTCCTTCATCAGCCATAGAAAACCTAAAATGCTCTCAGCTTCTTAAAGTGATTTCCGTTTAGCTGTGGGCAGTAGCCAACACTGGCTCGAACTGAAATAGAACAACCCAGACTAAGAGTCTTTTAGATGGGGATCCGAATATTGCTTCGAACCGAAATGACGTCATCTGAAGACTTGGCGACTCATTTTGTTTTCTATTTTCGTCAATTATCCCCAACGCCTTATGTATGTGGTGCAGTGGTTAGCGTTCCTGACCGTGATGTATTCACGGGTCGCCTCAGGTTGAGCGCATTGGTTCGAATCCTGGCTGGCTAGGTCGTATATATATATATATATATATATATATTGGAAAGGATCACAATTTTGCGCGTGATCAAGATATTCCTATGAGTCGTGTTTCATTTTCCCCGTGGACTCATAGGAATATATATATAGCGTTAATGGGATGGCCTTGATTAGGGCCTAAGCTGCCCGTGCCGTCTCAGCTAACATAATATATATATATATATATATATATATATATATATATATATATATATATATATATATATATATATATATATATAATCACGAAAGAAAAATCTAATTTGGAAATTGCTGACCGCTGCATCAAACTACTGATATTGCCAGTTAATGGAAAATGTTCTGGGTTTCATATATAAGCCCTCTATAACTGATACATATATATATATATATATATATATATATATATATATATATATATATATATATATATTTATATGAGAGAGAGAGAGAGAGAGAGAGAGAGAGAGAGAGAGAGAGAGAGAGAGAGAGAGAGAGAGAGAGAGAGAGAGAGAGAGAGAGAGAGAGAGAGAGAGTTCTTAGGGAACCTAGTCCATTTCAGGCAAAGATACGTTCACGGTCTACCGTGGGAGGGGAAGGCGTCCAGACTGGCACTATGTCTGCGCGGATGTATAAGAGAATCATTGGATTAAGTGATATACGCCCGCAGCGCGGCTACCCATCCCTCACTGGTCACCAGGGATGGGGGAGGCATGGAGCAGGATGCAAGTATCCTCCTTTAACTGCTGCAGAGCATAGGATACGTGTACTCATATATATAGTACGCATGACCACTTGCAGACTAGACCTCTCCCTCCCACCACCCACACGTGCATACTCACTCATAGACATTCAACTACTCATACCACACACACACACACACACACACACACACACACACACACACTCATACCTGCTGAGCCCGCTCATCCTCCCCGATCAACATCGGCAGCTCACATGGCAGTTTGGCCATAAACTGCTGACACATCCTTTTCCTCCCCCCACACAGAGACCTCCTCCTCTTCTTTCTCCTCCTCCTCCTCCTTCTCCTCCTCCTCACCCCCGACACCGTACCCCGACGGTTCGTACGCTCGTCACCACACTCCACTTGTGCCAGTCAGGGATCGTGTAGACAGACATAGGAACAATCCCGCACCTACCATTGTGAACGTCAGTGACAATCCATGAACTAGAGCACTACCAAGAAAGTAAAGTACTCCGTTTTCTCCAACTAAAACTATGTGGAATGTCGACCACTGTATTACTTTCATTCCTCATCACTTTATGTCTCACTAAGTGCATTACGCATTAACCATAGGATTTTACACTGTAAACATTCCTGTATATCTGCAACGTGATCAGATAAATGTACCTCATTTGTGTGCTTAACCAAAGCGTGGAAATAGCTAGCCCACCTTGATCTTGAACTCTTTTGTGATTAGGTAACTTGTTACTTCCGTGACCTCCCACTTCTGTAATACCTCTGCTCTGTATCTTTAACCGAATGGCTGACTAAAATCCAATAAACTCCTATCAATCAATTTCTCTATATATTTACTTATGTACACACCTGGCATTAGCTAGTGTGTGTGTGTGTGTGTGTGTGTGTGTGTGTGTGTGTGTGTGTGTGTGTGTGTGTGTGTGTGTGTGTGTGTGTGTGTGTGTACTTACATAGGATTCAAGACATGGTACCACTGGATAACACTCTCCCCGTAACACACAAACAGTAATGACAATGATATCATAACCACACGACTCTTCATGTCAGACTCACCAGTTGGGTGTTACTTTGCTTGAAGGATCCAAAATGGTGTTGTTCGCCCAGCCAAGTCAGACTCTCGTAACCTACTGAAACTTCCCTTAAGGATGAAAACTCTTTACATACACATTTGTTAAGATTCTGGTTCAGTATGTAATCCAATCCCTTACGACACGTCGGTACGATCCTTCAACAGGACGAGACTCTCGACCCTGGAGCACGACGCTACGATCCTTAGGTATGATAACCTGGCCTCTGACCTGCTCCTTATGGGTTAGGTCAAGGGCCAGGTCACCACATCCCAGAGCTGTCCTCCCTTCCAGTCCAACAGCATGGAGAGAGGTCATAGCTTGCGACATTCGGATGCGACGTCTCCAATTTTGGGAATAGCGTCTCCACTCAGACCGCCTGCATGACCTGACCTTTCTGCCTCTTATATACCCGGAGCATCACGGAAGGACGGAGACAGGGCAGTTGACTCGCTCTAGACAACCAGTGCACCACTCCGGTACCTGAAGTCTTGGTCGTCTTTAGGGCGCCTCTCCTCCGTCAGTAGAAGTTCCCTTCGTGACCCCTGACGTCTCATCTCCCTGGCAGGTCTCTTTGGAGTACCCTAATCTCCGACGTCCACCTTCACCAACATCGAAGATCCAGTGACAAGAAGACCTATTCCGTATTTTATGCCTCAGCTGACCTCTCCTTCCCTACTGTAATCCTGCACCTACAGTAGCTTAAAGCCCCTGATCTATTTCATCCTATGTACCTTAACCAATACATCATTGTTGTTATTGTTATTCGTGTTTCCGTATCCACCTCTCTCTGTTCCATTAATCATAACAATGCAGCCTATAAAAACACCTGCAGAATACTTTTATGTTCGAGGGTCGTAGTGTCATGTTCTAGGGTCGTACTGTCGTGTTCAAAGGTCGTTCTGTCGTGCAGAAAGAGTCGTGCTGTTGTTTATGGTCGCAACTGTCGTCGTGTTCAAGGTGTCATGCTCCAATATCCAATCAAATCAGCCAGGAATTACTAATTTGCATTTGCCAGTAACGTAAAAGTCTTCTTCACAGATGCTGAAAACGCAGAAGAAAGTAAGAGCTAAATCGCAGCCCATCTTTTTTTTTTTTTTGCATATATTGGGAGCATTTTTACGTGTCCAGCCTCATGATATACCCCTCGCCTTATTGTCTCAGTGAATCCCAGCCTCATCTAGGTTTTTCAGCTCCCCAGTATCGCATGACACGAGAATCTAAACTGGAAGAAACGTGTCATTGCCTTCTTCAGATCTGCGAGCTACCGTCTCTATACATTCTTCGTCGGTTTGACATAGACTCCAGTTGCAGAAAATGATGAAGAGGTCTCAGAGCTGTCCTATATCCTCTCCTTGCTGTGAGCGGGTTTCATAAACCATTTTCTTTTTCTTTTTTCTTTTAATACTACAGACTTGTTTGTCCTGTTTCAGCCCTACACGTGAAACTAACAACATCTTTAAAATCTCTTACTCTTCTCGGCCTCACCAATGCCTCTCCTGCCTGGTCTTCTTCCTCATCCACTACACAACAGGGGCCATTAAAGATGGTGCTGGAAAGGGCATGCAAGTTCACCCTTTGATGCCTTCTATAATACGTATCTAGAATGGCTCAAACGCTCGAACGATCTTCCTAATTTCTATATGGTTTCATGATTGCGATGATGTGTACAACAGTTCCGTATCTATAAGCTTATGAGAGATCAACGTCTCGTTAAGGTTCTTGATTTACCACGTCATTTTGAGAAAGTGTATATCCAGCATGTTACAAATTCAAACAACTTTTCCTTACAATTACATTCGTTATTATTATTTGAAATATATATATATATATATATATATATATATATATATATATATATATATATATATATAGATAGATAGATAGATAGATAGATAGATAGATAGATAGATATCGCTAATTGCCAAATAGAATCAGCCTGAAAATCAATATGAAAAACTGTCGGTAACAACAAGTGCTTCGAATTAGTGGCTCGGAGAAGCGAAGCAATCGCTGATAGTGGTTCGTGGGCGGTTTGGTGATTCATTACCTCATCATTATCTCGGGGAGTTATACTGAGTCACAAATGACCTCTTGTGGCTTTAGAAAAAAAAAATCACTTAAAGATTTACTATCATGGCAGCTGCTTCTAAGTGATTATAGAGAGTCCCTGTAACCCAAACATGATTCTAAATTCTTCTTATAATCACAGATGGAAGCTGGCAGTTTCAACGAATCATAAATGACCTTTAACGATATCCAATGACTCGACAAAAGTTTTACCACATTTGAACCACATGAAGGTTACCTTTGATGCCTTTATAGATGGCTTTTGATAACCTCACTATTCCCAGAATTCGTTAATACTCAGTCGGTGTTGAACCCCTTGTAGGGAAACCTCTAGCAATTTCTACCTGTCATAGGCGACATCAAATAGTATGAACTCCTTACAAAAGACATCCAATAGTATGAACCAGTTTATGGAGACTTCAAACAGTTTCCGATCCATTCACAGGAGACCTTCTATAATACTAACGAACACCTCTTGAGTACTTATTGAGTTTTACGTATACTCTGGCGATCTCTGCTGGTCTGAACCTATATCAGATGACCTCATACATCTCCAGAATATAGTGTCAGCGACCTCGGATACGTTTCAACACTTCATGCACAGCCTTTGATACCCTAAAACCCCCTAACTATGAGACTACCTGTAGTTTGATCCACCAACCACAAGCAAACCTCGGGGTGGGTTGTGGTGGGAGGGAAGGGAGTGTTCAGTTAGTTTCAGCCCTTTCCGATACAACGGTCCAGCGATTCGCACACTATTTTTCTGACGGGTTTCGCATTCTCAAAGGCGACCTCCGATGGTCCCCATCACTCACAGGCGACCACTGGTATTTCTAGCAGGGCAGCACACACACACTCCGCCCCGCGCGCTCTCTCCCTTTTCAAAGGTTCATACGCGCTGTGTGACGCTCGGGCGATCCTAACCAACACAGCGATCATCTGCATGCACATTTCCCTCGGCCAGGGAGTGCGTGAACCAGAAGCTGTTACGGTTTAAGCTTCGAAAAGAAAGTGTTGGCTATAACCGAATGGGAGAGGGAGGGAAAAGTATATAAAAACAAAGAGAGAGAGAGAGAGAGAGAGAGAGAGAGAGAGAGAGAGAGAGAGAGAGAGAGAGAGAGAGAGAGAGAGAGAGAGAGAGAGAGGTGAAAGAAAAAAAAAACGTGTGTTGAACTGCGACTTTGGCATGCATGATTCTAGAACTGCTCGTGCTGCTGGTAGTGCATGATGTCGTTCGGTGTGTTTTACAACGTTTCATTCCGAATAAAGTTTTTTTTTCCACGCGTGTAAATCACCACCAGGAGTGCGCTAGTTAGAAGGATTCTTCACGCTTATCCTTAGAAGCTGTGGTGCAGTCATCAGCGTGATGGCCAATTACGATGACTGCAATGGCGATAGACGTGAAACTCGTAAGCTAATGAAGCGTAGCGTAAATTTCTTGGCACATATACGTTGAAAAAAAAAGGCACATATAGAGGCCAACTCACAGATATATAAACACGTATACACACATACAGGCATATAAACACACACACACACACACACACACACACACACACACACACACACACACACACACACACGGATACATACATATGCCCAACCCCAGTCATCTACCAGCTTGAAAAGCACACAGCAGCAGCAGCAGCAGTAGCAACTACGACACAAGAGGGCACATCATGGGCGGGTGGAGCCAGGACCACTTGACCCACACGAGCCACAACAACATCCTCCCAATTAGATGATTCATGCCGCTGAGATGAGACCCCATGAAAACGACCGGCAGAATGGGAGGCGAGCACGGGGTAAAGGAGGGAGACGAAGGACGATGGTTAAGGGGGAAGGTTATAAGAAAAAAAAAGGGGTGGGTAAGGGAGAGAGAGGGAGGAAGGGGAAAGGAGAGGAGTAGAAAGCGCAGAAGGGGAAAAACAAGGTGAAAGAAAGAGAGGGAGAGAAAGGGGAGCTGCAGATGAGTCAGACCTTCATACCACTGTAGATTTGACCCCATACGCTCATGGCATAAGGCTGATTCATCTGCCGCGGCATCCCAGACTGGAGGCTCGGGAGAGGATGATCTTAATTTAGGTAATAAGGCGTGTCTCCCTAAATGGACGGCACTATACGTGTTCCATTATGCCAGGGCGCTCTTCTGGGACCTTCACTCTCGCCTCTCGTTGCTAATGGTCCATAGCAATGCACTGGCGGAGGTGGTTAAGGGCTACAAGGATGGGAGAAAGTGAGGGGATTTGGATGTCGATGGTGGAGATGTAAACGTGGGAGAGTGGTTAGGGGAAGGCATATACACAGTGTGGAATACAAGCGTCCCAGGTTTGCTTGGGGGTGTATGCAACGTAAGGGACTAACTGCATAGATTCATACATGGAGATAGGAAAGGATAGAAATATTGAAGACACGTGGGGGAAATATGGACTGATACGTGAGGACAACGTTTACTTCCTCGAACTCTCGCTGATGTCACTGTGTGTGGGGGGTTCATGTGATGTCCTTCCTCAACACTGATGACCCCAAGTCCTCGGGAAGAACTGTCGACAAGGAGAAAGGCTGAATGCTCCACGACTTCCCCTGTTATATTGAGACGTGTGAGGACGTCTCTAAGAAGAGAACCTGTGTAGCGCATCGAGGGTGACGTCTCAATCTGAACCTTCGTTAGGGAACAAACTAACATGATGAGTGAATATCATTTTCTGCTTTGTGTCCCTTGACTTTTACGTCTCTGCTGTGTGTCTCTCTTGACTTTTACGTCACCTTCCACTTGGATGTAGCTGGACAAACATACACAAAAGTGGTTAAAGGATCAAATGAATATGGAGTTGGTTAGCTATGCAGTTGTGACGGTGGTAAAGGATGTATATACGGAGGGATTTCAGGCTTCAAGTTGGACGACAGAACGATTACACACATGTCAATAACGCCAGTGACGTATGTGCAAAAGAAAGGAACATATGGCTGTGTACGTCAGTAAAACTAATGTACTGATTTGATGAATGTCAGTAATAGCATCCTTAGAAGCCGCTGTCACTCTGTACCTAATGTTCTCTCTCCTGTGACCTCTAACTCGGCTCAAGTGTACACAGGATGGATCAACCGCGATATTAAATCAGTCTAACGTACGCTCAATCTACGACCCGTTCTCTGAAGTCAGCAAGACTTTCTAAACATCGTAAATCTATGACATGTTGATTACTTAGCAGGGGTGCGTGAAGTCTCCATGGTTGTGTAATTTGTTTATGGATGGGGTTGTTAGGGAGGTGAATGCAAGAGTTTTGGAGAGAGGGGCAAGTATGCAGTCTGTTGTGGATGAGAGAGCTTGGGAAGTGAGTCAGTTGTTGTTTGCGGATGATACAGCGCTGGTGGCTGATTCGGGTGAAAATGGCATCTTCAGTCAAACATCTACAGCACTATAGAAAACTCCTTCACATCACAATGCTATAAAGCATTTCCCTAGCATCCTCTTCTGAAATACTTCCAATCCTTAAAAGAAAGATCCATTACATGAATCTCTCTCTCCCACTTCACATCCGTTATTGCACCATCGATATGACTATGATGGATAGACAATCCACTTCATCATCCCTAATATACAGTATTCTCGTATCCCATGCAGAAGAACTGGGACCAATAAGCCAACTGCAGCATAAACAATTCTTGTATCCTGTTCACTCCTTATTCATCAGAGTAAACACAGAGTCTCCATTCTTTCCTCCTCACGCAACTCCACTCTCGGCATTATATAACCCACTGTCATATGTACTCAGATATCCTACCGCTTTTTTCACTCAGGTATCTCATTGCTATACTCACTCAGGAATCCCACTACTATATTCACTGAGGTATCCAACTGCTGGATTCGCTAAGGTATCTAATGTCTATATTCACTCAGGTATGCCACTGCTATATTCACTCAGGTATGCCACTGCTATATTCACTCAGGTATCCCACTGCTATATTCACTTAAGTATCGCATTGCCATATTCGCGCTTGTATCCCATTGCCATTTTCATTAATCATCTCTGCCAAACAGTCCTTAACACGTTCTGATTCCTCTCTGGCCATATCTGATACTACATGGAGGAGATGAGGTTCATCTCTTCAGAAACAAAAACCAAGTATCTGATCACAATGATTCTCTTCAAACTTCTAGCCACACATCGTCGCATCATCCTGCCATACGACTGAACATGACCTCTGGGTCAACGAACAGAATCACCGGCGTTCGACGCCATAGTTTCCTTCCGTATCATTCCACCGAAGTTCTGCTGGACGCAATAATCACCATTCGTACTACCGTCTTCTCTCTCTCTCTCTCTCTCTCTCTCTCTCTCTCTCTCTCTCTCTCTCTCTCTCTCTCTCACAAACACACACACACACACACACACAAAAGCTCTGACTGTATCAAAACTGCTGCAAGGAAAAGATTTTTTTCGGTGCTCCCAGAATCTGAGGGATTAAGAAGGAACTGTCTTCTATTCCTTGTCTGTCTATCTGTCTTTCTTTCTGACTCTTCGGCCATCTCTCAGGCCCTGAATATCTACGCCACCCATTGAATCGAGGCGTCGATGAATCTGGATATCTATATAACCTCGTCTAATACTTCATCCTACTATGCGTTTTCTTTTCTGTTTACAGCAGGTAAAATTTCTGTTCGGCTGTCACCTAATTCGTGATCGATCTTTTACAAACATAATATTACATCTTTCTTACATCATCTTCACCTTGATCATAAGTACAAAACACAGGAATATATTTTTCTTTTAGTCTCCTTCCTCAAGAAGAGGATATTTCGCTCTCTCACCACTTCCTGGAACTAATAGAAACCCAATAATTTCCAGAATATTTTCATATGCTAAAAGCTGTACCTCTGGATCCGAAACCCCATATCCTATGAAAAGATATTGTTGGCGTAGAAGATGTGGAATGGGGTACCATTATTCAAATACGACCTCGCCTCCCCGACCCCCGACAGTGCTGGGGAAAGAAAAAATTATACTGTGCAAATAGAATGGGCAGCTGATACAGTATGTTTGTGTTCGCTGGAGAACTTTTATTCCCCCTAAACCGAAAAAGATCAAATTTGCATGACAGCAGTAAAACAATAAACATAATTGAAGAGAATTATTCATTTACAGTATATATATATATATATATATATATGTGTGTGTCAGAGGAGATGTAATTACACGAAAGTGCCCTTGGGATTTATCATGTTTAAGTTTCCTATTGGATATATATATACATATATATAGAAAATGGTGGAAGGAACAAAGAGAAGTGGGAGACCAAATTGGTGGTTGAAGAATGGAGTGAAAAAAGATTTTGATCGATTGGAGCCTGAACATGCAGGAAGGTAAAAGGTGTGCACGAAATAGAGTGAATTGGAACGAAGTGGTATACTGTGGTCGACGTGCTTTCAACGGACTGAACCAGGGCATGTGAAACGTCTGGGGTAAACCATGGAAAGGTCCGTGGATAGGGAAAATGGACGTCCTGGTTACGTGTTTACATAAGCCTGCGGGCCGCTACCTCCAACAGCCTGATATACCAACTCAATAACACAGTAACTTCACCTTAAACTTAAGTCGTCCGGTTAGATGACCTCCACAGTCAACATTATTTTTTATAACCAAGAATCAACAGACTGACAATTAATCATATTCTAGAATTCCAAATGCTATGACGCGTCGTCCAATACATATTTTCATCAGTCCATGACACTATACTTGAAAAAGCGAACGGTTGTTATCCAAGAGCCTTCTGCCACTAACGAGTGAATTGTGTTTCAAGCTGACAAGCTTCACGCCATCTTTCAAGCGGGTAGACAACCATGGAGGAGTACTTATGCTTGTAGAGAAACAGAAGTACATTTATGTACTGTTCACTGACTCTTAAAGTACAGATGATACAATAGGTAGAACGACTGTACAGTGTCACTGAAAAATGTAATCTCATAAAAGTATATGAATCACACACACAAACACACACACACACACACACACACACTCACCTCTGTGGTACAGCGGCTAACGTTACAGACCGTCAAGCATGCACAGACCGCCTGGGATCAAACCCGCATAGGTTGGAATCCTGGTCGAGGCAGTCGGTCCACAGTCCACCCAGCTGTTCATCCTCCCCCCTTAGGGATGGTCGATAAAATGGGTTTCTGGTATGTGTTAGGGTGTGTGTGTGTGTGTGTGTGTGTGACCCGTCGAGGAGTAACCTTAAACAGGATGAGGAATTATGATAAATCCATATCTCTATGGGAGAAAAAAACCTCCGCCGTTCGTAGCCTTGTCATCTCTGCCGGCTTTACCGAACGATCGATTCTGGGCGTCAGATATTGTTCGAATCCCGTGATACGTTTTCATTAGCTGTCATTCGCAGGGGAGGTGAAGAGTCGTGATTGCTCACACCTCTCCGTAAAATGACGACGCACTGCGACGGTTTCGGCGAAAAGATATCGTAGTGAAACCACACCTCTCTGGGTGCTCTAGTGACCCCCTCACCGTTCGTGAAGAGCTGTAAGGAGTGTGTCGCCTCGGCTTGCAAACAATGGCTCCCGAAACCTCCGTCTTATTTCTTAGGTGTATGAATGAGGCAGGTTGATCAAGCCCGGTGGTATATTCACGCTCTCCTGAAACGCTAATGATGGGGCTATTCCCCTCTCTCTCTCTCTCTCTCTCTCTCTCTCTCTCTCTCTCTCTCTCTCTCTCTCTCTCTCTCTCTCTCCTCATTAGGTTTTGGGCAAACGATTTCTTCGTTCCTCCAGCCACATCCTCATCCTTCACCTAGCCTTGCACACAGCTGCTTCCTCCGTTCTCCTTTGCCTCGCCTTGCTCATTCTCTTCTCTCTTTCCTTTTCGTCACATTGCGGTCTACTTGTGAGTCTTTGCTTATTTGATTGTTATTGAAAGTCTGAATAACACGTCGCCAATCGATTCTACTCCTGGAGATTCGTGGTCTGACCGCGTACTTCCCGTAGTGTACCGACCTTATTGTCCTTATTTCCGTTCCCAGATGCTCTACCCGTCATTATCTCTCCTCAGTGTGTTCGTATTTTCCCTCCACGCCTCCAGAGGGACCTTCCCCTGGGCCTCCTCTGCCCCATAAAAACCCAAAAGGATCTACCGGAGGGCAATTACAGTAAGGTATAGTTATCCTTGCTACTGGCGACTGTCATGTCTTGCCGACAGAGAGGTTTTGTGTCATATATATATATATATATATATATATATATATATATATATATATATATTATATATATATATATATATATATATATATATATATATATATATATAATATATATATATATATATATATACAGATAGATAGATAGATAGATAGATAGTAAACGACAAGATATCTAGTCTGACAACCGTGTTACAAGAAGGATTTCAGAAAACTCTTCTGGTATCCTCAGAATTTGTGGCATTGTTTGTGTCCCTCCTCAAGTTTTGCTTATATCTGTATCTCTCTCCTCTGGGAGACGAAGGCTAACCTCCCAAGTTCCGCAACTTCATTCTAAAGAAATAGGCACTGTAACAGGGATGGCCTATTTTATCAACGATCATATCTACGTGTTCCATGCTGTTAACACTATGCTTTTAACATGGCTGTTGTGGTTGGCTTATTTGACTTGTATCCAGTAATGACGAGGTGTCCAGAAGCAGAAGTGTTGTGCTGTTCTTCATGTCAGAATTTTTCAAGAGTTTGTATCCACATTTACAGGGAAAAGTCCCTATTACCCTCCCTGGTGGAGATGCACCAGTAACAACAGATTTCGAGAAACGGGATTTATATGGTGGTGGTTCATTGATATTCGAGAACTGTGCATTCACGCAGCTTAATTTCCATTCCCCGTTTGCTGGTTAAATGAAATATGTGAAGTAATGGAATCTATATCATCATTCTCAGTGATCTCTCCTAATTGTGAGATTTTCCCCAGTGTCTATGACCTTCCACAAATTGGTTCCCTTCACTCCGAGCATACCTTCTTCTCTCGACTTTACCCATTATCTTTTGAACTCTTGCCCATCTGGATGTTGTGATATACCTGCAGATACAAGCTTCATTTTGTCAACCTTTAGATTAACTTGATCTCTCTAACGTTTACCACACGACAGCGACTTATTCTGTTTAATGAAGAAGCAACGAACCCAGTTGCCTAACTTACTTCTCCGGAGGGAATATATTCTTTTCCCATTTTCTTCCGTAACGTAAACTTGCAATCCCACTTGACTGAAGAGGTCTGTGCTTCTTGTATGTTTGGCGGACCTTGAATTCCCACGCTTTCTCGTCATTTGCTTTGTCTCCAAAATACTGCTATTCCTTTCTGTTTCACCTGGTTCTCCTCTAACTCCATACTCTTCATAGCTTTCTTCAGCTATGTACATTCCTTCCGGAAGGCCATGATAGCCTGTACTCCTTACGGTGAAGTCCTCGACGTGAGATGTCATTATACACCATACGTAGTGACTGGTTGAAATCATCCAGTGCCCTGAAGCCTTTTAGGTTGGCATTCTTAGAGATCTGAAGCAAATTATCAACCATCATATCCATATTCCAGACCGTCATAACCACCCTGTCATCATTTTTTACTTGCTTTTCAACTTTACTTTTTTCGCTCTATAGCCAACACAGTCTCGCTCCGGACTGAACCCATCTGGCCACACTCTTGTACACATCTCACTCCTCACACCACCTCCTCCTCTAGCTGTCGGTTCTAAAAAGCCCAATATTTCCTCTTTGATCGTGCTGTCTGGTTAACTTAAAAAGATTCCCCTCTTCCTCTGTGATTACCTTCTCTTTTAATCCGTGAAATAACCACTGATGATTTGAAACCAGTCGGACAAGGGACGTGGCATATCGGAAATAGAAATTTTTTTTCCGTCCTTCCGATACACATCCAGGTTTCATCTCTGCCAGGAAGCCATTGTAAATACGTTCTCCGTGAGACGGGACGCTCCTTCATCTCAAACACATGTGACGAACTTACAAACTTTTCTTTTTCTTCACTGTCAAATCTTTCTAGTTTTCCAAGAAAGTAGCTACACCCGATACTGTCGTACTACCTTTCATTCGCTCTTCCATTCCAATGATGATACATTCTTCTCTCCCGTAACAAAGCAAGTAATCATTGTTCTCTTTTCTCCTCTATGAGCAGTGCGGAAGACTCTAACGTACCCTCACACCATGACTAACGTCTGATTAATCCTACGCCTCTCCTTACAATTTCTTTTCCTATAGTCCATAAAATCCCTCTTTCTGTGGACAGAAGCAAGGTGTATGAACCAGATGGCATATCTTCTCGTGAGTGGAAGGCGCGTCCTTCTGAATTTGCACCTGTGCTTCCTCAAGTGTGTTTAACTTCTGCTGAAAAAAAAGAAGAGAAACGCATTTTCTTTTCTATGGAAACATACGTTGGTACAGTTTATTTCCAAAAAGGATAACCACTGAAACCTTTCTTTAACCAATCGTGTTTTTCCTTTGAGCTCTGCCACTTCCATTGTCTTCAGATCTATTTTCAACACGTATTTCCTTAGCCACACTGATTCTCATAGTCTTCTCTCTAATCATCAGGAGAGCTTTCGCAAGGGCGATATCGACCAGTGATACGCGTTTTATATTCTACTAATATCCCAAAGACTTTAGGGAGCCTTGTGTAGGAGCCCTTGTGTCTCAAAAGCTTCTGACGAGGTACATCATCATGGCCAGAGCAGGCACGTAGTTCCACTTTACTTTTTCATACTTTCCTCACTCCTTTTTTTTTTTCTTTTAATTCTAGCTTTTGCTCTTGGCGGTCTGCCTCTGTAAGTCCTGATGGATAAACATTCCCCTCCTTCTTCTTATCCAACGGCACCGTTGAAACAGAGGACTCTATCTGGGAGGGCAAAGATGTGCATGTTTGAAGATATAGTAATCTCGTCGGTGCTGTATAGATGCGTGGCGTGGCCTATAGATGTGGTGGTATACAGGGGGCGACGCACTGTCAGTGATTAAACCAACGCAGATCAAGCGGCCGGGGGAAACCCTGGAAAGTCCGTGGGGCCTCATTGTGGAACAGATGGCTGTGGTTTCAGTGCCCTGCATATGACGACTAATGAATGGTTGTGAGCGAGGGAGGCCGTCTCTATGCCTGGTCCTAGAACTACCTTGCTAACGCGGGAAACGGCGAGAGAGAGAGAGAGAGAGAGAGAGAGAGAGAGAGAGAGAGAGAGAGAAGAGAGAGAGAGAGAGAGAGAGAGAGAGAGAGAGAGAGAGAGAATGGAAAATGATCCATAACATAAAAAGAAAATGGAGCGAGTGAATCACAGATGACAAGCATGGTGAAAACGGTGTTTGAGTGGTTATGTTCGTCCAATCACTTATATAAGTGATTTCCGATTACAAGCTGTTGGTTCGGCATTAAGCTGTTCCTGCAATCTGTCATAAGAGACAAATGTGGGTCAGGAATTTATCGAATGTTTGCGTTCATTTTGTATATGCATATTACATCATATTGAGTGAAGATTTGCCAGAAAAATAAACACAGAAGCTCAAAGCTCTCGAGAATGTTGACACACACACACACACACACACACACACACACACATATATATATATATATATATATATATATATATATATATATATACATATATGAACGAATGTGGCCTTAATTGTCTTTTCCTAGCGCTACCTCGCGCACATGCGTGGGGAGGGGGTTGTTACTTCATGTGTGGCGGGGTGGCGATGGGAATGAATAAAGGCAGACAGTATGAATTATGTACATGTATATATATGTATATGTATGTGTGTGTACATATATGTATACGTTGAGATGTATAGGAATGTATATTTGCGTGTGTGGACGTGTATGTATATACATGTGTATGAGGGTGGGTTGGGCCATTCTTTCGTCTGTTTCCTTGCGCTACCTCGCTAACGCGGGAGACAGTGACAAAGTAAAATAAATATGAAATAAATATATTCCTATGAGTCCACGGGAAAAATGAAACATGATAAGTTCCTAAGTGCACTTTCGTGTAATAATCACATCATCAGGGGAGACACAGGAGAGAAATATAAGTCAGTTCATATACAACGAAGAGACGTAGCTGGGACGCCATTTGGTAAACATGCGATTGTGTGGCAGGAGGGCGACGGAAGTGGATGAAGGCAGCAAGTATGAATATGTACATGTGTATATATGTATATGTCTGTGTATGTATAGGTATGTATATGTGCGTGTGTGGGCGTTTATGTATATACATGTCTATGTGGGTGGGTTGGGTCATTCTTTCGTCTGTTTCCTTGCGCTACCTCGCTAAGGTGGGAGACAGCGAATAAGCAAAAAAAGTAGATAAATAAAGAAATGAATATATATATATATATATATATATATATATATATATATATATATATATATATATATATATATATATATATATATATAGATAGATAGATAGATAGATAGATAGATAGATAGATAGATCGATAAAATTTTCATTCATGCTTGCTTTTTTCCACGTGCGCAAGGTTATTTGCAGAACAGATGACCGAGCCTTAGAGGAAAAAGTCTTTGCTTGGCACCATCTTTTACTCCTTCTTTTGGGAAGTAATACAAGAGGGAAGGATTTCCAGCCCCCGGCTCCAGCCCCACTTAGTCGCCTTTTACGACACGTAGGAGATTTATGGGCAATATTCTTTCTTCCCTTCTCCAAGGGATATATATATATATATATATATATATATATATATATATATATATATATATATATATATATATATATATATATATATATATATATATACATATATATATATATATATATATATATATATATATATATATATATATATATATATATATATATATATATATATATATATATATATATTTCATACTATTCGCCATTTCCCGCGATAGCGAGGTAGCGTTAAGAACAGAGGACTGGGCCTCTGAGGGAATATCCTCACCTGGCCCCCTTCTCTGTTCCTTCTTTGGAAAAATTAAAAAAAAAAAGCGAGAGGGGAGGATTTCCAGCCCCCCGCTCCCTTCCCTTTTAGTCGCCTTCTACGACACGCAGGGAATACGTGGGAAGTATTCTTTCTCCCCTATCCCCAGGGATAATATATATATATATATATATATATATATATATATATATATATATATATATATATATATATATATATATATATATGGCGAGGTGGCGATGGGAATAAATAAGGGCAGACAGTATGAATTATGTACATGTGTATATATGTATATGTCTGTGTGTGTGTATATATGTGTACATTGAGATCTATAGGTATGTATATTTGCGTGTGTGGACGTGTATGTATATACATGTGCATGGGGGTCGGTTGGGCCATTTCTTTCGTCTGTTTCCTTGCGCTACCTCGCAAACGCGGGAGACAGCGACAAAGCAAAATAAAATAAAAAAAGAAAAATAATATATATATATATATATATATATATATATATATATATATATATATATATATCAAACCTAAACAAGGGCTTGAAAGGCATTCAAAAGCTTGGAACTTCTGTGATTATAATTCCAGCTAGTTTTCTCATATCACTGTCTCGCGTGTGTATGTGGCTTACCAGAGGACCCAGATTATGCTGAAATATTCCTATTCGTTCGCGAGGTTTTGTAGCATGAGCCTAACTCGATTTGACACGAGCCATCTCTGCAGCACAGGATGAAGGACTTGAGACACTGAATGGCCAAATACTGGTAAACTACGACCCACTTACCTACTACGTGTCGTTGAAGGCGACTAAGAGGGACTTTATCGTATAATACAGTGTCAAGCCTCAATTTTGATATGTGATGTATGAAAGAGCTTGATACAGTATCTTTGGTTTTACCTCCATCTCTTGTACGCTTGCTACTTGTGTACACTATCAATATGTATTTATTTCATTTATTTATTATACTTTGTCGCTGTCTCCCGCGTTAGCGAGGTGGTGCAAGGATATAGACGAAAGAATGGCCCTGCCCACCCACAAACACATGTATATACATAAACGCCCAAACATGCACATATACATTCCTACATATTTCAACGTATACATACATATACATACACAGACATAAACATATATACACATGAACATATTCACACCTGCTGCCTCCATCCATTCCCTTCGCCATCCCGCCACACATGAAAATAACAGCACCCCCCTCCCCCTAAGCGCGCGCTAGGAAAAGACAACAAAGGCCCCATTCGTTCACACTCAGTCTCTAGCTGTCATGTGTAATGCACCGAAACCACAGCTCCCTTTCCACAGCCGGGCCCCACAAAACTTTTCATGGTTTACCCCAGACGCTTCACATGCCCTGGTTCAATCCATTGACAAGCACGTCGACCCCAGTATACCACATCGTTCCAATTCACTCTATTCCTTTCACACCTTTCACCTTCCTGCATGTTCAGGCCCCGGTCGCTCAAAATCTTTTTCACTCCATCCTTCCACCTCCAATTTGGTCTCCCACTTCTCCTCGTCGCCTCCACCTCTGACACATATATCCTCTTCGTCAATCTTTCCTCACTCTCTCCATGTGACCAAACCATCTCAATACACCCTCTTCTGCTCTCTCAACCACACTCGTTTTACCACCACCATCTCTCTTAACCCTTTCATTAGTTACTCGATCAAACCACCAATACATATTCTAAGAAATTAATATTCAGTGAAATACATTTAGTTCAGTAAAAGAAAACATCTTATATAATCTAACCTAAATTTGTAGGAAAACTCAAAAAAAAAATAAAAGAGCCTTAAGGACGAACTTCCAGACTGGGTGTGTATGTAGGAACTAAATCATAGACGTGTACTGGTCATTAGTGTCGGTATAATTACCTAGTCGGCCCCCCCCTCCAAAAAATAAAATATCGCCACCTCCAAGAAAAGACTGTCGCTCATCAGGATCTATTGTAGACTTATAGAAGAATCTCATTCTTTAAAAAATAAAAGAAAATCTGCCAAAAATGGAGTACGGATTTCTCTTATTGCCTGTGTTAATGATTCTTAAGAGTTCACCCTCTCTTTTTTTTTGAGCGAGCTGTTGACGAGAATGAGTAATATCTTAGCGTTCGAGAGAGGCAGCGATGAGGAGGAACTGGTGTGGCGAAGTCGTGTTCTTCAAGGAATCCTCACGTTTGGTCGTGTCTGTGGGAAGAGTCTATTGATGGTCTAGTAACTCTCAGGATTTCCTCACTGTAATTGAACGAACGGTTTGTGAGAACACAGGGAGAACATTTCCTGGAAAGGTCATTTGCTTAGACAAGTCAGCCAAGAGACGACCTTTCAGCCATCAAAGACAATGATATGACAATTCACGTGATACAAGACTTATTATTCTCTTGTATCAAGTCTCTCGGTTGGTTTCGTCTCTATTATGATATATATATATATATATATATATATATATATATATATATATATATATATATATATATATCATAGTAGAGACGTTAACATTTTGCCGAAGCTACTGTACCTTATGGAGATACATGACCAACGAAAACGGAACAATAACACTTACACTTTTCACAGACACGCTACTAGTGGAGGCGATTCGAATCCTGTTCTTGGAGAATTGGAATGTCTATGAAGGTAGCGCCCTCACTGTCCTATGTTCGTTGTTGTTCATCATCTATTGCCGCGGGTGAATGAGTCGGGCGATAACCCATGGAGGTCTATCATCCATTCCAATACTCTACTTGACTACACTCCTCAGTTTAATATCTCGATCTCCATTCTTAAAGACTGGCATGACGTCTGCTCTCTTCAAGTACCCTGGCGAGTCTTCCTGCACACACACACACACACACACACACACACACACACACACACTTGGGACATATGGTGGAGAGGTTCCATCAGGGATACGAGCTTTATGTACATCAAGACCCTTTTAGTTAGTCTGCTGAATGTGTTATGTTACCGTGGCTTTCCCTGTGTGTGTGTGTGTGTGTGTGTGTGTGTGTGTGTGTCTAGAGCGCTCTCCGCTTCATGCAAATTTAGCATAATTATCTTCCTCCATCAAACTCTGACGGCGTCATTTGCAAATTTATATCGCTTGATGACATCTCAATTATGATCTACTGGAACCTCGATTACCTGAAATTCGATGCGGTGCATCATCGTTTTTTTTGTCTTATATAGTATTTGGAAAAGGTTCCAACACTACTCTTGCATTTGGCAAAGGTTCCGATACTACTCTTGCATAAACAAAAGGTTCCAATACTACTCCTGCATTTGGAAAAGGTTCCAACACTACTCTTGCATTTGGAAAAGGTTCCAATACTACTCCTGCATTTGGAGAAGGTTCCAACACTACTCTTGCGACAGAGTGAATGAAATCCCCAGGCACATAAGCTTGTTCAACCACAGTGAATGGGACTTTCGTAAACAGAGAGGAAAATTGGGCTTCGTCCCAATTGAATATTTTCTGTGTGGCTACCAATATTCATCTTCATCAGAGCAGGTAAGACATAAGATCATGTGAACTGCATAATGCATGAGAATGGCTTATTATGCTTCCACCCCTGTAATTACTTTTTCGAGATTGCTAATGAAATGTAGACAACAACATACAACTTTGATACACTGACCAGCTGAAGAACTAATTCCGTTTAGATACTGAGGCAGTTTATGGACTGGGAACACCGACAAAGCCATTTTTGATAATTTGAATGTTACAGATCCCACTGAAGACTCTCTAGGTCTAACAGGACTTCCTGGTTTATAGAGTCTTAATCAAACCATACATTACGGTAAGGGAGGAATCAGAAAAAAAGGAATTGCTTAATCAATTCATGATTGTATTTAAGCAACAACCACATTACTACTACTACTACTACTACTACTACTACCACTACTACTACTGCTACTATTACTACTACTACTACTATTACTACTACTACTGCTGGTGCTACTACTACTACTGCAAATAGTTCTTACCACTGGGAACCACATCTGAGACAAGTATACAGAAGAACGCATTTAATGATCCTATAAAAGGGACGTCTGTCAAACTTAATTCCCCTTTGCCTCTACGACTGACTGAGAGACAACATAGAAGACGTCAAAAATTTGCATTTGAGAAAAAAAAAAAAAAAAACATACCATTTTGCATAATCTGACTTAAATATTCTCTCTCTTAAGAAAAATTTCTCTAGACACCTTTATAAAAATCATAGTGCAAAGACATTGGAGTCAAATCCCTCATAATGCACCGGTAACACGGTAACTTCCCTTGATTATAGTAATACGTCTAAACCCAGCATTAAAATCTACGCCACATTTTGCGGCGCGAAAGCAGTCCCTGTGACAAATGATGACTGGCAATAAAAGATTTATCACACGCCTCTGAATCTTACTGTAATGGTGCAATGGCATGCTGTCTGTCTGTCTGTATGTATGTCTATCCATTTATCTCTTTATCTGTGTACTTACCCATTTATCCATCTATCTATCTATCCATTATCTATCTATCTATGTGTGTACCTATCTATCTATCCACTTATCTATTATCTATGTATATATCTATCTGTATGTCTATCTATCTATCTATCCATCTATCTATCTAATTATCTATCTATCTATCTATCTATCTATCTATCTATCTATCTATCTAACAGAAATCAATGACGGGTTTTCTCTAGACTAGCTAGAAATGTTGGGTATAACTCGAATGCAACATTCCGAACACAATTTCAGGTGCAGCATTTCCCGGAAAGCAACGATTTTCTTTTTAGTCGATGTATGATGGACTGTGTGTGTGTGTGTGTGGCACAGGCCACCGCAGTTAACTGTGGTGACACAGCGACCGGACAGGCCACCACAGAGGGTAGGTCTGGGAAGGAAGGTCTCTGAAGGCGTAGGGGAAGGGTGGGGGTGGAGGAGGTAGTCTGAGGAGGGGAGGGTTTGGTCTTCGGGTTTGGGGACTCGTGGGGAGAGAGAGAGAGAGAGAGAGAGAGAGAGAGAGAGAGAGAGAGAGAGAGAGAGAGAGAGAGAGAGAGAGAGAGCAAAGAGGGTGCGGGGTGTGTAAGGAAGGTAGGAGCCGGGGGAGAAGGATGCCTATGTGAGGGTCGGGGGAGCCGTGTCGGGGTGAAGGTTCTGGGGAGACGTGAACCATGCAGGAGACAGGGGAGCTTGGAGGCTGGGAGGACTATATTGTAAGGGTTGGGGATGGGGAGAAGAGAAGGGGGGGGGGGGAGGTTTGCGGGGAGGGAGATCAGGGGGGGAACGAGTGGGGAGGACCGGGCTTGGGAGGGTGTGTGTGTGTGAGGGGGAGGAGTCCTGTAATGCTACATACGTTCAAGGCCTGCCGAAGAAAATGTTTTAAGGTAAATAATATATAAAGAAAACGCCCTCGGGACTGACACACATTTGCGCTGGTGTAGGTAGACAATACACGGTAAATATATACATATGGTTCTCACGTAGATGATAAAGAAAACAGACACCAACGCGCGGTGCCAACATTCGGTAGAAAACGTAAAGTGGTTGGTTAGTTTGGGGGGAGGGGTGACTGAATATTTTGGCTGCAGGCCCATCCTCTGCCAGGGTCATTAAGACCATCAAGGACCAAGTTATAGCCACCATATCGAAAAATCTTTAACGTCTCTTGCAAGTGCTAAATATATTAAATGTAAGATCGCGTACACCCTCACTATGTGTATGCTACAGGGAATGGATATTATTGCACTGTTTATAAGCTGGCCATCTGGATAGATGAATGCCCTAGATTAAGAATCGACACAGAGACTTTTGAGCGTAAGCAAACTATAGGATCATAAATGAGATGACGAACCGCCTGCATCAAGGAGGAATCAGTGATGGTAAGAACAAGTGACCCTCCTGACGAAGATGACCGCGAGAGATATCTTGGTCCTCTTGGCAACGCGATCCCCCATTTAAGGCTAAGAAAAAGAGAAATCAGAATCTCTTGAACCGGACAGAATAGGTTTAAATCCTCTCCAGTTCAAATGACATTCATTCGGATCCTTTTAATTTGGCGGATCAACTCACGGTGTCGTTCGAGGGGAAAAATGACACAAGATCCTTTCCTTAAACGGAGGGACGCTTTCTCGTTCACCTTCGATGCTGTGGCATCGACATCCTTGCCTCGGAATGCTTGAGGTAAATGGCACTTAAAAGGTGAGATTAGGGACCCAAGTGGATGGAGTGTAAAAGAAGTGTGACCACAAGGTATACAATTGTATGATAATCTATTTCTCACTAAAAGTGGCAGCTTGTTTTACACTCATGTGTTATATTTGCCTTCTTGTCCACGGTCCAATAGTATGATGTGTGCAGCAAGTCTAGCTGTGCTAGCTGTGTTCGCATGGCGTCTGCAGCAGGTATAGCTTTATTCGTATAGTGTGTGCAGCAAATCCAGCTGCATTCGTATGCTGTGTGGAGCAGGTCTAGCTGTGTTTGTATGCCGTGTGTGCAGCAGGTTTAGCTACGTTCGTATTTTGTGTACAGCAGGTTTAGCTATGTTTGTATGCTGTGTGCAGCAGGTCTAGCAGTGTGATGTATGCTGCAGGTTGAGCTGTGGTAGTGAGCTGGGTCTAGTAAAGTACCCAACCGTGTTGCTACGTTGTGTGCAGCAGGTGCAGCCGCGTTGGTCTGTTGCGTGCAGCAGAGGCAAGCCAAGCCTTGCTGGCACGTTGCGTGCAGCAGATACCTACTCGTGTTCGCACGTTGCTTGAGCAGGCCTAATCTGTCTTGGTAAGTAGCGTGCAGCAAGTCCAGCTGTGCTGGTATGTCGCGTGCAGCAGGATAAGTCCGGCTGTGTTGGCATGTTTCGTGTGGCTGGTCAAGTCCAGCTGTGAGGGCATGCTGCGTGCAACTGGTCAAGTCCAGCTGTGTTGGCATGTTGCGTACAGCTGGTTAAGTCCAGCTGTGAGGGCATGTTGCGTGCAGCTGGTCAAGTCCAGCTGTGTTGTCATGTTGCGAGCAGCTGGTCAAGTCCAGCTGTGTTGGCATGTTGCGAGCAGCTGGTCAAGTCCAGCTGTGTTGGCATGTTGCGAGCAGCTGGTCAAGTCCAGCTGTGTTGTCATGTTGCGAGCAGCTGGTCAAGTCCAGCTGTGTTGGCGTGTTGCGTGCAGGACGTTAAATCTCTCTGATACGTTGCAGGCAGCAGACCCCCTACCCAGAACGATAGGAAAATTGTTGCTACAGCACCAGACAACAACAGCAGCAGCAGAAACAGCAGCAGATCCTGGTGCACCGTTGTATTACATGCAGTCCTTCCCCCTCCCTCACATCATAGTGTATCAGGGCGTCGCAAGCAGCAACAGCAGCAGCAGCAGCAGCAGCAGAAACAGCAGCAGATCCTGGTGCACCGTTGTATTACATGCAGTCCTTCCCCCCCTCCCTCACATCATAGTGTATCAGGGCGTCGCAAGCAGCAACAGCAGCAGCAGAAGCCGCAGCCGCCGCTGGCAGTAAACGATATGTCGCGTGCGGAGGAGGGGTTATTGTATCGCTGGGGATCTTGCATATACACGTATGTTGAGAGAAGCCTTGGGAGGAGCTAAATCTGTGTGGGTAGGTCCTGGTGGACACCAGTTAGTGGGGTGTAGCGTACCGTCCTGAGGGGTCTCGTCTAACCAGTCCGTCGCAAGAGCCCACTGTAGTAGCAACAGGTGTTCCACGTCGTACACAGGTGTAACCGGAAAGACAACAGGTGTCGGGGTAATATGGATGTGTGTTTTGCATGCTGGGAGTTTACCCCCATAGACGATGCACCACAATAGGTTTGCTGTGGTCCTGGACCTGCACTAAGGTGTGTGTGTGTGTGTGTGCGAGTGAGTCACGTGTCCCAGTGTTTACATATACCATCGAGTCCTCGCTCGCTGTGGTCGCTCTCGTCTTCGCGTGTCCGAGGGATCAAGGACCGACCACCACCCGCTTGGCGTGTGGTCGTGGTGCGTGCGGGCCAGCTGTGTCTACCGTGTTATTAGAGCGGTGGCCGGCTCAATACGAGATGAGTGGCCCACCGTCTCTCCTTCCTCCTTCCTGAGGAGGGCGACAAGGCGAGCACTTGCCTCCTTCCCACATCAGGATATATACATAGTCTCTCAGTGAAGTGAAGGCGCGGATGTCCCTAAAACTAACTGTTCCATTCGACTGTCTTTAAGTTTTACTTTGCGTCGCGTTACCTCGTGTGTGTGTGTGTGTGTGTGTGTGTGTCCGGGGTGAAAGAAACACTTTCGTCCTCCACAGATGAATTGGATGGAGTGGAGGTCGTTGTGTTGTGGCTTCAAGAATGACACGAGAGTTAAGACAGCAGAGGAACCCACTGTCTTATCCCGTCGTGGAAAAAATGACAAGAGACGGCGGGGGTGGGAGCTGGGGTTGTTGTTGTTGTTGTTCGGGGTGTGGGGTTAGCGGTGGGGGGGGGGGGGGGGGGGTGGCGGCTGTCTCTCTCTCTCTCTCTCTCTCTCTCTCTCTCTCTCTCTCTCTCTCTCTCTCTCTCTCCCGACTTGACTCTAATCATTAAATTGCTGGGGCACCTGGTTGGGTTGGCTGCTTCGTTTCTAGTGTTGCAGCTGCCGTGGTGGTGATAGTGGTGGTGATGGTGGTGGTGTTGTTGGTGATGGCGGTGGTGTTGGTGGTGGTGGTGTAGATGATGATGGAGGTGGTGACGGTGAATTTTGTTGTTGTTAAGAGCTTGTGTTGTCGTGGTGATAATGGTGAGTTTGTTGTGGTGGAGACAATTGATATCATTGTTAGTAGGTGGAGGAGATTTTACATCAATGGTGTTGTCGTGTGTTGTGACAGTGGTGGCAATTGTATGGTGGTGCCCTTGTGGTTGTTGGTCAGGTTGTTGCTGCAGTGGTGAAGGTGGTAATGAGGATAGCGGTGGTCAAGTGGTGGTAATAGATGATGGAGTTGTTATAGTTGCGATGAGATTTCCTGTTGTATTTTAAGGATTGTGGATGTGGTTGTAAAAGGGGTAGTGGCTTGCTGGATGTGGTTGTAAAAGGGGTAGTGGCTTGCTGGATGTGGTTGTAAAAGGGGTAGTGGCTTGCTGGATGTGGTTGTAAAAGGGGTAGTGGCTTGCTGGATGTGGTTGTAAAAGGGGTGGTGGCTTGCTGGATGTGGTTGTAAAAGGAGTGGTGGCTTGCTGGATGTGGTTGTAAAAGGGGTAGTGGCTTGCTGGATGTGGTTGTAAAAGGGGTAGTGGCTTGCTGGATGTGGTTGTAAAAGGAGTAGTGGCTTGCTGGATGTGGTTGTAAAAGGGGTAGTGGCTTGCTGGATGTGGTTGTAAAAGGGGTAGTGGCTTGCTGGATGTGGTTGTAAAAGGGGTGGTGGCTTGCTGGGTGTGGTTGTAAAAGGGGTAGTGGCTTGCTGAATGTGGTTGTAAAAGGGGTAGTGGCTTGCTGGATGTGGTTGTAAAAGGGGTAGTGGCTTGCTGGATGTGGTTGTAAAAGGGGTAGTGGCTTGCTGGATGTGGTTGTAAAGGGTAGGTGGCCTGCTGGATGTGGTTGTAAAAGGGGTAGTGGCTTGCTGGATGTGGTTGTAAAAGGGGTAGTGGCTTGCTGGATGTGGTTGTAAAAGGGGTAGTGGCTTGCTGGATGTGGTTGTAAAAGGGGTAGTGGCTTGCTGGATGTGGTTGTAAAAGGGGTAGTGGCTTGCTGGATGTGGTTGTAAAAGGGGTAGTGGCTTGCTGGATGTGGTTGTAAAAGGGGTAGTGGCTTGCTGGATGTGGTTGTAAAAGGGGTAGTGGCTTGCTGGATGTGGTTGTAAAAGGGGTAGTGGCTTGCTGGATGTGGTTGTAAAAGGAGTAGTGGCTTGCTGGATGTGGTTGTAAAAGGAGTGGTGGCTTGCTGGATGTGGTTGTAAAAGGGGTAGTGGCTTGCTGGATGTGGTTGTAAAAGGGGTAGTGGCTTGCTGGATGTGGTTGTAAAAGGGGTAGTGGCTTGCTGGATGTGGTTGTAAAAGGAGTGGTGGCTTGCTGGATGTGGTTGTAAAAGGAGTGGTGGCTTGCTGGATGTGGTTGTAAAAGGGGTAGTGGCTTGCTGGATGTGGTTGTAAAAGGAGTGGTGGCTTGCTGGATGTGGTTGTAAAAGGGGTAGTGGCTTGCTGGATGTGGTTGTAAAAGGGGTAGTGGCTTGCTGGATGTGGTTGTAAAAGGGGTAGTGGCTTGCTGGATGTGGTTGCCTTGTTTGTTGGTGATATGACAACTGTCGTCTTTTGTTGTTGCTGCGGCTGCTGCTGCTGTTGTAGCGGTGGTTGTACAGGGGATTGTAGCGGTGGCTGTGGTGTTGGTGCGGGCAAAACTGTTGCATCCTGTTGTCGCTGGTGGTTGTAGCTATGATTGTGGTGGTGGTTATAGTTGTGGTGAAGGCGGTCCTTGGTGATGTGGTAACTGTCGTGTTCTTTCCTGGAGTTGTATTTGCCGTTGCGGTTATAGTGGTTATAGAGGTGTTTGTGCTTCTGTTGACATGCTAATGGTGGTTGTATTAACTGCGCTGTTGTGATGTTGTTAGTAGTGGTCTGTGGCTCAAATATCTATATTGGTTGCTGTTGTTATCTATGCCATTCACTGATTGTGGTGGTGGTTATCGATGTTGTAGTTCTGTTGTTGTTGTTGTTGTTGTTGATGTTGTTGTCGCTGTTGTTGTTATTGATTTGATTGTAGTCGTTCCTGGTGGTGCTGTCGATGTAGTTTTCTGCAGTGATGCAGAGGGGTTGTTCTGGTTGTTAAGCTGGCAACAGTGGTGGAGGTGCTTGTGGTTGTGTGTGTGTGTGTGGGGGGGGGAGGAAAGTGAGTGTACCAGTGTCTCAAACCACAGACAACCCCGATCTGTGCCACGCAGAGCAAGTGGTAGGCGGGTGAGGGAAGGAGGAAGGGAACCTGGTATGGCAGGAGGTGGGGGTTTCACCTGCGGACATGAGCTTCCAAAAAGCTAAATGGTGGCTGGTTTGAAGTGCTGGTGGTGGTGCTGGTGTTGTCGTCATGGTGGTAGGTGATGCTTTGATGGTTTTCCTTTTTTTTCCTCACTTTGTTTCAGCTGGTGCATCACTCCCATCTGCCGGCTGTGTTTACCCTTCTTGCTGCTATTTGTTGAGGGTGTGGTGGTGGTGAGGGTGTGGTGATGGTGAGGGTGTGGTGGTGTTGAGGGTGTGGTGGTGTTGAGGGTGTGGTGATGGTGAGGGTGTGGTGGTGGTGAGGTTGTGGTGGTGTTGAGGGTGTGGTGGTGTTGAGGGTGTGGTGATGGTGAGGGTGTGGTGGTGGTGAGGTTGTGGTGGTGTTGAGGGTGTGGTGATGGTGAGGGTGTGGTGATGGTGAGGGTGTGGTGGTGTTGAGGGTGTGGTGGTGGTGAGGGTGTGGTGGTGTTGAGGGTGTGGTGGTGTTGAGGGTGTGGTGATGGTGAGGGTGTGGTGGTGGTGAGGGTGTGGTGGTGGTGAGGTTGTGGTGGTGATGGTGAGGGTGTGGTGGTGGTGAGGTTGTGGTGGTGGTGAGGGTGTGGTGGTGGTGAGGGTGTGGTGGTGTTGAGGGTGTGGTGGTGGTGAGGGTGTGGTGGTGGTGAGGGTGTGGTGGTGGTAGTCCACCTCCTCTGCTGCCTTAGCTGCCGCACCTGCTGTTTTCCGGGTGTCCTGTCACTGCTGTCCTCTCTCTCTCTCTCTCTCTCTCTCTCTCTCTCTCTCTCTCTCTCTCTCTCTCTCTCTCTCTCTCTCTCTCTCTCTCTCCCTATGTCAATACCCTTGCTTTAATTTTTTTCTTCCAGGTTCTTTATTGAATGGTAAATATGTAGTGTTTATGCTAATGTAATTAACTCAGCGCCTTCAGTCCCCCCTCTCTCTGTTGTCACCATTTGAAGAACACGCACACACACACACACACACACACACACACACACACACACACACACACACACACACACACACCTCCAATTCACAACAACAACAACAATAACAACCCACATCATCGTATACCCCACCTCCCACAAAAAAAAAGAAACCACTTGATGCCAATGAAATATGAGGGACGTGACAAAGGTATCAATTGGGAGAAAGTGGGGGGGGGCGCCGCCCCACCTAATAGAAGGGGTGTGGGGGTGTTATTGACCCATATTATGTATGACACTGAAAGACCAAATGGTCCTTTCTTTTTTTTTTTTTTGCAGTGGGTGAGAATATTGGCTGGGGTGGGGGGGTTTGAACCCCAGTGAGTTGTGTGGTGTTACGTGGGAATTAAAAGTTGACTGGCAGCTTTGTGCTTTGTCTCGGTGTGTAGCGCGGGAAGTGGGTAGAGGGGCAAGATTTCGGAGGGTGAGAGAGAGAGAGAGAGAGTGAGAGAGAGAGAGAGAGAGAGAGAGAGAGAGAGTGTGTGTGTGTGTGTGTGTGTGTGTGTGTGTGTGTGTGTGTGTGTGTGTGTGTGTGTGTGTGTGCATTACTCAGCGGCTGAAACGAAAATGAATTTGAGGATGGAGCGTGCGTGAACGTGTGGAGGAACATGGCTGTGAGATGCAGGAGGTCGTGAGCGTGGACTGGAGCGTGACTTGTGATGAGGGAGCGTGACCCGTCTTGACGAAGCATGACTGTGGCGTGAGCATCATCACATTTTGAGCATGGCCGATAAGGGGAGCATGACTCCGTAGTATAGTCGGTATGGGAGCATGGTGCATGATAGACAAGGGAGCATAGCATACGACTGGCGAAGGGAAGCATATGTCGTAAAGATAATAAGATAAACAAAGATAACAGTAACAACAGATACCGAGACAACATCATTAAAGATAGCACAAAAAGAAAGAAAACGGGCGAACGGATCCCCGGACCAGACCAACAAGGATAACAACGACGGATGTCGAGATGATGCCAACAAATACAACAATGGATAAAGAAACAACAACATCAAGTGTTGTAACAATGGATCAGAACTTCTCCACCCACCAGCTTCATACTCCCTCCTCCCTCTAGCCTCATACTCCCTCCTCCCTCTAGCTTCATACTCCCTCCTCCCTCTAGCCACATACTCCCCCCTCCTTCTACTAGCCTTATACTCCCTCCTCCCTCCAGCCGCACCCTCCCTCCTCCCACCAGCCTTATACTCCCTCCCCTCACTAGCCTTACCATCCCTCCTCCCTCTAGCCTCATACTCCCTCCTCCCTCCAGCCTCACCCTCCCTCCTCCCTCCAGCCTCACACTCCCTCCTCCCTCCAGCCTCACCCTCCCTCCTCCCTCCAGCCTCACACTCCCTCCTCCCACCAACCTTACCCTCCCTCCTCCCTCCAGCCTCACACTCCCTCTTCCCTCCAGCCTCACCCTCCCTCCTTCCAGCAGTAACTGAACTAATCCCCTCACTCAGAAATCAGCTTTATGAGCAATAATTCGAAGACCTGAAATCATTCCCCCCTCTAAGAGTGCAGACGCCGGGGGAGAGAGGCTTTCTAAACTAACATAACATAACATAACACTACGAGGACAGAACACACGAGAATCCTCACTTCCCATAACGATCCAGTGACCAGAAAAAAAAAGAATTAATAAGTCGAAGGGAAGGAGATGTAGCAATAATGTCTACATTATACATTTATCACAATGTATAAAGTGTATGAGCCTTGGATCATAACAACCTCCCGGTGTAGGAAATGTAAAGACTGTACATCACTTACTCCAGATCGAGGCTAGATAAAGGCTTCACTGATATCTGTTATCAGTAGAAAAGAAAATCCTGTGCAACAATAATCATGTTTTTCCTTCTATTTTTTTTTCTTCTTTTCAGAATCGAACAGGTAAGGAATTTTCTAGTCCACACTCTCCTCCAAACTTTCCATGGCGGTCTCTCTCTCTCTCTCTCTCTCTCTCTCTCTCTCTCTCTCTCTCTCTCTCTCTCTCTCTCTCTCTCTCTCTCTCTCTCTCATCTTTTTTCTCCTACGGACAGTTAGAGCCGGAGGAAGAGGGAGAGGTAGGTAGGTAGGGAGGCGCCCTCTGCTTTTCTATCCTGTATCTAACCTTACTTCTATGCCATTAGATAACCTCCTACTTGACCATCACGTCTCTCTTATCATCTCTCCATCACATGTCCGTACGCTCAAGTACATAACCGGTACCGGAACAAGTTTAACAAACATGGTAATGACGGATACCAGCACAAGACCAACAGTGATGACAGCATTAATACCAGCACAAGACCAACAGTGATAGCAGCATTAATACAAGCACAAGACCAACAGTGATAGCAGCATTAATACCAGCACAAGACCAACAGTGATGGCAGCATTGATACTAACACAAGACCAACAGTGATAGCAGCATTAATACCAGCACAAGACCAACAGTGATAGCAGCATTAATACCAGCACAAGACCAACAGTGATAGCAGCATTAATACCAACACAAGACCAACAGTGATAGCAGCATTAATACCAGCACAAGACCAACAGTGATAGCAGCATTAATACCAACACAAGACCAACAGTGATAGCAGCATTAATACCAGCACAAGACCAACAGTGATAGCAGCATTAATACCAACACAAGACCAACAGTGATAGCAGCATTAATACCAGCACAAGACCAACAATGATGGCAGCATTAATACCAGCACAAGACCAACAGTGATAGCAGCATTAATACCAGCACACGACCAACAGTGATAGCAGCATTGATACCAACACAAGACCAACAGTGATAGCAGCAATAATACCAGCACAAGACCAACAGTGATGACAGCATTAATACCAGCACAAGACCAACAGTGATAGCAGCATTAATACCAGCACAAGACCAACAGTGATAGCAGCATTAATACCAGCACAAGACCAACAGTGATAGCAGCATTAATACCAGCACAAGACCAACAGTGATAGCAGCATTGATACCAACACAAGACCAACAGTGATAGCAGCATTGATACCAACACACGACCAACAGTGATAGCAGCATTGGTATCGGTACAATACCAACGAAGATGACAAGAACGGATATCTTGAATGAACGTCATCTTCAAGAACAGTACTCAGAAGACGAAATAAATAGAGAGAGAGAGAGAGAGAGAGAGAGAGAGAGAGAGAGAGAGAGAGAGAGAGAGAGAGAGAGAGAGAGAGAGAGAGAGAGAGACTGTCTGCCAGACCATATGGAGGAGAAGGCATGTCGCTTTTAACACACAAATGATAACGCTAGAACTGTGAAAGCCATTGCGGCAAGTAATGGAATTCTTGAACGCGCGGGCCACGCCGAGATTGTGAGAGCATCTGAGCCAATACTAAAGCCTGTGAGAACATGTGTAGCTACACTAAAACTCCGGCGCATCTTGCGACGGTCCCGGAATTTTGAGAATATATGTGACAGGCCACAGTGTCATGGGGGAGGGGGAGGAGCGAGCAGCGGGAGATGAGTCTCTCTCTCTCTCTCTCTCTCTCTCTCTCTCTCTCTCTCTCTCTCTCTCTCTCTCTCTCTCTCTGCTGCATCTTTTTTTTCTTTTTTCGGTAGCGTTAAGGCCAGACCACCTCAGTCGGACCTTCGGATCAGTGCAGTCTGCTTTATCTATATATAACTCTAGGTGACTCTCTCTCTCTCTCTCTCTCTCTCTCTCTCTCTCTCTCTCTCTCTCTCTCTCTCTCTCTCTCTCTCTCTCTCCCTGACCCTCCGTGCTGCGCCTTCTTCAGCTATGACGGTCTGAGATCATGTGAGATGCTTTTGACTTCCTCAGCTTATAATGTTGGACTTCTCTATGATGCTGGCACGTCTTTAGCTAAGACGTGACATCTCCAGCTACGAACCTGTGACATCTTTAATCCGGATGCTATGACGTCTCTAGCTATAGTACTGTGACGTCAGTAGACTATGATGATGTTAATGTGGCCATCCATCTGGGATGACCTGACATCTCCATCTGGGATGCTGTGATAAGTCCTTCTGTGATGCTATGACACTTGCAGATGAGATGCTCCGTCATCTCCAGCCGTGATGTCAGGAGGGAAGATGTGACATCTCCAGCTTGGATGATGTCTGTGGCTTTTCGAGTTGTTCACTGTCAGGAGACAAGTTAGAATGTGGGATGTTTTGACTTCTGTAGTTATGATGTAGAAACCTCTCTTGGTCAAATGCCGCGACACCGTCAACTTGGATGTTGTGTTTTCTAGCAATGAAGTTGTGACATCCGGGCTATTGTGGTTTCTGGCAATGACGCTGTGACATCCGGGCTATTGTGGTTTCTGGTAATGACATCCGGGCTATTGTGGTTTCTAGCAATGAAACTGTGACATCCGGGCTATTGTGGTTTCTGGCAATGAAGCTGTGACATCCGGGCCACTGTGTTTCTTGTGGCTGTGATGCTAATATGACTTCTCTGTTTTACGACGTCATATCTAAACTACAATACTTAGACTTGGTTTGATTTCTGTGGCGAGACTTATTCTCGATGGTAAACCAATCATTTTCTTTTTCCTTTGTTCTCGCATGGCATGATAAGACAGTCGTAAGGGATTGGAGTGAATGGTGTTCCCATATACATACATATATGGCCGTACCCCCTAGCCAACCTTGAGATCGGAAAGCTGAAAAGAAAGTGTCATGTTCATTTCCTTTTCTATCTATTTAACCATAAGCTTTGCTAGGCGGCAGCGTGAGGCAATCCCGAACGATGATAAGTTTGACATTTTTAGTGAGTTCTTACAAGGCAAGGTGTGTACTTCTGATGTTCTCGGTGATTCTATGTTCCTCATCTCCAATTATGTTTTTCCTTTATCCGCTACACTGTTCAGCTTAGTTTAACGTCGCCTTTAATGAACACTGTCCAGTCCAGCACCATTTTTCAAGGCCGTAGTCACATTTCTGATCCCCTGCACACGTGAATGGTAAAAGGTTGGTGAGATAAACGATAGACGACGACTTAGATTATAGGAATGTCTCCTTATCCTTGACCCAGAGAGAGAGAGAGAGAGAGAGAGAGAGAGAGAGAGAGAGAGAGAGAGAGAGAGAGAGAGAGAGAGAGAGAGAGGGAAGCGACTCACTCCTGTCTGATAGGATACGTTTCGTATCAGAAACCGTTTGTGTACGTTTGAATAAATGATTTCCATGGAATTAAGTTCTTCGTATTTGGGAATCGTGCCCGCCAAATAAGACGTCCTTCCCCTGCTGAAGCACATAATATCCAGTGAGCAAATCTTCCTGGGTTTAGGTACACATTTTCCTCCCGGAGAAGAAACCTTCCTTATTTACACTGGCAAAATACTCCACATGTATCAAACGCCGGAGATGAAGGCGCATGATCAAAGCACGAGCGGAAAGTCTTGAGCAGTGAATGCAAGCAAGCACAGCGGGGTGGGGGATAAAAGCTGTAGCAGGCGCCACTAAGAGTGTGTAGAGAGAGAGAGAGAGAGAGAGAGAGAGAGAGAGAGAGAGAGAGAGAGAGAGAGAGAGAGAGAGAGAGAGAGAGAGAGAGAGAGAGAGAGAGAGAGAGGTGAGTGTGCCTACGTTAATATAGTTAATGGAGTGATAACAATGTTCCTCAGTCATTATCCTGGGTTAAATATTTACCTGCGTTTTGAAGTGTTCCAACACTAATGCGTTAAGCCAGTTACCACACCACACCACACTCTCTCTCTCTCTCTCTCACACACACACACACACACAACACGCGCGCACCACTGGCTGGTGGCAAAAGAGCTTGCTTGGCCTGTGTCCATCTCGTCCTGCCGTTAAAAGAAAATAAAAAAGAAAGGAGAAAGAAAACGAAAGCTCGGCTGAACACGTTTATGTTATCACAACAGCCACTAAAGTTCCTGGGAGCGAGAGTACGATCCCTTCTCTCTCTCTCTCTCTCTCTCTCTCTCTCTCTCTCTCTCTCTCTCTCTCTCTCTCTCTCTCTCTCTCTCTCTCTCTCTCTCTCTCTATCCCCTGAGTTTCGGTCTTACATCTCGAAAAGAAGAAAACGGGGGGAATGTATTTCGAAAAAGGGGTACGCGGACGAATAATGGCTCGAGGCATGAAGGAAGATTTACACTTGTGGTCATTCTGATTGTGAAGAACCTACTTACATGCCCACTACTTACCTACCTACCTACCCATGTACTTACCCACCAACCTACTTACCTACCTATCTAACCTACCTACCTACCTACCTACTTACCTACCTACCTATCTACCTACCTATTTACCTTCCTACTTACCTACCCCTATCTACTTACCCATCTACATACCTGTCTATATACTTACCCACTTACCTACTTACCTACCTATCTACATACCTAATAACCTACCCCCCTATCTACTTACCTACCCATCTACCTACCTACCCATCTACCTAATACCTACCTATTTACCCATCTACCTACCTACCTACCTATCTACCTACTTGCCTACCTACCGACCTACCTGGAACGAGACTTTCCCAAAGGGGAGGGGCTAGCGCGTGGCGCTCACCTACGGAAAAACCTTTTTTGAGTTCAGAATAAGCGAGTCGTGTGGGTGACTTTACTACGTGTTACTGAGGGTCTCAGTGTTGAGATGGAGGGAGGGAGGGAGTGTCTGTGTGTGTGTGTGTGTGTGTGTGTGTGTGTGTGTGTGTGTGTGTGTGTGTGTGTGTGTGTGTGTCTACTCGTAGCCTTGAATGCCAGCAACCTAGCTATATGTGAGGCACAGAGAGAGAGAGAGATAGAGAGAGGAAGAGAGGGCAGTAAACTTGGGAGAAAGAGAGAGAAGAGAGAGAGAGAGAGAGAGAGAGAGAGAGAGAGAGAGAGAGAGAGAGAGAGAGAGAGAGAGAGAGAGAGAGAGAGAGAGAAGGAGAGACTTCAACACCACTAAATTCTTTTTTTTTTTTTCCACGAGAAGTTCATATCGAAGTGTCGGTTTACAGAACGCCGTTCCTTAAACCAGACCACCGGACTATAGAGCTGCCGGGGCGGACTGGCTTAAGAACCCAGCCGCCGAAGAATTGGAAAGCCATTCTCCAGCGAGCACTGGGAGCGACGCGAGAGAGAGAGAGAGAGAGAGAGAGAGAGAGAGAGAGAGAGAGAGGCGTGCGCGCGCGAGGCATTAAAGAAAAATGGGAAGTGTTGGCCATCGTCCAGTGGAGCCAGCCTGAATGTGACGAGTCATAATTAGGGGTAATTGGAGAGGCAAAAGAATTGAAATGGAGAGTAGATAAGAAACCATGAGAAGTGAGAGATGGTATTAACTTCCCTCTGTTACTCATAATGGAAAGTGGAATGCAAGAGAACTGGGTCACTACCATGACTAGCTTTGTAAAAAAGAAAAAAAAAAACAAAATTCCTCTTAGTCTTGTTAGAGTTAGAAGAACGAACACCATAACACTTGCAATGGTTCTCCACACAAGATGATGGCGCGAAAATGAATTCTTCTTGGGTAGGGTGAGGTGGAAGAGAGACATGATCTAATACAAAGGTGCGTAAGAAGGAGAAGTGGATTAAGTGTTGCAATTGCATTCGTAAATGTGACGGAGCAACTGCACACATAAGCTGGAGACCCAGTGGCATGTGTCTCAACACAGTGCTGCGTTGAAAGAAGACCTTCTTGACGAATATACTGGAGGGATCTGTTACACGTATGACGAATATACTGGAGGGATCTGTCACACGTATGACGAATATACTGGAGGGATCTGTCACACGTAACGTGTACTAACGAGTGTCGTAAAGTCTGCCTAACGAGGATCGACTGGTCGGTGATTGGCATATATAGCACAGTGTGGGAGGAGGAGGAGGAGGAGGAGGAGGAGGAGGAGGAGGAGGAGGAGGAGGAGGAGGAGGAGGAGGAGGAGGGAAGGAAGGAAGGAAGGAAGGATGGAGGAGGAAGGAAGGAAGGATGGGGGAGGGAGGAAAAGTAATGCTCTTTCGAAATTGCAGCGAAGAACGTAAGATTAAGAGAAACAATATCGTGGAGAGAGAGAGAGAGAGAGAGAGAGAGTGAAGGTGGAAATTAAATTGAATCGAAGTCTTAAAGAAATATGTTTACGAGTGAATAAGACGGTGGCGGTGGTGGTGGTGGTGAGAGAGAGAGAGAGAGAGAGAGAGAGAGAGAGAGAGAGAGAGAGAGAGAGAGAGAGAGAGAGAGAGAGAGAGAGTTTTAAGAGGGTTGTTGAGGGTTGTGGTGAGAGCGAGCGGAGGAGTGGGTCTTGTGAAGAGATTGTAGAGAAAGGTAAAAAAAAAAGAAAATAAAAAAGAATTAGGAGAAAATGTGAGAGGATGAAATGAGGAGAGGATTATACACAACCAAACAAGAGTCGAGAAGAGACGGAAAGTTGACGAAGTGTGTGTGTGTGTGTGTGTGTGTGTGTGTGTGTGGCGTCCAACAGAAGACAAGGGACGCAACAAAAGACTTTGAGGAGCAAATGGAGACAAAAAAAAGAGAATAAAAATGAAGAGAAATAAAATCCAGTCATCAGACTCCAATTGTAGAGGATGGAATAAAGACAAAGGAAGAGGGAGGAGGAGGAGGAGGAGGAGGAGGAGGAGGAGGAGGAGGAGGAGGAGGAGGAGGAGGAGGGAGGGGGCAACAGTCCTTTTTTACGTGGTGTTGTTTACTCCCAAACTCGGAATCGGAGACGATATTTCACCTTTGTTCACAGGAGAGTGTAGTGTACGAGACAGCAGACCAAGATGAAAAGTACAGGGTACCAATCTCTCTCTCTCTCTCTCTCTCTCTCTCTCTCTCTCTCTCTCTCTCTCTCTCTCTCTCTCTCTCTCTCTCTGCCTCACATATAGCTAGGCTGCTGGCATTCAAGGCTACGAGTAGACACACACACACACACACACACACACACACACACATATATATATATATATATATATATATATATATATATATATATATATATATATATATATATATATATATATATATATATATATATGTGTGTATAGACAGGTAGATAGATAGATAGATGTGTGTGTGTGTGTGTGTGTGTGTGTGTGTGTGTGTGTGTGTGTGTGTGTGTGTGTGTGTGTTCAAGACTGGGCAATTCGTAAAATGACAATATTTTCAGGCAATCAATGCACTGCCTCATTCACTCAGGCGGCTTACAAAGCAGCTGAAAATTCCAGACACTTTACAGAGTAACTAAATGTTTGGTCGATTTTTTTTCTTTTTATCGGTGCTTAGTCTGTATCCCGGATAGACCAGCTGTTTGCCTAGTTCGGCTGTGGTCGTCAGACTCTGCTGTGCTGGTGCTGTTACGTAGTCGCTGCCTAGCCTTGTCCAGCGACGGTGTGGTATTTAGCTTTGTCCCGCCACGGTGTGGTGCCTAGCCTTGTTCAACGACGATGTATCGCCTAGCCTTGTCCAGCGACGGTGTGTTGCCTAGTTGTGTCCAGTAACAATGTGCTGCCTAGCTTTGTCCCAGCGACGGTGTGCTGCCTAGCCTTGTCCCAGCGACGGTGCTAAAACCAAACTAGTTATTGCTACGTTTGATAAACTAAGCTGCCTGTGCTAGTGGCCTCAACCAGGCGTGGGTCGTCTGAATCATGTCCATGGTAATCACAGAGTTAATCTTACGCTTCCTATCCCACTATAGGATCGAGGTAGAGGTTGATCCCCATAATACAACGGGTTTTATCAGAGATCGCAATGAAAACGATTCGTATCGAATAGCACTTAAGTGTAGGAAAACTTTCCGAGGGGACGACTCAGTAGGACCCAATTCTGCTCTGTGAACACAGGAGGAGTACACAGTCTTGGTCGGTAACGTGAGAACAAGCAAGGAAATATGGCTTCGTCTGGCGGTTTTGCATCTTCGTTCGTGGGTCTGGGATATGCTTTGAGTGGAAGGCAACATCAAACAAATCACTGAAGGTGTCACAAAGTTGGCGTCTAAGTGTCATGGAATAGTAAGTGCCACTCGAGTCTGATCTGTGGAAATATGATCTGGTGCGGTAACATTGTGCCTACATGTACAAGCTGAAGTCTTACTTTAAGTCTATATATACAACTGATCACGGTTGACCAAAATGTGTCTAATATCAGACGTAAAACGTAGTTGAGAACGACCTTCATGGGTACCCATTCTCAGACTGTCTTGGTATATACGTACATGGAAGCTTTCCTCTGCTAACATTTCCACGTCTGACGTAGCCTGTACATGAATGTCATTCATCATGTATCCTTGCGCACGTTGGTGCTCTCCTATACTAAAGATAGGTGGCTCACCCTGTAGCTTGCCTTGCATGAATTGACTGTTAGTCAGTGATTCGAGCAAGCGTTTTATTAAACGAAACGCCGAGCTAAGACCTCGCGAGGCAAAAACGAAACGCGAGGCGAATATGAAAATTGGCTCCTATTAGGAGAAAAAAAAAACGAATCTTAATGCCAAGGTACAAGACTGCTTTCTCAACCGTGAACGACTGATGTCTCAAAGGGGATGGTGAGGTTTTACACCTCTTCATCAACGTGTGTGGGGGTATGCTAAGGTAGTCGTTTGTTGCGCTTTGGTTGAGGAAATAGTGGTTCATAACGGTGGTCTTTGTGGCTAGAGAAAAATCTGGCAGAGGCCCTGATCGCTTAGGTAAAATTTAGAACTGTTGAACAAAGGCCTCTGTAAAACGCTCTGTTGGAGCTGGGTGACGTGAACGGTGATGTGTTTTGAAAAAAGAAAAAAAAAAATTGAGCATTTTTAAGTCTTAAAAAGTCCTGTTTCAGTAGCAATTCTGATTTTTCGCGACGCCTTG
The DNA here is from genome assembly GCF_036320965.1 of Panulirus ornatus. Taxonomy (NCBI): domain Eukaryota; kingdom Metazoa; phylum Arthropoda; class Malacostraca; order Decapoda; family Palinuridae; genus Panulirus; species Panulirus ornatus. The sequence continues at coordinate 78,132,405 of NC_092227.1, read as the reverse complement.
AACAAGCGCACGATAAATTCGTAACTGTCATCTGAGATACTGTTCTATTACTAGTCTATTGATAAACTATTCTTTAGGAAAAATTATCGTCTATTTATCCGTTGTCTTTTGTGGTAAAACTCTTCATTGCTTGTACACATATACATTCATGTATGCATACATTTGTCATACATGCTCTCCTTTCCTACCTTGGCAAAGTAACATCGAGAATTCAGCCTTCGAAAGGTGATCCTCTTTTCGCTCCTTCTTGTGGCAATACTACCAGACAGATAGTACCTCTCCTCCCACGCCAAATACTCGCAGCGCCTTCCACAAGGCATTTGTATCACGCTAACATACGTTTTCTTCAGAACCAGGGATGCTACATGTAAATATATCTCCCTCTACAGGTATTTCCTCACACAGGTTTTTGCAAATTGGACACCCGATCCACACATCCTCTACCGCTCCTGAAACCACATTTTTCCTCCCTCACCTCATGGCCAGGTATACTCAACAGATTTATACCTCTGCAATCCGAGCATTCACTTTTGTCCCCCCTTGCCTTTATGGGACATATACAAACAAACCAGCAACATACCACGTAAGGTCTAATGTTACTTTCTCTTTACCTCTTGGCCTATTCGGTAGTTTAGAAGGACAAATTACAACTGCTTTAACCAAGTCACCTCACATGGGTAAGTTGTCACATTCTTTAACACGCATCAGACATACGTTCTTTCGATTTTAGCGAGAGAAATATTCATGGTACTTTTACAGACTATGTCTTAATTTGACGTCTCATTGCCATGGGAAATAAGAAAGTACTTTTAATGCTACAAGAGGTAGGAGATTACGAGTGATATTACTCGTGCATGTGCTGTTATAATTGACACTGGAGTTAATCAGATAGAAAAGAATAGATTCCCTTCAAATCACGTTCGCCACATTTTTCGACGCAGAGTGAACTTGACCTTCCTACAGAAGAAAAACGGCCAGCCAAACTATCCATGTCTATCATCCAGCTTAAAGCGAGTTTTTGAGGTTCGTTGTTCGAAGCAATGATCAAAGCGAAGAAAAAAAAGAGACATATGTATAATCTTGCGTCTCCTTTGGAATCAGAACCTGAAGTGTGTAGATCAGAGCTTGCCCACCGTGTCACACACAAGAACTACGATACCCCCTTGCTCCCTGCTTGCCTTACCTCCCTCCACGCGATTCCGTCAATACCCGCGGTCATTACCATGTAATATGACATCACTTCCAAGGAATCACGCAGCAGGACGAGTGAGCCAACGTATGCTGAGCCTAATACCGAGTAATGTTTCGGTAAACTGACGTATAATCTTTCGTCGGACACGCGAGTAAGTACAAGAAACATTGGCCGAGGTAATAATTCCAGTGAGGATTGCACGCAGCCTGCCACAGGTTCCAGTCCTCAAACATGCCTCCATCATATGTATCAAGACCTCAGTAAACTGTCCTCCAGGTTGAAGTCATGGAGAACATAGGGGTGGATTTCATATGATTAAAAAATGGGGAAGTCAGAAGACGATGACTTTGAATCGTCTGTCAAATGAAGACGAACAAACCCCGCTCATACCAGCTTACTAAAGAAAATCAATATACGTAAAAGAAATGGTAAATGCTTGAAAAAGTTTCTCGAAATCAAAACTCGTCAGTATTTTCTATTGAATGCCTGACCTGAGGTGTCAACACATGCACGTCCACCACAGCCCCCCACCGCAGCATTAGGTAACCTGTGAGTTGAGGGACATGAAGTGTCAAAACCCGCACCAATATTCCGGTAGCGGGAGAGACAACCCGACACCACAAGGTCTCTAAGACTCGCCGAAGAGAGCAACTATGACCAGCACGTTCAGCGACAGAGAGTGGGCGGTTAGAGTCCCTCCTTAGATGCTGTTGCACCTCTTTTTCGAAACATCTGTTCATCCTTTTTCACGACTTTTACCTTCGTTCTGGATCGCTTTCCTTACGGGTATCCTTCACCTAACGTCTGTGTGTGTGTGTGTGTGTGTGTGTGTGTGTGTGTGTGTGTGTGTGTGTGTGTGTGTGTGTGTCACTCCTTGCTTCATCATCAGTGTCGGTAAGACTATTCTTTTCCTTATACTTTTCTCAACACCCATGCCTGACCATTCGTGCCTCTATCTTTATCACCTCTGAAACCGTCCACTCTTATCCTCCAGACGATCATCACCTTCTTCCTCTTCTCCCCTGAAACATTCCCTCACAGCTCTGTCAACCTACTCCCCACTTTCTCTCCCTCACAGCTCTGTCAACCTACTCCTCACTTTCTCTCCCTCACAGCTCTGTCAACCTACTCCTCCACTTTCTCTCCCTCACAGCTCTGTCAACCTACTCCTCACTTTCTCTCCCTCACAGCTCTGTCAACCTACTCCCCACCTCCTCTCCCTCACAGCTCTGTCAACCTACTCCTCCACTTTCTCCTTCCCTCGTCCCGGCTCCTCTCCCCTCACCAGATAGCCACACTCTCCAAACTCGTCCATCCTTCTCTATCTTCCCTCTTGTCTCCATCTCTAGTCAGCCGAACCAAATATAAAACGTCTCCCTCGTTGCCAGTGGGCGGCGGGGAGACGTTTATTCTGCCGCGAGCTGCTCCCATTGCTGGTGCAGTTACTGTTGCTGCTGCTGCTGCTGCTACTGTTGTTGCTGTTGCTGCTGCTACTGTTGCTGCTGCTGCTGCTACTGTTGCTGGTGCAGGTTCTCTTGTTAGAGCTGTTATTGCCGTTGGTTCTGTTCCTGTTGATGGTGCTATTACTGTTGCTGGAACTGTTTTTTTTTTTAGTTCTGTTACTGTTGCTGGAGCTATAACCGTGGCTCGTACTGTTACTGTTGCTTTATTCCTGTTTCCGCTGCAGGTGCACCGAGAGACATACGGTCTTCGGGGAATTATACATGATTGTTGAGCCTCCGGTAGCAATAAGCTTTTTCGAGTCTGGTGAAGGTAACTTCCCCTTGGCTTAAAAAAAAAGAGAGAAAAAAAAAAGATCCCCACACTCTCCTGGCTTTTATTAAAATGTAGGGCCGTGAGGCCTTCCATCATTACTCTCCTGTGGATATTGTTGCCGGGAATCCGCTAGGAGGGGGTGAGAGATGGGGGGGCGTCTTCTGGTGAATATATTCAGAGGAGTGAATCTCCCAGCCTCCCGAAGGTTGGATAAAAATGCACCTGCGCGACGGGGACGAAGGTCCTTGTCGATGACAATCGCGCAGCGTTCAGCCTGGAAGCCCCAACCCTCGTGACTCTCTAACCAGACGTGAGTGATTCTTGGAGAACCTGCTTCCAAAGCAAGATATGAAACGTTGATCCCATATTCTACGTTTCTAATGCCAGATATCGAGAACGCTAAATCCTTAATGTAAAATAAGTAATTATGGTGTAATGGTATATTACCTCATGAGACGAATAATGACCAGTTGGGTCGTATGTCATGGGTGGAAGAGTGAGTTAGTACCAGGTAATCTATTGTCAGTACCTGGATACCAGGCTGGTCGTGTGTAGTGCTAAGTGAAATATTAAATACTGTTGTAGTACAAGGTAGGCTGGCTGAGTTAGGTACGAGAATCCATCCAGAAATACTAGGAAAGCTACGGTTTTGGCAACGGTTAGAAAATCTTTCCTTGTACTAGGTTACCTGGAGTGATATTAACCAGGCCTGGTCTTTTCTCTAATACAAGCTGGAGTGTGGCTCACTACCGGGTAGCAAGACTGAGGTGTAAGAGCACCAAAGGCATCTGTTTCGACTCCTTATGGCATGATTGGATAACAAGGTCGGGCGCTGTGCCGTAGACCAGATGATAATCTACCAATCCTCGTTGGGATAGCGAGGTTTCAACGCCACACTGTCAGTGGTTAAACGAAAAGTCAAATCGGAGAGTCTTTTTGAGTTATCTGACTGGATGAACTGGATACTAATTCAGTGTCATGTAGGTGGGGGAGTCTGTATGTCACACACACACACTCAGCGTGAGTCCACACTACGTGGGCAGAGCTTTATCACTCTCTGGTTCTGTTCTGACGCCAGGGAGTCAGTGATTGCGCCTGTAAAATACAAATCCCCGCATCTCTATCTCCCATTTTCGCTAAAGTTAGCTGAGTGGTGTGACGTATCGAGGGGGTAGCGGGTGTGGTTTATCACCGAGTGATGAGTGAATTTCGCTCGATGTTTGGGGTGGGAAGGGGAGCGTCAGTTTGGGCTGTGTGGTTTGATGTATTCATCACAGCTATGGAAATGCATATCGATCGAGAGCTGTCGGCCTTAAAGCAATAATAAAAAAAGGGTTTTAGATTCTGTTAACATTCCCTTCGTCTTCTGCGCTTCCTTGCTTCACTGGAAGTCTACAGTCACCCAGCCCTAAACACCCACAGCTCTCTTACCCGTCGTATCTGATACAGTTGTGACAAAACAAAAGTGCCGTCGCTGTGGTGAATATATGTGAAAAACTTGGACCTCTTGCTTCCCTCGATGTACCGTCGCTTCTTGCACGTAAAGACGACACACGAGAGTCACTTCACAGTGCTCACGATTAAGATTCGTACCAGTTTTCCTTTGCCTGTCCTCACATTGCAGGTCTGTTGTCGACCTGACACAATATCTACGCAATGGAGAACGGATTCATTATTCTCTCGTAAAAAAAAAAAAAAAGGTGAGAAGTCTCATATTGCTCTCTCTCTCTCTCTCTCTCTCTCTCTCTCTCTCTCTCTCTCTCTCTCTCTCTCTCTCTCTCTCTCTCTCTCTCTCACATGCCGACAATGTTCCCCCCCCCCCAGTATCCTCGACAGGTTTCCATGCACAGCTCTGCTACAGCAAGACGACGCGGGCACTGCTCTTCGCCCTCGCGTTTCTCAGCCCTGCGTCCAGCCCTGGGGGCAAGCAGCGTCCATATTCCCTCCCCTCGCTCCCAGCTCTGGTCCTGCATGCATCCATTATAGAGCGGAGCATAACGCTAATCTGGTTATATTCTGTGGAGGAAAATCTCGACCATAAACCTATCCTCACCAGCAACACAATATTCATTTGCCTTTCTCCTGTCCTCGTTTAGACACACACTGCACTCACCTGCCGTGCTCGAATGAGCGCTCCAACACCATCTATAACCCTCCCTCCCCCACAACAAGACCTTTAGATCCCATGATTCAGCTTCAGGATTCTCTATATGTTTACACCTTTTTTCCTCCCTTCAACTGTGAGCTCCTTAGAAGACCTACGCCCACAGTGACGTGTGCGTATGTCGAACTCGCTTCCTTCCCCGTCTTCTTTGATCCAGTGTTATACGCGTCATCAAGACGCCCGTGGAATATATATATATATATATATATATATATATATATATATATATATATATATATATATATATATATATATATATTCAATCCACATTCCCTATTACTTGATCTATGAGTCATTGCCACGGTAAACGGTGTTCATTTACGTTCCAATGGTGTGAGGTGTATAAAATCCGATTCACAGAATGAATATCATACTTGAATCAACATTTTTTTTACTTGAAGATAAAGATATTTTTGGGGGGTAATTACTGGCTTCTGAGGTGCCGTGGTTAGAGTTACTTACCATGAGTCAGCACGGGCACGCCCAGAAGCGTCCGTGTGAGTTCGAATCCCAAGCGTGTTCATCCTTCTCGAGGGCTGGTCGATATTTGGGTACCTGGCTTAGGCTAGTGTGTGTGTGTGTGTGTGTGTGTGTGTGTGTGTGTGTGTGTGTGTGCATTAGAGTGCGTGGATACATATATGAGCAGGGTTTCGAGTCTCCCAGGTAGAGGATATGCTGTATGGAGGTGCTCGTGTGTTATGCACATATATTCCGGTCGTATATCTCACGTGCTCGTTAGCGAGCTTGCTAAGATATTGCTCCTGGCAGTTCGGTGTCTCTGAGTTCTATGGGGAGCAGCAAGTCTATCTATACAAGTGTACAATCCTCACCGTTGAAATACCGGGACACCATCGACTGGTTGTTGAGTTGCCGATCCACCGAAGGATCCTTTTTTGAGCAACGACTACCTCGTCTTGTCTTCTCTACATCAATAGAGTACAAAGGAATGGCAGACGACAGAAGGCTTACTGAATCTTGTCAAGGTCCCGCTCGCTAACCCATTTCAAGACTGCTTGCTTGAAGCTCAAACATATCTATTCCTATTTCTAAATGGATGAAGTGAGGATAGATCAGGTGAAGAAGGATGAGAATCATCCTTACAGACACTCGAGAGAAGGAATCACATGGATAATGGTAGTATGAGTGAAGAAAATGGGGAAAGAAGGAATTCGAGGAAAACAGAAGACGAAGGTAGGTATACCTGTGGTAGGGTTGGAGAGTGTGGAGGCTTGCTTCTTTAGCTTGCATGCATTGTCGGCCTGAGGACAGCGGTGGTCCATGGCAGGTCACACGACACGCTCGGCAGGAGGCAAAGTTCCCGGAAAGGGAGACGGAAATCGCCTAATTAGCAGAGACAAGGACAGTATTTCACTGACACTACCTCCTTCTTTTTTTTTCCCCCAGTGTCTTGCATATCTAATGATATATTCAAAAGATTCTTTATGTCTCTCCTATATCAAGATTCGGTGAAGGCAATTTTCTACCACTTCGCTTGACCGACGTCCATCACCACAATCACCTTGTACAAACCAGTGCTGTACAGGTACAAGAACTGTCCTACACCTACATTACTGGGAACGTCATAAACCATCATCATGAACAAGTGCACAGCCAAGCAAGCAGATAGCCTAGTTTTCTCATAGTTATATATATGTTAACTATCATATTACTCTAATGCAACCAACGTGAAAATACTCTTTACTTAATGATCACCACTAAATACATGATTTACGTCAACACAGTATTACAGCAGTTCAACAAGTATGTAACTTTACATAACTTAATGTTCACCATTTGAGTACATTATGTATGTCAACACAATACCACTGCAATTCAACCGGTGAATAAATTTACATCACTTAATGTTCACCATTAAATACATAATTTACGTCAACACAATACTACTGCAATTCAACCAATATGTAACTTTATATCACGTAATGTTCAACGAATGACCACTAAATATTCAATGAATAACCTGTAAAAGTTTACTCTCTATAAATTCGTGTACTTTATAGAGAGAGACTTGCCTAACGTGCTTATTCAGAGCATAGAAGTATCCAGCCCTACCTTGATCTTCAACTCTTTTGTGATAAATGAACTCGATGATATCATTAACCCCCCCCCTCCAGTTATGTAATTCAGGAACTTTGTATTTTCGGCCGAATGGCTGCCCGAATTCAGCAAACTGTTGCTTATTTCATTTATCTACACACACACACACACACACACACACACACACACACACATGGGCCTCCGTAGTAAAATGGTTATCATTACTGACCATGAGTCAGCAAGGACCAGCCCGGGGTCAGACCTGCGTGGGATCGAATCCTCCTAAGCGTGGTATTCGGCCCGCAACCAAACCCGAGTGTTCATCCTCCACTCGGGACTTATTGATGAATGTGTACCTCACCTTGGCTGGGGTGTATGTGTGTGTGTGTGTGTGCATACATACAAAGAGAGTAGAGTAGATAGGATGCATATATGTACAGGGCTACAGTAAGAGTAGAGATATGATACATATATGTACAGATCTACAAAAAGAGTATAGAGATATGATACATTTCTTTGCAGGTCTGCCATAAGAGTAGAGATATGATACATTCATTTACAGACTGAGAGACGAGACAACACACAGATTGTAGTCACACACCAATACACCCTGCAACAAGCACCCAACACACGCTCAGACACAAATACACACCCACGCAAAGTTATTCTGGAAAACCTGGCGTGGAATAACACTGAGGGCGGGCGGAGTTTTACCGTCCGGAACGAGTTATTGGCCTTAGAACCCTTATAATGAGTGTCCTGTCTAGTGCATTGGATGGGATTGGCAATAAGATGGAATCAAATTCCTTGCGGCCAGAGATAAGCGGTGTTCGCATCACCCTAACTCAGCTTAGGTCAAAACAAAATACAAGCATCAGGTGGCATTTATGTTGTTGACAATATTGTATCCAAGGCTTCTGGGAACCATGCTAGGAGCGTACACACACACACACACACACACACACACACACACACACACACACACACATCAAACAAAAGCAGCAGCTCACAGAAGCAAAACCATCTTGTATTAACAATATCTCTTATTTACGTACACAACAACGATGATGACAGAGATGACTGCAAATTGTTCATCATTAAGGCCATACATTATGCTGGGCATAACGCGCCTCACTGTCAACATTCACCGTCCAGATCACTGCACAAACAGCAGCAAATCTAATAACGCAACGAACCGACGCGGTTCGAAACAGCGATACTGAACCAGTGACCCACCTCGGCCTCCACAGGATGGTGAACCGAGTGCAACCCACTGCAGGAGCGACACACACACACACACACACACACTGTAGCAACACCGGCTGCCACTCACAACAACAACCTGCGCCATCCAACACAGTTGAGCCGGGGAACCCGATGCAACACATGCTAAAGCAACACACGACCAGAACTACGCAACTCACCGTATTGGAAACACAGCCACATCAACACCCTGCCGTACAGGCATAGCCCACTTGCAACACTCCGTCTCTCAACGCACAGCACCAGCGCACTCCTGCACCAACATCCTATGGCTGGTAAAATGAAGAGATATATATGCACCGAGAGTGTTGCACAGCCCTCGAATGGCCTTGAACACCTGGAGAAAGTTTTCATATTATAATTCGATTGGTGTGGGTACATAACGACTCTGTCGGGCTTTAATGACACTGCCAATCGATATACCTCACGCTCAAATAACCAAACAACCAATTACCAAGACCACATTCCATCTGCAACATCATTACCCCAGCGCCGTTCACCAGCGAATACACTCTTCCCACAGCACACCTCCTGCTCTTGGTATAAACCTCATTTTCTCATAACGTCAGGTAATAATTACTATGCGACACTTGCCTATGATGGGATGCGGTGGGTAGCCTGCCTGGTCCGTAATGGAAACACTGCCTCTCTTACTCGACCACAATTTTCCCCTATCCACGATCCTAGGCAGTGAGGCAGTTAGCGGCAATGATACCGTAATTCAAACGAGTAGCTGAGCATAGGGTAAAACAGGGAGCAGGAGACCCACTGGCCTGTAATAAAGTTATTAGTAGAGGAAACTTGAGTTTCTCTTGCCATTCTATCAAGTTAAGAGCATTTTACAGAATGAATGCGATTAACTATTTACCTCTTCAATGAGTATGGTGTGTTGGTATCTTTGACATCAAGCAGGCAATTTATTCCACTTGAATGACATATGAACTCCCCTGTATCAGTGAGAAACTATAATCTCCAAACTTTAGCCCATTGTCTCTAGGTATGGTAACTACATTCTTCGAACAGTGTAACCATATCTCGTAGTATTCAGACTGTTTTCTAATCTCAAAAGACTCTTGGAGGGTCACCACGAAAGCCTCTCTTTACGTAAGAGGAAAAAAAAAGAATGTCGATGCTTTAATCTTCCCACATATTGTTGGAATAGGAAGTGCTGGTGCAGGTCATGAGGGAAAAAAAATGGAGATGTTGTGGAACAAAGAGAGTGTTATGGTTAAGGTTATAAAGGAATGAGGAGGAATTTACAGCAATACTGTAACGTGGTAAAAACAATATCTTTTTTTTTTCTGGGGGGGTGGGGCAGTGTACGCCAGGAAATATGAAGGTCACCCAATACTGCAACATGATGAGAAACGAATTCCGAAGGAACGCAACGAGTGGAGGAAGATGAGGAACGACGAAAATGTTGGTGGATAGTGAGAAGAAAGGAAGATGGCGTTTGAGAATAAGGGATGTGAGGTATACTAGAACAATCTAGAAACAAGCACTCTCACTCCAAATATGAGTTTCCGACCGTTATGGCCACTTCTCCAATACATTCGACAACTTTTCCTCTTTAGCTATGAATCCTCCTACCTTACGTACAATATATCTGCCTCCTTGGGTTCTCCAACCACACTCTTACCCCTGTCACTTCCACTTGGGCATGTCCAGCCCTAATCCCCACTCGAGACGCCCACTCTGGCATCCTAGAAGAACTCGGTGGTCATCCCCATACAGTTACTTTACGGAGTTTCCAGTGGGTTTAGTACTGGCTTCAGTGTTGCAGATGCCTCCAGCTGTTCTGATCGTATAGCATAGGTCTGGCTGGAGTGGAGACCCACGCTCTATCTTCAATTGAATCTTTATCCTACAGTTATGGTTTGATTACGCTGGCTCTGCTCTCTGTCACATTAGGGACAGAATGTGCTGGGCCGTGAAACTCTCCGATGCCTCAGAATCCCATCTGTTTACATTTCTCATTGGAGCCTAAGCACAACCATTATTCGTAATCTTGTACACACGTTCTTCTAACAGAAAATCACCTGACCTGATTTCTCCATTTACTGATAAATCTCGCTGGTCCTCAACCATAAGCAACTCCATCAACTGCGATTCATACCACCAACTCTCACCTGAATCAAACTATTGCTAACTCTTCAGTAGCATAGGCCTTTCCTTTCTCGACGTCCTTCCTCTGGCTTTTCTGTTCCCTCTCTAGTTGGTCCATTATGGTAGTCAATGACGGACAGACTTACCCCTCGGTATCTTAACAATGGCATCCCTCAGGGTTCTGTCCCATCGCCCGCACTCTTTCTTCACCATTCACAATTACGCTCATGATTCCATTATACATACTTCCATTCACGTTCTCTCCCCTCCTCACTCTAATACTCGTTTTGTTTCTCGTTCTAAATTCATCTCCGCTCTTAAATCTGGACTTATGCAGCTTCACGAAATGAGGAAGCGGTAACTTGGTTATATTCAATACTGTAAAAATGCAATTTCTACTCATATTTTTCACAGAATCGCATTCGTTTCCCTCAGTTGAATTTCAAAACACTGAAGTCCGATTCTGTAATACCACAAACATACCAGGCACGGCCCTGTCGTCCATTTCATCCCAGGAAACCTTACAGCAGCAGTATCATTAGAACCTCCTTCGCAAAAAGCAGGAGAATGTTTTATGGGTACCATCATTATACTTCTTGTGAGCAGCTATTCCATTTTCACGGGAGCTTTATTCGCCTCATTATGAACTACTGCTCATATATGTGCGATGGTTCCTCCATCGCATCTTTTCTTAGCCTGAGTTGAATTAGAGAAATTTCTGTCTTTTCAATCATTTACCAACCATCCCTCTCAATTCACCGTGACGCTGTAACTTTCTTCTTCGACAGGATCATTTCGTCCATCTCTCCCGTAATCTGTCTGCCTGTTTCCCATTCCGTAAGACTTGGACCCTTTGGCACGTGTATGGCTGCTGCTTCCCATAATTTCTTTGTGAGGAGAAGTCGAACGAGGATTGACAGTTATGATAACACTTTTTTTTTCCTCGAACTGCGAAGCTGAAGAAAATCAAACTCCTTGTCTTCCCGTTTTCTACAACCTTTCTATCCTCAAGAATCAGGTCAGCAAACAACTATTGAGCCCCAATAAATTTTTCCACTCTATTTTTTTTCGTCTCATCTTAGATGGCCATGACTGGAGAACGTTTAGCCCGTGCTATACCAGATTGATACGAAATAAAAAGAAAAAAAAGAATAAGAAATGAGAGGAAATGATGGAGCAGATACGGAAATGAAGAGGAGGATTTATCAATAGTGAAGAAAGTATGACAATGCTTGAGGTAACGTAAGAATAAACAAGTTGACGGAACAGACTAAGGTGAGCACTCTTACACTACTGAGGGAGATCCGAAACTGAGGAAGATCTCTTATATGGATGATCTTGAGAAATGCACAAGAGGGAAGACTGAATCTGCAAGGAAAGATGCCGTAATGTCTTTCTCATCTTAGCCTAATGCAGACCAACGAGTTACAGCAGTATGTTACCACACGCATGACCCAGTGGCTTTATTAGACTTGAAAATATATGATAATGTAAATTAAATCTTTAACCAGAAAAAAAATAAACTGGCAGAGTATGTCTTTTTTTTCTCTCGTTATTTCTATCTTTTTTTTATCTGTTATACTCATCATCAAAACCATTGGGGAAATATGAAACTGTATTTCCCGATTTGATATTTTTCTCTTTTCTCCTTCAACTCCAGAACTAACCTTCTGTGAAATTAATGCAAAAACTTTTAAATCAGTTAAAAGGTGGAGAAAAAAGAGGAAAATTTTTAATCGAGTGTGTTGTACGTTCGACTGGGTGCTTAGGTACAAATGGTAATATTTTATTCCCTTCTCATTATCTCAATTGTGAGTCAATTTTCCAGTAATGCAATGGTGGGCAAAAAAGATTAAATGAAAATTCCTCAACATCGATTCAGAAAATAAACGTAACCATAATCCTTTAAATAATCAGGTAAAGCTTTTGAGATTGCATGTCTGAGTGTTATTTTCCTGTTCGACCTAGATAAACAGTTGATATATATATATATATATATAAATATATATATATATATATATATATATATATATATATATATATATATATATATATATATATATATATATCCCTGGGGTTAGGGGAGAAAGAATACTTCCCACGTATTCCCTGCGTGTCGTAGAAGGCGACTAAAAGGGGAGGGAGCGGGTGGCTGGAAATCCTCCCCTCTCGTTTTTTTTTTTTAATTTTCCAAAAGAAGGAACAGAGAAGGGGGCCAGGTGAGGATATTCCCTCTAAGGCCCAGTCCTCTGTTCTTAACGCTACCTCACTAATGCGGGAAATGGCGAATAGTATGAAAGAAAAAGAAAGAAATATATATATATATATATATATATATATATATATATATATATATATATATATATATATATATATATATATACTGACAATTTCATTGGGATTATATATTTGCTCGGCAGTTCTTATTTTGTCAGTATGATCGCGACACCACTTTAAAGACAATGGCCAACACCCTTGGACATTATACCCTCCAAGGAGAGCGTCTGTTTGAGGGAGTGTGAAGCCTAGGCAGAAATGTGTGAGGGAGTGTGGAAGTGTGAGAGGGTGAAGAGGCGTCACACTAAGCTAGATATGTGAGAGTGAGGACGTGTTAGACCATGGAAGATATGTGAGGGTCAAGATGTGTCACGCCGAGACAGACATGTGAGAGTGTGGACATCGTGAGAGTGAGGGAGCGTGCTGGCGTCTCCGGGGTGGGATACCTTCTGTCTCCGCTAAACACGTCCCCAGGTGTGACCCCCCCGGACCTTCAGCACGTCGGCTCTCGTCAGAGGAAGTCAAACAAACGATTTGCCGGCACACTGCTGGATTTCACGA
>NC_092227.1:78096511-78114011 GCF_036320965.1 Panulirus ornatus | reverse complement strand
ATAAGTTACCAGGCAACAGACGCAAGATGAAGTAATAAGTTACCAGGCAACAGACGCAAGATGAAGTAATAAGTTACCAGGCAACAGACGCAAGATGAAGTAATAAGTTACCTGACAACAGACGCAAGATGAAGTAATAAGTTACCAGGCAACAGACGCAAGATGAAGTAATAAGTTACCAGGCAACAGACGCAAGATGAAGTAATAAGTTACCAGGCAACAGACGCAAGATGAAGTAATAAGTTACCAGGCAACAGACGCAAGATGAAGTAATAAGTTACCTGACAACAGACGCAAGATGAAGTAATAAGTTACCAGGCAACAGACGCAAGATGAAGTAATAAGTTACCAGGCAACAGACGCAAGATGAAGTAATAAGTTACCTGACAACAGACGCAAGATGAAGTAATAAGTTACCTGACAACAGACGCAAGATGAAGTAATAAGTTACCAGGCAACAGACGCAAGATGAAGTAATAAGTTACCAGGCAACAGACGCAAGATGAAGTAATAAGTTACCTGACAACAGACGCAAGATGAAGTAATAAGTTACCAGGCAACAGACGCAAGATGAAGTAATAAGTTACCTGACAACAGACGCAAGATGAAGTAATAAGTTACCTGACAACAGACGCAAGATGAAGTAATAAGTTACCAGGCAACAGACGCAAGATGAAGTAATAAGTTACCAGGCAACAGACGCAAGATGAAGTAATAAGTTACCTGACAACAGACGCAAGATGAAGTAATAAGTTACCTGACAACAGACGCAAGATGAAGTAATAAGTTACCTGACAACAGACGCAAGATGAAGTAATAAGTTACCAGGCAACAGACGCAAGATGAAGTAATAAGTTACCTGACAACAGACGCAAGATGAAGTAATAAGTTACCTGACAACAGACGCAAGATGAAGTAATAAGTTACCAGGCAACAGACGCAAGATGAAGTAATAAGTTACCAGGCAACAGACGCAAGATGAAGTAATAAGTTACCAGGCAACAGACGCAAGATGAAGTAATAAGTTACCAGGCAACAGACGCAAGATGAAGTAATAAGTTACCAGGCAACAGACGCAAGATGAAGTAATAAGTTACCAGGCAACAGACGCAAGATGAAGTAATAAGTTACCAGGCAACAGACGCAAGATGAAGTAATAAGTTACCAGGCAACAGACGCAAGATGAAGTAATAAGTTACCTGACAACAGACGCAAGATGAAGTAATAAGTTACCAGGCAACAGACGCAAGATGAAGTAATAAGTTACCAGGCAACAGACGCAAGATGAAGTAATAAGTTACCTGACAACAGACGCAAGATGAAGTAATAAGTTACCAGGCAACAGACGCAAGATGAAGTAATAAGTTACCAGGCAACAGACGCAAGATGAAGTAATAAGTTACCAGGCAACAGACGCAAGATGAAGTAATAAGTTACCAGGCAACAGACGCAAGATGAAGTAATAAGTTACCTGACAACAGACGCAAGATGAAGTAATAAGTTACCAGGCAACAGACGCAAGATGAAGTAATAAGTTACCAGGCAACAGACGCAAGATGAAGTAATAAGTTACCAGGCAACAGACGCAAGATGAAGTAATAAGTTACCAGGCAACAGACGCAAGATGAAGTAATAAGTTACCTGACAACAGACGCAAGATGAAGTAATAAGTTACCTGACAACAGACGCAAGATGAAGTAATAAGTTACCTGACAACAGACGCAAGATGAAGTAATAAGTTACCAGGCAACAGACGCAAGATGAAGTAATAAGTTACCTGACAACAGACGCAAGATGAAGTAATAAGTTACCAGGCAACAGACGCAAGATGAAGTAATAAGTTACCTGACAACAGACGCAAGATGAAGTAATAAGTTACCAGGCAACAGACGCAAGATGAAGTAATAAGTTACCAGGCAACAGACGCAAGATGAAGTAATAAGTTACCAGGCAACAGACGCAAGATGAAGTAATAAGTTACCTGACAACAGACGCAAGATGAAGTAATAAGTTACCTGACAACAGACGCAAGATGAAGTAATAAGTTACCAGGCAACAGACGCAAGATGAAGTAATAAGTTACCAGGCAACAGACGCAAGATGAAGTAATAAGTTACCTGACAACAGACGCAAGATGAAGTAATAAGTTACCTGACAACAGACGCAAGATGAAGTAATAAGTTACCAGGCAACAGACGCAAGATGAAGTAATAAGTTACCAGGCAACAGACGCAAGATGAAGTAATAAGTTACCTGACAACAGACGCAAGATGAAGTAATAAGTTATCCATTTATGAAATAGTCGGGATGGGGAGCTCACGAAGACTCGAAAAGATTCTGTTTTTCAATCTTTTAAAGACTTTCTGTGGCGTTTTGAGGGGGAAATATAATATTTAGCATTTGTGTTTTCTATTATCATCAACCTTCTCTTTTATGTACTTGAAGTAAAGTATCCAATTTACCTTGAGAATTGACCAGCGATGACCGTGTATACCCATGACTTTCAGAAGCATGAGTTGGTAGAGATCAAAAGACTCGCCGTATCTTTTTTTACCTAGTAGTACTGGCCCCTGTACGAGAGTTCCAAAGGTAACTGGCAGCAAGGGCTCCCTAGAAGGATCAGCCTTCGACTACACTGCCAGCCGCACAATGTACACCTGACCTTTTGTTATCGTGCTTTTTGACGTGATGCTTATCATGTTTGTTTTCACTGAATATCGTTCCCTGATTTCTGATATTTTCACACACACGCACGCATAGATGAGCCTTCGTAATGCAGTGGTCAGCGTCGACACCTTCCTTTCTAACGGGACTAGCTCGATTCGCATTCACCCTAGCTGTTCATCCTCCTTTTTTGGGGGGTTAATCGATAAGCGGGGTAAGTGTTTAAGTTGATACGCGTGCAGGGTTAGGAACATGGTGTACAAACACACACACACACACACACACACACACACACACACACACATATATATATATATATATATATATATATATATATATATATATATATATATATATATATATATATATATATATATATATATATATATATATACACATACATATACACATATACATATACATATACACATATACATATATATATATATATATATATATATATATATATATATATATATATATATATATATATATATATATATATATATATACACAAAACACACACACACACACACACATAGGGATAAAGAACGAGGCAATACGAGTGTAAAACTCTCTCTATATTAATCAAATGGTAATCGTGCCCCCGCCCATAAACACAGACAGACGAATGCAAACAGAGAATTTCCAGTAATTTATCAGTGGAACTATAGCACTTGGGTAACTGATGACATGGCGTTATGTGTTTCAACAAAATGGATTAGAATTCCATTGGCGTATTTCCAGCGTTCGTTGAGATGTATGACTATATCTTTTATGTGGTTTACGAAAGTAAAGTCCTTTCCCCGGGAGCAAGGGAGGCACTTGAGTGTAGCTACGTTAAACTGATGCACTTATGAACCAAAGGCTTGACGGACACTGTATATAGGGACGACTCAAACGTTCCACACGCGCACAATACAAATATAAAAAGAATAAAGAATAATCTCGGCAATGAAAGAAAATATAGCCTTAACAGGTACTTACTTGACATTAACGTTCGGTTGTTCCTTTACCCAAAAGACCCAAAACCCTTCGCTCATATACCAATCCAACGTGTGGCAAATTATCAGTTTGTCTATCATCCTCTTTCTCAAGTGACGTCTCAGCAACGGTTCTATCTGGTTCATACACAGATATCAAGGAGCAGAACCGTTTTCTATTACTCCCTCTTGAATTTGTATTCATCTACGAATATCTATAACTAACTTGTGCTCAGGCAGGGTGGCAAGTTAGTGGGAGCAGGATAAAGGTAAAAGTAGGTTGTATATGCTAACAGCCAAAACCTCTTCTTGATACAAATGCGTTCTTTCTTTTCTCTCTTTCTCTGACGATATTTAGCGTACATAAGCACAACAAAGGACAGAAACTGGTAATAAGATACCTTTTTTTAATAAGTGTAAGATAATGTACTTTTTATACGTATAGGATGATACATGAACGAAAGTGCTCGGGTATATACCAACGAATATAATTGTAGTGACATCATACGTGCACCATATCGTCCCTATGCAGATGGGCATCTCTACGGCATGAAACCAGTGTTCATAGGCCATCATACGTCACCCAGGAGTGATCTGTTCATGGCTGAGTCATCTCGATTCTTGTCTTAATGTTATCAATTATGATATGTTTGAGGACAATATGTGGGGTGAGGTGGTTTGACTGAGTAATGAAATTAAGTACAAAAAAGAGTGTGGTTGAGAAAGCTTCAGAAGTGTGCTGAAATGGTTTTGGACACATAGAGAGAATTAGGAGAAGTTGACGAAGAGAATGAATGTGTCAGAAGTAGAGGAGACAAGGAGAAGGGGGAGACCAAATTGAAGATGGAAGGTCGGACTGAATCAGAACATGTAAAAGGGCTCGGGGTAACCAAGGAAAGGTCTGTGGGGCCTGGTTGTAGATACGGGGATGTGGTTAAGGGACTTTACAGCTAGAGAGTAGATGTGAGCGAATGCGAACTTCCTTCGTCTATTCCTGGCGCTACTCGCTAACGTGGGATATGGCAATCAATATGATGTATACACACACACACACACACACACACACACACACACACACACACACACATATATATATATATATATATATATATATATATATATATATATATATATATATATATATATATATATATATATACATATATATATATATATATATATATATATATATATATATATATATATATATATATATATATATATATATATATATACATATTAATCCGTTGCAGCTTCTACTTTTACAAGGCCACGAAGAGAGTCTTGGATGAAGTAATCCGACACTTAATTGTGTCTATTGCGCTAAATTGCAAGACCAACATACCAACAAGAGTTGATGACTGCCGCTCCTTGAGAACGGTGAGTCATGGGGAGTGACGATAAAGAACATGGAAATGACGTTACATTCATGAGACATTTTCTCATCAAGACATATAACCTGTTTGTTGTCATAAGTATCTTCCCACGGTATATTATGAAAGGTTGCCAGCTGCATCCACCTTCTACCTATCCTGTATACTGCAACGAAACCAGAACCCCAAACCTACACTAACTCCTTGACATGGAAAAAAAAAAAAAAAGAATATGGCCCTTGTCTGTATTTTGAATTCTTGGCGCGAAAACGCGCTTTGGATCGATAATCTCTTCGTTCTGTGCCATGCAAGCCTCACATTGCCTTGTATATTCAGATAACGAACACTCAAAAACCACTTTCGCTCCATCCTTCCACTCAATTCTGCTTTCCCCTTTTCCTCTTCCCGTCCACTTCCGACAGGTCATCATCGTCAGCCTCTCCTCACTCATCCTCTCCATATGTCCAAACCATTTCAACGCATCTTCTTTAGCTCCATCCTACATCCTCCTCATACAACCACACATCTATCAACTATCATCTCGTATTCGGTCACCCTCTTTTCACATCACACATTGTCCTGAAACAGTTCATTTCGAGCGCATCCACCCTTTTTCGCACTTTTTATTTGTTATGTCAGACCTGCGCCTCGCAACTTTACAACACCATCATGATTACTATATCACCAATCACATACAGTGACCTCCCTTTCCATGCACATATATATATATCTACCTATCTACCGTCCATTTATCTGTGTTTGCGCGCGCGCGCGCACACACACACACACACACATACACACACACACACACACACACACACACACACACACACACACACACACATACACACACATACACACACACATACATACATACATATATATATATATATATATATATATATATATATATATATATATATATATATATATATATATATATATATATATATATATATATATGTATATATATATATATATATGCGTGTGCATGTGAGTGTGTGTGTGTGTGTGTGTGTGTGTGTGTGTGTGAGTTCCAACACTAACAGAAAAAACATTACAATCATAAACGAAAGAAAAGGCACTTGACAATTTGATAAAACTCACGAAGACGTATAAAGTTAACACTAGCAGGCGATAGAGAGAACTCAGACCTTCTCAAGCAAAGTGCAATTGATGCCTGGAAGAGAGCGGACCTGAACTGCCCATTAAATGAAATTTATACCAAGAAATTAATCCCCCGATCATGCCGGGATGAAAATGAAACCCACGTACTTTATGAAGTCTCACTGGAATGGCCTCTCGTCGAATGAATGTCACAGTGCGATTAAAGAGGCAACGGGAAAAAGGCTCTGATTGGAAGCCATGGAATGCGGAGGAATACTGACTGGCTCAGTCGTCTCTCTCCTGGTGCCTGGTGCCCTACTATGCCAGAAGGGGCGGTCGGGGGAAGGCAGGCAGTGTGGCTCCAAAGTAGGGAGGAGGAAATCCACTCAGGCTGACCCACTAGCTGTCGCTGCTGTTGCTGGCAGTGTTACTGCTACTGTTACCGAGTTTACTCCTACAGCTTTGCTCCTATGGAAGTGTTACTTCAGCTGTTGTGATACCGCTTCTGCTCACGTTGGCCGCAGTAGCCCTCCGCTGTCCGGGGACGTAAATCTGTTCCTGCTGTATCTTATGCTGTTATAGTGTTGAGGTCAGGACTTTTTACTGCTGCTCCTGCTGCTGCCACCACCGCCGCTGCTGCTGTTGCTGCTGCTGTTGCTCTTGACAACCGCTAACGTCCTCACTGCTGCTGTTTCTGGAGTTACAGCCTATGTAATTGTTGTTATTGCGCTACACACTGACACTAATGCTGCTGCAGCTGCTACTGCTGTTGCTCCTACTGTGACTACTGCTAATGATTCTTTTTTTTTTTTACTGTTATCGTCTAAGCTATTGGGATACTGTTGCTACTGCTTCGTCTGTTGCTAGTAACGTAATACTTATTTCTCATATATATATATATATATATATATATATATATATATATATATATATATATATATATATATATATATATATATATATATATATATATAAATAAATAAATATATATATATATATATATATATATATATATATATATATATATATATATATATATATATATATATATATATATATACATATATATATATATTATCCCTGGGGATAGGGGAGAAAGAATACTTCCCACTTATTTCCTGCGTATCGTAGAAGGCGACTAAAAGGGGAGGGAGCGGGGGGCTGGAAATCCTCCCCTCTCATTTTTTTTTCTTTTTTTTTATTTTCCAAAAGAAGGAACAGAGAAGGGGGCCAGGTGAGGATATTCCCTCAAAGGCCCAGTCCTCTGTTCTTAACGCTACCTCGCTAACACGGGAGATGGCGAATAGTTTGAAAGAAAAAAAAGAAATATATATATATATATATATATATATATATATATATATATATATATATATATATATATATATATATATATATATACACCCCACTTGAAACTCCACTCCCCAGGCATGTGAGAGTTATACGTTCTCGTTGTTTCTCCCAGTATTGCTGGTGTAATTCCAGTTGTTGTGGTTCCGCCGCTATTACTTCAGCTGATATTATTAGGCCGATACTAGTATTGTTGCTGCTGCTGTTTTTGCTCCTGCAGATGTGTTGCTGTTCCGGCGGTTTAACTACACTTTCGCTTTTTTTCCCACAGCAAGACCTTACTCCTTTTTCCTTTTCTTTTTTTTTTCCTACTTTTTTTTTTTGGCATTCCCTATTTTTTCCGTTGCATATCAGCCGCTCAACACTGCAAATGCCACTGCTCTCGTATCACCACTGTTGTAAGTTTCTACGAGAGAGAGAGAGAGAGAGAGAGAGAGAGAGAGAGAGAGAGAGAGAGAGAGAGAGAGAGAGAGAGAGAGAGAGAGAGAGAGAGAGAGAGAGACCGTGTTTTGAAGCCATTTCTCTCACTGCTACCGTTACTACTAGACTGCTTTTTGTTCTTTTTTTTTCGGGGAGTGTTGAGGCTGCTATTGTTTTTCTCGGCTCCTGTTACCGTTAAGTAGTGTAGTTGCCTTACTAGATGTCACTGCTTCTGCTATTCAAAGGCCTTGGCTGGGTAGGATACTACGAAACTCACCTCCCTCTCACACTGATGTTGAAAACCCACACACACTGCACTGCATTACTTGGCTCACTTCCGCCATCGCAGGTTTTTTTCTTTTTCTCCCACTCACTCAAGTCCGATACTGGGATCTCATGATATTTTTCCTCTCTCTCTCTCTTCCTATCCTGCCTCTGCAGCCTTCATTTCATGAGGGATAATGTCTTTTTATTAATATTATTCCAGCCTTCTCATAGGAGTCCCGCGACTCTGGAAGGGCCAAGCACGGAATGAATATTTCTTTGGAGATGTCTCCTCGTTACGTTTTGCTTCATCCTGGTGATGGTGATGATGATGATCATGATGATGATGAGGAGGAGGAGGGTGAAGAAGAGGAGGATGGAAGATGAGGAGGAGGAGGAGGAGGAGGTGATGATGATGAGGAGGAGGATGAAGAAGAGGAGGGTGAAGATGAGGAGGAGGAGGGTGATGATGAGGAGTAGGGTGAAGAAGAGGGGGATGGAGATGAGGAGGAGGGTGATGATGGTGAGGAGGAGGAGGATGAAGAAGAGGAGGGTGAAGATGAGGAGGAGGTGATGATGATGAGGAGGAGGGTGAAGAAAAGGAGGATGAAGATGAGGGGGAGGGTGATGATGGTGAGGAGGAGGATAAAGAAGAGCAGGATAGAAGATGAGGAGGAGGGTGATACTAGGAGGAGGAGGATGAAGATGAGGAGGAGGTGATGATGAGGAGGAGGAGGATGAAGAAGAGGAGGGTGAAGATGAGGAGGAGGAGGAGTAGGGTGATGATGATGAGGAGGAGGAGGATGAAGGTGAGGAGAAGGTGATGATGATGAGGAGGAGGAGGAGTAATGATGAATACAATGGCTACAGTGTTACTGATAGTGAATATAATGAGACTCATCACAATGATGTTTTAACGGTGATAAAATGGCAAGTGTACTAAACATGATGATCACGATGATGATAATGTGAACATGAGGATGATGGTGTTATCACTAGCGAGAGTGAAGACTGTGGCGTTGATTGTGTGGATAGTGACGATCAACATACTGTTGAACATGAGAGTGAAAATGTGACTTGATGATGAAAATGACGGTGGCGTTGGTGATGAAGATAACAGCAAGCAGTCACTTTCATTCACCAGCTCTGTTGGTCGCGTCCCCCCCAAACGATAATATACTTACTTCGTTTCATTCTATGAATAAGGAAAGAAGTTACCCTCTGTCTGTTTCCTGGTACAATCATGCTGTATGGTTCTGTGTGTCTCTGTTTCTCTCACCCCACACTTAACTGTCTGCTCTTGTTTCTGCCACCAAACTCTCTCGTCGTGAGCGTCGTGATTTGGCTGTTCGCTGGCATCCAGTTCCTGGTTCACGTACCCTAATCCAGCTGTTTTGTCCCTTCCTCTTTAAGTTATACTGTCTTTTTTTTTTTTGTTTGGGTCGATCTGGGGATATACAATAAACTCGTTTCATTGCTGGCTCTTATCCACCAAATACAGCTGTGCGTACGTCGTTGTACTGTAATTGCGCTGTTTTTGCTTCTGCCTGATGCATTTGCTTTTTGTATATCTTTTTTTTTTTTGCTCCCTAGTTATATTTTTTGGTGTTATTTTCCTTCTGTTTTGTTTATACAACGTCAATTTTCTTTATCCTTCCTTTTTTTTTAATCTCCTTTCGTTCCTTTATCTCTCTGCCATATTTCACCTTTGTTCTCTCCGGTTTCTCTGCCATATTTCACCTTTGTTCTCTCCGGTTTCACGTGATGGCACCACCAGCTATAACTCTCGTGTTCTCAATTCATATATGAACATAAACGTCCACGGTGTTATGACAGAGCACCTGTCCTGCCCCACGGCCACAGTTACCCGCAAACTGCCCTTATCACTCGTGGGATGAAGGGCCTCAAAATGGAATAGGTTCAGCAAGAGTTCGTCGCACTTTCTCGCGTCGACTGATCAAGTCTGCCTCCAGCAGATTAGAATGAAGTCATACTCTCATTTTCACGTTAATATCTGAAGTTTACGATACTCTCTCTCTCTCTCTCTCTCTCTCTCTCTCTCTCTCTCTCTCTCTCTCTCTCTCTCTCTCTCTCTCTCTCTCTCTCTCTCACGGTCTCTCTCTCACGGACCGTGAAGTGTTCTCCGGCAGGTTTCTACCAAGCTAAAGTTGCCTAATTCCACCTGATTACCTTCAGCATAAACAGAATTCAATTTTAAATATAAAATGCGGGAGTAACCCCAGCAGGCATTACGAACAGTCATTTCAACACATCCCAGCCGCACCATAACGGAAGTTTAAAGTCTGGAAATGTTGCAGTTAGAACCGAAATTATACAAGCTATCACATTTTTTCCTCCTCCTCCTCTCTCTCTCTCTCTCTCTCTCTCTCTCTCTCTCTCTCTCTCTCTCTCTCTCTCTCTCTCTCTCTCTCTCTGTCCTCGCTGAACGTAAACTGGGGAAAAAACTCAAGCTTTCGCCACGAAGAAATATATATATATATATATATATATATATATATATATATATATATATATATATATATATATATACACGCCCATATTACCCTTCTATATTTTTTTCCCCCCATCTATTGCTATTTTTGTTGACAAGGTGCAGCAGCTATAAGAGCTCTCTCACACACTCGTGTGTTAAATGATCATTTCTTTCTTTTTTTTTCCCCACCCCACCAGCATCTGACACGAGCGATATCTAATCCCTTTATGGCAGCATTGTGCCAATGGAAACCTGCATACCAGTTGTATCTCATCCCCTCCACCTCTCCCTCATCCCACCCTCCCTCACACACACATCGATGATTAGGCTGGAATACCTGGAATATTTACGGTGCTGGGAAGCTCCAGCGGGGGGGGGGGGGAAATAAACTAAACGCCGGACTGATGTCAACCGAAGCCTTTGGCGGATTAGCGTTGCAGACGGCGCGAAGCTCCCAGTGTTCCGCGGATGGTTTTATGGCTGGGTTTTACGAAGGGTCTGGCGGCTGCTGCAGTGTACTGGTTTGATGCTCGTGTCTGGGAGGAGAAGAAAGAAAGGAGAGAGAGAGAGAGAGAGAGAGAGAGAGAGAGAGAGAGAGAGAGAGAGAGAGAGAGAGAGAGAGAGAGAGAGAGAGAGAGAAGGGCGAAAGAGGGTATGTGCAAGAACACGCAGAGGACCAAGAGGGAACCAGAGGTGACGCAATGCCGCTTTTGGCCTACGTGAATGAGGTTTACCCCGTAATTAAAACGAGGATCCTTCTTTAAGTCTGCCTTAGTCAGTCATTACGTCCTCATTATGGACACGATCGTGCAGTCTGCCTCGTGGGAGCTACTTCGGTATGTATGGCATTAGCTACAGGATTACTCCACCTCCCTCTGCACTTCAGTGAACCTGTTCATGCAAATCACAAGTATTTCTCTAAGTCCCTAAGTCGATGATCTCTTCTATAAGCCCTCTCCCATTGCCTCTGGTCACTGGTGGCCAAATGAACAGTTCGAACATTGTAGGTGTAACTTTGTCATCAGAACTTAATAGAAGTGAGTGGTCTAAAAAAAGAAAGAGTTCTTATACATCACATCTTAACCTTAGCTTTTGAAAAGAAGATTTTTTTCAGTTCCTGTTAATCTTTCCTCTTCCAGTTTCTTTCGTTGTTCAACTACGTATATCCGTCTATTACTGAATTCTTCTAGGATTATCTTGATCTATTTTTGATAATGATCACATCGGAACTATGCTACATACTTGGGATCTGGTTAACAAACGATTTACAGGGATTTTATTCAATACTTTGTACAGAATACGAGGAATCAGTATGGTATCTGTTACTTTATAAAACAATGCGAGGAATCAGTATGGTATCTGATACTTTATAAAACAATACGAGGAATCAGTATGGCATCTGATACTTTATAAAACAATACAGGGAATCAGTATGGCATCTGATACTTTATAAAACAATACAGGGAATCAGTATGGTATCTGATACTTTATAAAACAATACAGGGAATCAGTATGGTATCTGAAGCTTTGTAAATAACTTTCTTGCAATAAATCCTAACATTTTTATCTTTTAAAGCCATACATTTTTTCTTTAGTATGTATCAGATAATAATTTTTTGGTGTCTTGACCCAAAAAAAAAAAGGCCCAGAAGCCATTTTCTCGAATATCCTCTGTGCAGTATATATATTTGTTCTTTACCACTTAAACGCATTTACAACACATATGTATATTTGGAACCCCCATGTGGAACTTTTGGGACAAAGTTGACAACTTGTTTAAGGTATTTTTGGTACTTCTAGAATATAAAATGCTTCGCTTTTTTGGGTGATCTTTTTTTTTAGTTGCATTTAAACACTCTGGTCAGTGCAGAGACTCTCGTAATTAGAGGTTATTTCAGATTTTAAGTACTTTATGTTCCACAGGATCAAAAAAAAGATAATCATACATATGTTCAATACTGTTATTAAATAATAAAGCAACAGTACTATCTCTAGTAAGGGTTTAGGTAGTATTATCTGTTCCTGAAGTAAGGGTTTGGGTATCATTATCTGTTCCTGATTGTGATTCAGACCCGATATGATATTAAATATATGCTGAAGGTTGTCCACAGACACAAGCGGGCGTATCTAAGTGGTTCACAACCATACAAAAGGATAAGAACACCTGCTCTATAGAAAGAAAGGAGTCTGATACCCTTGCATATGAATGTGATCCTCTGTTTGCCAACAGGTCCTCGATCCAGTTGTATATTTCGATGGCAGCGCCATCAATCTTCTTGTCCATAATAGCCTCTCACGTACGACTTTTTCTGAGGACGCTTGGCTGTCGAAACAGATGACATCAAATGGTAATTCTGTCTCTCAAATGTGGAGTATATATATATATTTCATTCAAGTATCCCAGTATGTAGGCAAGTCAGGATCAACTGGCGCGAAGTGCCATGTCGACTCCATCTCAACAGCTTTCCTTCACCTAGAGAAATTTGTAATTTGTGTAAGTGTCAGTTTTCATCGTTTTTTCTTTTTTTCAGATACTGGAGTAACATCTGCCAGCCTCTAAACCTCAGGCACCAACTGCCTAATCGTGGTTTAGTGTAGAGTTTTATGAGCGGAAAGCCATCCTCAGGATTTACACTTGCCTAATCTAAGATGACGAGTCATTCGGGGTTTGTTAACCTACGAAGCTTCGAAGTTTTGAAAATACAACAGGAACATCATATTTTCTTCCCTGCCTGGAGATATGCCTTTTCGGTTCTTTTACTGTGTGTGTAACTGGTGTATATGCTAGATTAAAGGCTTTTGTATATGCTGAATCATAGGCTTTACGTAGTAGTAGTGGAGCCATATCACTGCTCATGTAAACGAAGGCTACATTATCACCCATCACTTGTGATACAGTGACCTTAAAACATTATTTCAGTATCTATCATGTGTATGACTCTTTTGAGTTATTTTCTTTTCAACCTTGTTTTTTCGTTATATACTTTTGTTTACATATTTTCAATAATCCCCTAAACGTCCTCTCGTGATTATCCTATACGAGACGTTGCAGGTGTTTGATCTTCTCTTTCAATCTTTCATATGGAATTATTGCTGTAACCATCGAGTGTATTTGAATCTTAATCCACCCACAGTCGCTCTTGTTTTCACCACTGAGATCTTATCTGCTCTGGGATGTCTTCCCTCGTTGTTAACTGGCATTCAGTCTTGAAGTTTAGCGAAAAATAAGTGACTATTTTCACATCTAGGGTCTTCATCCATCTTACATATCTACAATCATTATGTATTTCTTACACAATTCGGGTCTTGGCAGTTCGAGATTTCCATCACATATTCATCTATATATGATATTTAATCTTCGCCTCGACATGGCTGCTATCTCTTAGTTCGGCACGTATTATTTTGGCCAGTGATCTCGTGACACGTCTGCATGCGTCCCCAGCCTCCAAGGTTCTGGCTCGACTGTGTGAAGGTCATTGGTCATCCCCAAATCCTCTCACCCAGAGAACAAGATTGCATCAGCCTCTCTTCAGTAGTTTGTACTAGATCTAGGCTATCGTCGCCTCTAATTGGTTTCTTTGTAAAGCACGATTAATGAAGCTGTTTCAAAACAACCACAGATGATACGATTTCTCTCGGTTTCTATATGTAACAATCATTTGTGCAACACGTAACTCGATTCATCCATGTTCTTTTTCGGGAGGTTGGTGGGCAAAATGTCCCTCTAGTGTTCCGTGGACAGTGTGGTTCTCCAAACACATGGATCATTTCACTTGCTTTTCAGTGTTGGAACTTCGTGTTACATCGAATTCCTATCTTTGTGTGTATGTGCAACAGTACACATCTGCTTCTTTATGCAGACCTTCCCGGGATTTTATATATTCGAAAAAGTTCATCTCTATTTTCCAATGATTTCACGGGTCTCTACATTCGTCTAATCAACCAATTCGTATATTTTGATCTTAATACTAATAGAATTTGCACAGATTATTGTTATTTTTTTTCAAGTACTTCCTCTTTTTATGGTATCTATTTTCATGACTACGTACTTCCTCTTTTTATGGTATCTATTTTCATGACTTCGTACTTCCTCTTTTTATGGTATCTATTTTCATGACTACGTACTTCCTCTTTTTATGGTATCTATTTTCATGACTTCACTTACCATACGAATTAGTATGATACTGACCATCACATCTCCCCTGCGAAATCGTAACCTAACGGGATCATAACCTATTAACTTGACCTAACTCCACACGAGGCTTTCTACAGAACCTACATTATATTCTTACTAGAGGTGGTACATCAACCGGGAGCTTAATTCCCCCGCCTTAGGTCATCATGCAATACGCTCACAATTTCCTGTCTATCATTTCAGGCCATTTTCTGTGGGACAGCACCAGGTGCACTGAGGGATAGCTAACCCGTCCATGGAAAAGTACAGTTCCTCTCTCTCTCTCTCTCTCTCTCTCTCTCTCTCTCTCTCTCTCTCTCTCTCTCTCTCTGGGGAATTCTTTCCAGTCGTCAGCGCTATCTGTATTTCCCTCCATAGACGGAATTGTGATAACCCACTTATTAATACGAATGATCCTGCTGACAGTAAAGGTTTTGCTGTCTTGCCTTAGAAGCGTCCTTATAGGATGTTAAACTCCAGCAAACGTCCTGCAATGTTTTATTCAGTTCGCTATCTTTATTGATCGTTCGTATTCCTATTGACATCCCTGTGTGTACCTGCAATGGTTTAAATGTCCAATGGTTGTGCTCTTAATCATATTCCTATCTTTTTCCAAGTTGTTTTCCACTCTAACTTCATAATAACAGGTTCTTAATTGCATTAATCACTCGTCTTCCTAGTAACTGATTTTCCCAGCACCTGATGATTATGTTATATTTTGACAAAGTCACTTTCTTTAGGGAGGTCATACCAACAACCCTGCTGCTCCTGTTGAGTACAAGGAAGTTTTCTCTTACATTCATAACAATAGTACTCGCTTTATTTACTCTCGTTGTGCTAAGGTTTACAGCCTGATGGATCGAAATACATTTTTGAGCTTTGCATGT
Organism: Panulirus ornatus; assembly: GCF_036320965.1. NCBI lineage: Eukaryota > Metazoa > Arthropoda > Malacostraca > Decapoda > Palinuridae > Panulirus > Panulirus ornatus. Next base: position 78,098,295 of record NC_092227.1, on the reverse strand, counting down.
GCTTACTGCCTGTGCCACGCGTCTCACTCAATCCAATTCAGGTTTCAGTGCACTGCCTCATTTACGTGCATAACCCGAGTGGTGTGACGGGTTGGCAGAGTTTTATCTCCAGCAAATCACAAAATGGCCAAGGTTTTCTCCAGGATATTCAAGGCGTAAGAGGAAACCCTTGATCAGTTCCATCCCGCAGATCCAGTAAGGGTAAAGTGAGGCTGGGAGTCAAATTTCCTGTAACACTTATCACTCAAGTGGAATGCCCGGGGTGACCCCGACCGACCGACTGGAGTGAATTTAGCAGAGGATGTCTTACTTCCATGAAGTGTTTTGAGAGAGAGAGAGAGAGAGAGAGAGAGAGAGAGATAGAGATAGAGAGAGAGAGAGAGAGAGAGAGAGAGAGAGAGAGAGAGAGAGAGAGAGAGAGACTGACTTACTTATCACGGATTTTGCCAAGAGACAGGGCTTGCGCGTAGGGCTCATCGATGAACGAGTCGTGTGAGTGACTGGAAGAGACTGAGCAGGACAAAGAAAAAAAAAAAAAGCTACATGGGACAAAGGAGTGCCAGCTGATAGCCACTGAAGTGCTGGCTTGCTGCGCAGCCGTCCTTATCCCTCCCGATATCCACGGCGGGTAACAAAAGTAATATACCTCCCTGGTCGGTGGCTGCGCACCCCCTCCTGCCTACCTACGAATGAGAGAGAGAGAGAGAGAGAGAGAGAGAGAGAGAGAGAGAGAGAGAGAGAGAGAGAGAGAGAGAGAGAGAGAGAGAGAGAGTTACAGGCCCTGCGTCCTTGGACGTCCGTCCTGCGTCCACTAATCCTTTGACTCAGTCCTCAGCCACTCTCTCTCTCTCTCTCTCTCTCTCTCTCTCTCTCTCTCTCTCTCTCTCTCTCTCCATGATAAGGCTTATCACAACCGCTGCACGGTGCCTTACGTACCGTGCTGTCCTCTTCCTCTTTACCGATACAGTTTACTTTCAACATAACAATATTGACACTCGAAGAAGACAAAACAGTATATAGGATAAGGCATATATATATATATATATATATATATATATATATATATATATATATATATATATATATATATATATATATATATATATATATATATATTTTTTTTTTTCTTTTTTTTATACTTTGTCGCTGTCTCCCGCGTTTGCGAGGTAGCGCAAGGAAACAGACGAAAGAAATGGCCCAACCCCCCCCCCCCCCCCATACACATGTACATACACACGTCCACACACGCAAATATACATACCTACACAGCTTTCCATGGTTTACCCCAGACGCTTCACATGCCCTGATTCAATCCATTGACAGCACGTCAACCCCGGTATACCACATCGCTCCAATTCACTCTATTCCTTGCCCTCCTTTCACCCTCCTGCATGTTCAGGCCCCGATCACACAAAATCTTTTTCACTCCATCTTTCCACCTCCAATTTGGTCTCCCTCTTCTCCTCGTTCCCTCCACCTCCGACACATATATCCTCTTGGTCAATCTTTCCTCACTCATTCTCTCCATGTGCCCAAACCATTTCAAAACACCCTCTTCTGCTCTCTCAACCACGCTCTTTTTATTTCCACACATCTCTCTTACCCTTACGTTACTTACTCGATCAAACCACCTCACACCACACATTGTCCTCAAACATCTCATTTCCAGCACATCCATCCTCCTGCGCACAACTCTATCCATAGCCCACGCCTCGCAACCATACAACGATTTTTGCAGGGAAAAAATGCAATTGAGTGGGAGAAGTATAAAAGAAAGAGACAGG
>NC_092227.1:78031511-78091511 GCF_036320965.1 Panulirus ornatus | reverse complement strand
AGTTTGAAAGAAAAGAAGAAAGATATATATATATATATATATATATATATATATATATATATATATATATATATATATATATATATATATATATATATATATATAACTATTTTCTAGTTCCCCGGTTCCCACATAATGAGGGGAGGAAAGAACAGACGAAAAAAGTCCTCATTTGCCCACATCCAATCTCTTAGTGTAATTGATATTGCCCTTATCCACAGCCAAGCCCCACACACCTTTCCGTGGTTTCCCTCCTCCACACTCATACGACCATATATACCTGATAGTGTAACCAACAAAGATTGGATGAAAAAAAAAAAAGAGAAAAATCCGAATCATTTGTGATCAGAAAAAAATTCAGAATGAGAAAGAGAATAAGAAAAAAGATAATCTAGAGTTCCTCAGGTGTCTTTATATCTGCGTTTTTAAAGGTAGAAAAGTTACTGGAGGCAGGAAAGACAAAAGAGGGGGGAAAAAATAAAATTCCACAACTTCGCTGTTCCAGGTAAGAAGACAGCAACGTACTGGGCAATCCTCGTGTGGTCGCTCATCACACGAAAACTATGGGAAGCCATCGGTCGCCAGAGGCTTGCCATGGGGTCCTGACTTTAGTGGCAGTTACGAAAATAAACAGTTCACAAAAAAAAGTGGAGGACCTTAATACCTGTGGAACAGAGGAGAAAGAAACAACAACAGCACAGTGGACAGAAAGGTAAGGAGACTGAAGTGAGGTAACGGGTAGAAGTGATGAGGAGGATGGATGGCGCGTGATTCACGTCCAGCAGTAAGAGAGGTGGGTTGAAAAAAAAGGAAGAATAAGATATGTATAATCCTGTGGACATGGAATGGCTGCCTACGATTTGCCAGCAACACCACCCACACAACCTCACCTGTTACGAAGCAGTGTGATGTTGATCCTGTGGGGCGTCCTGAATAAGTGGAGGACAAACTTGTGCTTAGAATCTCTAAGCAACTGCTGGGTGGAAATGTAATATTTCAGATCTAAATAGATGGAAACAACTGAGATGGAGAAAGGCATACAGGCTGAAGCTGTGTGTTTTGAGCACTCCTGAAATCAATCAGACGCCACAAGGGTCCGAGTCGAGAGAGGAGGAGAAGTGTTCGATGCGGAAAAAATAAGAACAAGTGTAAGAGTGAGGAAGGAAAGAACAGTGAGAGAGGGACATTACTCGTAAGAGTCTGAGCGGAGACTTTTACGGGGAAGGCCATAGGGAGGAGATGGGAGGGAGGAAGGGAAGTAAGATTAGACGTGGAATCATCCAAACTGTAGCCAAAGGAAAAGTAGGTACCGAGAAGAGTGGCTTTATTAGCTGAAGTATAAGCTATAGTTTAGCTGGGTTGAAAGAGAAGAATGGGTCGATGAATGGGTACACTGCCTAGGCTAGGGTGTGTGTTTGTACTTAATCACTTATTTGTGCTGTAACGGAAGGGTGTGTGTGTGTGTGTATGTGTGTGTGTGTTTGCAATGACTTATTGATTTACCCATCTCTCATGGACTTCGGAACAATGAAGCGTAAGTATAAAAAGAGGGTACACTTCATTTCTTTCTTGCATGCCTTAGTGTTGCACCTCCAAAAACAAGGAACACCCTTCTAACCCTTCCAATTATCGCCCCATCGATCTCAGTTCTGCTGTCGTCAAAAACTTTGAAAACTCTCCTTAACTCGCGTCCTTAAAACCCCTTCAGTGAAGCAAGTGCAATAATATATTTGTTGCACAACGGGGGAACGCAAAGTTTCGAAGTATCATCAAGACAAAAGAGAAAAGAATCCTTGTCAATTCTGTTCCTAGGATTAATTAGTGAGTGAGTGATGTTATGAATAAAATGACGTACAACTCAACTTGCTGAATCATTGTTTACGATTGCTGCTCTCTCGCTCCAACTCCTGCTGCACCGCTGCCAGGCGTATGAGGTGAGCCTTAAGTATTTTCAGGCGTATGAAGAGATTACTGTGGTACTTGTGGGCGTTTTTTACCAGAATGAAAAGTGAAGACTGGTGGTTATACATCAGGAATATCCATCGTCATGCTAGAGTGGCACAACAAAAAAGATTATTACGTAACATAAAAGCGCAGATCTCGTACATGGGTCCTTGACGTATCCACATACACTTTGCAGTTCACGAAAAATTTTACGCTGTAGTGTCTGGAAACAATGTCTGGGACGCCATTACACGTATTAATGGCCGTATATATTTCACCTCAAGAACAAAGGCGGCCATTTCAAGGATTGGTCATCGAATGAGATCAACTGACTGCTCCCAGGGACTTGATAGGAAACTCAACCTTCTTTAAGAGGGTTAAGAACATAGAATTTCATTCCCCTTTTTTCAGAAAACCAATATGGCTCTCGCACTTCAAAGTCTGCTGGTGATCTTATCTTAATAACGACTCACTTGCATTTCTGGTCCTCCTCTCTCATGGATTTTGATGAATGTATCCTCGTGGGCCTCGACATGGCCAAAGAATTAGACAAAGTGTGACGTTAAGTCTTCGTTTTCTAATCTGCTTGCCTTTGGCTTCTCTGCTACTCGCTGTATTCTGACGCGTAGGTTCGTTACTCGTCGTTGCATCGCGAATGCCTTCTGAAGGTGCGGCTTCTCACCCCTTATCCCGCCAGCAGGCAGGTCACCTCAGATAAACACGTTCAAGGTTCCATGTGAAAGATCGAGGGAGTTTTTCGATGCTGCCTCTACCCTTTACCCCATTGAATCCTACGCTTCTATCATATATATATAATATATATATATATATATATATATATATATATATATATATATATATATGATTTCATTAATATACGGCATTCTACATGGCAGTGTATTCCCATGTATGACGTATGACGTAAGGCTTCATTCATAACTCGTCCTTTCATCTCGTCACATCACACGACGCGACTGATCGAACGTGCTGCTCTCTCTCTCTCTCTCTCTCTCTCTCTCTCTCTCTCTCTCTCTCTCTCTCTCTCTCTCTCTCTCTCTCTCTCTCTCTCTCATCCTGCGTGGTGGTGGTGGCGGCGTGGAGTGAGTGGCAGAGGAGAGGCGGGGGGAGGGGGGAGCGAGCTGGAGCTGGGGCTAAGAGGCCGTGATGAAAACCCCTTCTGCCCTCTCGTGAAAATTGTTCCCGAATTTCGGGATATTGCGTGAGACAACTAGGTCATTTGCCTCGGGGAATACCCCTCGTGCAGACCTCTGTCGCCTTCATCTCCGGACGGCTCCGGGTCCCTACCACACACACACACACACACACACACACACACACACGCGCTTGGGGGTGAGGGGAGATACGCGTAGAGAGTGACAGATGAGGAGAGACAGTGAGAAATGAGACGCTGCAAGGAGAGATTGGGGGGTGGGGGGTGACTGAGGGGGTTTTAGTGGGGGGTGGTTTGTTGATGGAGGGAAGCTACGTACGTATAGAGAAATGAATGCCAGGGAGAGATGAAGGATGGAGGGAGAGAGACAGATGGAGGACGTGGTGTTCATGGTGGAGGAATGCTAGTGAGGGAGATGTGGTGCCGCTGGTGTTGGTGACGAAATGCTGACGAAGGAAGAGATGGTAGATGATGGAGGGGGGAGGGGCAGTTGGTGGTGAAATGCAACTGAAGCGAGATATAATCGTGGAGATGTAAGGAGAGAAACTATTGGAGGAGAGAGAGAGAGAGAGAGAGAGAGAGAGAGAGAGAGAGAGAGAGAGAGAGAGAGAGAGAGAGAGAGAGAGAGAGTACTTGTAAAGGAAGGAACAAGTTTTTTTTGAGGAATCGATACTGCTGAGTGAGGGGAGAGGGAGATGTCATGCAAGAAAAAGACAAAAAAGATTTTGCTGAGGTTATAAAAGGACTCGTAGGATCTACATTGCACCGCGATTTAAGGACGTAGGCTACTGAGGATTTCAGCGTTCTTGATCGCGCTGGCTCGGCAGTAACCACGGACGCACGGTGGTCCTGATGCTGTCGAGGGCTTCAGACCCTGAGAGTACGTGGCCAGGCCTGGACACAGGAGAACAGGAGGGGGAAAGGCAGAGAGAGAGAGAGAGACCCTGGTTGTGGATGGCAAGAACGCTCGCTGACTGACATGCACACATGAGTACAAAACTTTTCATCTATCAGCCTCCCGAGCATCTATCAGCCTCCCGCGTGCGTCACTCCCTGGTTATTTCTAGAACCTTATATATTCAAAGTGAAACAAGCAAGTTTCCCGAAAAGAAAGGAATAAAGCGAAATTGACCTTTTATTGATCTTGAGCTACAACTGTTTATCTCCTTGAGTTATCCTCGTTCTCTCATTTCCTTTCTACTCAGGTATCTAAAAGTCAAATTAGATACAGTATTTACAAATGCTATATCTACGTACTTTTGTGAAAGATTTTTCTCCAGAGAAAGAGAAAGTAAACGCAATGCCTAACCCTCCAAATTACACTAGGGCAGAAGTTAACCGAAATATTCTACGGTAAGTTTGAAGCCCAACACAGTATCAACTGAGTCCTACTGGTTTTGAAGACAAGAATAAGCGAACGATCGGAACATAAGGATTGGATGAAGGATACATGTACTCCAACTACAGTCATGGGAATCCTGAGTTTCCCCTTCCCCCTCTCCTCTTCTTTCATCCCCCGTCAGTCCAGCCCTTCGCAACACACGATGCACCCGAGGCAATCAGGTCCCAGACGTAGCTAGATCCCTCCCTAGTGTATGCGTGTGTGTGTGTGTGTGTGTGTGTGTGTGTGTGTGTGTGTGTGTGTGTGTGTGTGTGTGGTGTGGACGAACAGTGGGCGGGTCCTGACGTGTGCTAGACGTGGCTTGAACCCCCCTAGGTGAGTCCTGGGCAGGTCCTGTAGTCTGCCAGACGTGGCCTGAACCCCTTGGTGTGTGGTGTGGGTGAGCCCTGGCGTGTCCAAGGCAACGCATGAACCCCCTTAGTGGGTGGTGTGGGCGATCCCTGACGTCCTCCAGGCACATGAGCCCCTTAATATATATATATATATATATATATATATATATATATATATATATATATATATATATATGCAAGGGAATTCTAGCAGCAACAGACCACTGGGTCCTTTTGAGGGTGTTAGGCTGTTGTGGCATTGGAGGATGACAGAAACTCACAAATTAGTGTGGTAAGAGTAGACACACATACAGATGATTCAAAGAGACAAACCCTCAAACTGTTCGCGTGATTACGGAGGCACATATAGGTGTGGAATCTTTTAAGCTGGATGATTGTTAAGTCTATTCTCAAACGTGTTCAGTGCTGGTGTCAACCCACTGGTGAATCATTCCTAATCTTAACAATCCCTCTGAAGGTAAAACGATGGTTCACGAGTTTGTCTGTATTCACTCCAGCTTGGGAAATCGGACCAATCAAGCCTTAAGTAGCTTGTTAGATCGAGATTATCAAAGCCTTTGATCACTTTGAATATCTGTATTAGATCCCCCTCTTAACCTTCTCCTTTCTACGCTAAATAGACTTAAGTCATTTATCCGATTCTGATGGGATATGTTTATCAGTCTGGAAGCCATCTTGGCAGCTCGACGCTACACTCCCTCCATCCTACCTATGTTTATGAAGTAGGCCGTTCAAGACTGAGCACAACATTCAAGACTAGGACGCAACAATGACCTGTACAAGAAGTGACGAGGATTTCCATAGACTTACGTACATTTTCAAGCTTTACCTATGAACCCAGGAATTCTGCTTGCTCGTTTTACTGCTTCTCTGAACTGCTTACTTGGCAGAGAAAAGAGCGAGCAAAATTCTTGGGTTTATTGGTAGGGTTTTCGAATTCAAGTCTAAGGAAATGACCTTTGCTCTTTGCAATTTGCTGGTTCGTCCCCAGGTTGACAAACGTGTCCAGATTTGGTCATTCCGCTTGAAAACTAGACACAGAAAGGATGAAGAGAATATAAGGTCGAACTACCAAGTTGACTCCCGGACTGAGAGGAAAAAAATACAATAAGAACCGACTTAACAACTTAAACCTACTCAGTTTAAAAAAAAAAGAGACGGTTAAAAGGTGATCTAATACAGGTACAAAAACCCATCAAAGGCTGTGATAATCTCGATCTAACAAGTGCTACTACATACGAGCACATGATCGTGTGGCAAACAGATTCCAATTCCACAGCAAAGCTTAGCAGCATCACACGTATCTGTACACGTAAGGAGGAGGAGCCAGACCGACGTAAAATTCGTTGTCCCTAACCTTCACATTAAAAAACGAAACTGAGATAGTCGGTAGAAAGACAATAAAAAACAATCTATGAGAGACATTCTGTCTTCTCAGAGACTAAATCAAATATTCAATTTCTCTCGAGTATGTAGAAGGCTATCAGTTGATAAGCCTGTTTTTGCTCCAAAGTTATATACAAATGATATTCTTGTTCTGAACACTCAAAATCCATTTGAAACCTACACCACATCAGGCCCTCTCGCACAAGGCTTATGTGTCCTACATAATTCACTGCCTAATAACATCTAACATCTGCTAGACACCACTGGGAACCATAGCTACAAGCCAGGCAGTACTACCACACAAGTCCATTTTAATCCTGTGTGAAAAACAGCAAAGCTCTGCCCATCCACAGACACAAATTTAGGTCCACACAATCAAAGGTCATTAAAACATGCTGTAAACACCCCATGTGCCTTTTGTCTAATTCTGTTCCCATCACACGTGTTCTTTGCCGTACCTACGCCATACTACACACAGTACATCTGCAGTATCATAACTGTGACCCAACGTGGGCATATCAAATATTCATCAGTCGCACCACATAAAATAGCCGGGAGACACCGGCGCAGGGAGCAGGGTGCCAGGAACTGTGGAGGAGGAGGTGGTGGTGGAGGACGTGGTGGTGGGTACACCCCAACCACACACACACACACACACACACACACGCACCACTGCACTCACTATATCTTCTTATCCAGGAGGATCCTGGCACACTTATACGTCTATGTCAGTGTAATGGCGCAGTTAATGAGCCCTGGAGGCTGGAAACTGTATACGGCACAACACACTCATGCATATATATATATATACGAGGAAAGGGGTTTTATATATATATATATATATATATATATATATATATATATATATATATATATATATATATATATATATATATATATATATACATACATATAAGACTGGTGGAAACTACATACACGTGCAATGCTAACAGCGCCAGAAATCAGTGTATTGCAAAGCATTTCAGTTTCTTTGTGATCAGAGAAGAAATTTTAACGAGTGTTCCCCCTTACACACGACAGGAAGTGAAAGAAGATCTCTATGGCTTGTAGTTTTTTTTTTTTCTCCTTTTTCCCTCGACTTTCTAAACCTACTTCCTCCATCCCAGTACACTGAGGTGGCACAGGTTATCTACAGGAAGTAATCTCGCCATATATTTCGTAAGTCCCCAAGTATCGTTCATTTATCTATTTCATTTTGTTATGTATTCTTTGTTTCTATCTTTTACGAGGATGCTACTCAACTGGACGCAAGGAAGTAACTTCATTGTCAGGTGTTACTTCGAGACCAGAAAACACATCGAGGAGTGACTCCGCTGAAGCAGTAGCAATTCCTTAGATTCTTTTATAAATTGTACTTTTCCTTACCGCAGGCTTGTGGCTTGGTAGTTAGTTAAACCCCAGGGTAGGAACGTTGCTTGGTCGACGTACCCTTTGGGGAGGAGGGGTCGCTTGGTACCTCCCCTGGAGGAGTTGGCCTGGTAGTCTTAACCTTACGGGTAACGTCTCTGAGGACACGCCATAAACCACCGTGATAAGACCTGGTGAATGGAGTGGTACGAAGTACGTGATATGCCTTACATGTATTCTCTTACCATGTCCTATCCTTTCGCTACTCCCTCGCGCATCAGACTAACTACATACATATCCTCTTCCTCCCTTACCATCTCCTTTCCTTTCACTGCTCCCTCACACATCATGACCAACACATTCCCTTCCTCCTTACCATACTCCGTCCTTCAGAGAATATGTAAAGCAGGCGAGATGAACTAATACGAAAAATTATATATACTTCCTAAGGATTTCCACACTTTTCGACGCCTGAAGAAGGAAAACAAAGGACAGAAAACGTATCCCACCTAAGAAAACGAACGAGTCTTGGAATGGCACTTTCTCCACTGGAAAAAATACAAAACAAAACAAAAAACTGAGATGAAATTACGCTTCTGGATTTCGTTTAACCTTTGACCTCTTTCTTAACCATGCCTGACCTACCTGGCGGACTCTCACCACTGGGATCATAAAACATATCAGAATGGAGCTACAGAATTTATTCAAGAGCTTTATCACCGACGGGTTTCTCTCTCTCTCTCTCTCTCTCTCTCTCTCTCTCTCTCTCTCTCTCTCTCTCTCTCTCTCTCTCTCTCTCTCTCTCTCTCTTCTTACCACTGACCATTTTCTATCGTCTTTTTCGTTATCTGTCAGGATCTTTTCATGATGGTAACTCAGGATATGGGTACAGCCACGCAGTATGTGGGTAAATGGAATATTTTCTGAAAACCTGAGACCTTTACATTTCTTAATTATTTTTCAGTATTCACGCCTGTCTCTTTCTTTTTTCTCTCTTCAACGGTGATTATGGTTCACAATATCCCCGTAGACGAAGGTAATTGATTGTGTATGTATGTATGTATGTATGTTCCTATGAGTCCACGCGGGAATGACACACGGTAAGTTCCCAAGTGCACTTTCGTGTAATAATCACATCATCTGGGGAGACACAAGAGAGAAATATAACAGTCAGTTGATATACAACGAAGAGACGTAGCTAGGACGCCATTTGGTAAACAAGTATGTATGCATGTATGTATCACGTAAGCACGCACACACACGCACACACACACACACACACACACACACACACACACACACACACACACACACACACACACAAAATCGTCGTCATTGAAGCAGCGACACCACAGAAGTTCCACTCGTCCTCTTTGTCAGATTTCTCCGTAGAAAACATCGGCAGAAGAAATATTTGTGTGGTGAGAGGGAAAGGAGGGGGGGGGGACCTCCTCTCCCCTGGGAGTCGGTGTTGGGAGGAGGAGGGGATGGGGAGAGAAAAATATATGGGGCAGATAGTATCAAAGGAGCGGTGTACACAATAGAAGGCGAAAACCCTGTATGTAAAAGCCTGTCGAAACCGACCTTATGAGACGCACGAGGAGAGGGAGGGATGATATCTTGATATCACACACATACGTAAGGTCTGCTGCCGCGCTCAAAAGGGATCTTGAGCGCGCGAGGCAATGGTCAGAGACGGACGAGGATGCGCAATCACCGGAGAGCATGGAAAATGCAGAGATAAAGGAAGGAAAAAAAACGTTATATGAGATTATTATTTTTTTCCTTTTCGCATGAGAGGAAACGGGAAACTTGGACAACTTTTTTTTTCTTAGCAAGGTAAGGGAGTGTGGAGCACCAGCGCAAAGAAGCCAGAGTCACGAAGAATGGGTGACAGACTCGATCAGAAATAGTTATAGGAAGAAAAAAAGAAGTATAAATGAACTCAAATGATGAAGAGCATATAGATAACGCTGTCAGTGCATAACTGAAGAGAAATCAAAGGGTAAAAACCTGGCCACTGGGACCATGTATAGATGCTGTCCACTGGAGGCAACTCAGAAATAGGATTAAGCCGCAGAGAATCTAATCGGCTGAGGTAAATGCCCTTGAAAAATCCCCAGATGACGAGAGACGGCTAGATGGTGAGGGAGCTTCTTACATCATCAACATCTGTACCAAATATGGTTGGAGGGATTTGCAGAGGGGAAAAGACTACTCTTAGAATGATGGTAGCTGAGGGGCATGGTAGAGATAGGGGGTGAAGACGGTCACAAGCAGAGCCAGTCGAGTCCAAAGTCCAAACACGACAGAACGTCAAGATTGGCGGAACGGCCACTGGCATCAGGGAAATGTTGAGTTCACGAACGTGAACTGTAGCACGACTGAACTGATGTAGAACACTGAGGCGAAATGCCTGACGGTGAGTGAGTGAACTACAGAGTGAATCATTAGACTACAGATCTCGACTTACATGACGGTAGGATTACAGAAATGGTTGGCACTTGGTCCGACCAAATAACTTTTGAAACAGAGCGCCACGACAAGGAAAGCTGGAAACTTGAAACTTTCTTTGGTCTCTAAGGGGATTCTATGGGCGTCCAAACTAGGCATGGTTTTCCTTAAACTTCGTTTCTGTGTTTGTGAGAGAGAAAAAAAAAATCACTGAAGGTGTCTAGGCTAGAAGAACGCCTCACTGAATCACGAAGAGATAAAAAGGAGGAAGAGAAGAACACAGGAAGTTCTGCAGGCATCATCCTTATGGCTTTAGTGATAAACTAGTTAAGATGACACGAAAATACAGTGATGATATATAGGGTCAGCCCATGAAAGGTTTGCACTCAGAACGGTTCATACGAACAAAGCTTTTGAGACAGCTCGAATATAGGGAAGAAGCAGAACAACCAGAAATCTACTCACATTTCAGGACAGAAGGACAAGATTGGTATAACAACCTCCTTCATATTCCCTAACGGATTTAACGACGTTGGTAGCAGTAGAGCAGCTCTTTGAAACAGATAAGGAGCCGGATCAGCGGCCAGAAATATCCTTCTGAGGACTCAGAGCAGTCTATGATGTCCCATGGTCAAAGCTCTGACACATGAGCTCTTACCAGTACCACTGCCACTGGCATCAACCAGTGATGTAGACAATTAGCAAAATCCAGCTTCCAGAGGTGCACACGCGAGAAACATCCATCTCGAGAGCTGGAGCATAATGGAGGGATAAATTCTGACAGCCAGGCGTTGCTGATGGCGTCGGTAAAGCCCGCAGGTTTTGAGACGTTTGGTAAATATGCAGGCACGCTGCTCGAGAGATTGGAGAATTATTTGGCGAAGTCGACGTAGCCTTTGAGAAGCACGGGGAAAAAGGCACCATCAAAGCAGTCATAAGGTGTGAAACGCAAACATGCCAGAGGCCAGGACGGTGCCCTGCTGAAAGATGCTTCTCCTTCACACTACTTGTGCATTGAAACAACTTCGTGCCTCCTCTTGTGGAAAACTGTATCGGGAAAATTTTCCCCTTCCCTTGTCAAATCCCCCGTCGATGAATTCCCCACAATAAAATCCCCCATCAATTTCCCTCAGACATTTCCCCCGGGTAAATTTCCAAATTTCACCCAAAAGTGTCTCTTTCTCCATTCTTCCATCCTCTCGGCCTCCTCTTTTCCTTTTTTACCTCTCAGTTCTGACACAAAGATCCTTTAAGTCAGTCTTTCTTCGCTCATCCTCTCTACATGACCAAACCATAACAATGCAATCTGGTTGGCCTTCTCCATCCGCCTTAACACCTCATCTCATCCTTAGGCATCTCACTGACGACACATCCTGTCCTTTTTCTTTTGATTTGAATCGATACATCATTAGAGGAACTTCTACTATTCTTTCAAAAAAACCTATCATTCCCTTCCCATCACTGGCCAGTCACCTCACACACTCCTTAACGTGTCCTAGGCTTAACCCTTTCCTCCACCCTGTGACTCATCGCAGCCCCTGTGCTTATATCCTCTGCCACTTCCATTCCCAGATGACTACAATTGTCCAATACTCCAGATCCTTCCAATTTTAAGACGAACGCAAAACTTCTTGTCTCGCCCCCCGTTGTACCAAATTACTTTAATTTTGGTCACATTCGCGTTTAATTCTCTTCCTTTACTTATTCTTCTTACCTACATATTCTTCCTTCCTACATAATATATCCCTGCACATACCCTCTTCATCTGTTTCACAGGCGACATTAACTTGTTCATTTCATCATGTGTTACCCTTTCTCTTACGTCCACATCCTACTTTCCGCATGCCACACTCTTCATCCACACACATAACCACTGCTTCCTTTAAATGCCCTCTACTCCCCCTAGTTCCTCTCCACCTACCCCAGAACCAGTCTTCCCTCAATCTCTCCAGGTATCCATCTGTGTACGTGGGCCACTTTTCCAAGCTCCTTTGTTTTCGCTATTTCTCTTTTACCAGTATTTTTCTTTCACACGTATTTTCCTTTTATACGTATCTTTTTCCCTAAGCCCACCACCAGCTTCCACACTCGCCTCCACCAAGTAATCGTCAGACACTCCACGTGGACGCCCCTCTAACTGCGTTCGTATCCGAGAACTTATTTTGCACTCCTGTCATTTCCCATATATTCCAAAAAATGCTTTTTAACCCCTTTCGTTTACTCGACTCCGCTTACTTACATATGCACATTTTCTTATCCTATGAATTTCAGATATAAACTCCTCTTTCGGTACATAACACGTAAAGTATTTTTCCATATATATTGACTCTATAGTGTGTGTGTGTGTGTGTGTGTGTGTGTGTGTGTGTGTGTGTGTGTGTGTGTGTGTGTGTGTGTGTGCACAGGAGATCTCTCATACATGGTTCATTGAATATAACTGCTAATTCAGCATTTATCATTTAACATTAGCATGAAACTGCGCCTCATCCTTGTATATAAACTGACTATTATATTTCTTGTATCTTCCCAGATGATGTGATCATGACACGAAAGCGCACTTGGAACTTATCTTGTTTCATATCCCCGTGGATTAGAAGGATTGTACTAGATCAACTGTCATCTTTTCCAATATATATATATATATATATATATATATATATATATATATATATATATATATATATATATATATATATATATATATATATATATATATACATATATATATATATATATATATATATATATATATATATATATATATATATATATATATATATATATATATATATATATATATATATATTCTTTTTTCTTTCTTTCAAACTATTCGCCATTTCCCGCGTTAGCGAGGTAGCGTTAAGAACAGAGGACTGGGCCTTGGAGGGAATATCCTCACCTGGCCCCCTTCTCTGTTCCTTGTTTTGGAAAATTAAAAAACGAGAGGGGAAGATTTCCAGCCCCCCGCTCCCTCCCCTTTTAGTCGCCTTCTACGACACGCAGGGAATACGTGGGAAGTATTCTTTCTCCCCTATCCCCAGGGACAATATATATATATATATATATATATATATATATATATATATATATATATATATATATATATATATACTTAGAAAAGCAAATGGATTTGTATGTAGCATTTATGGATCTGGAGAAGGCATATGATAGAGTTGATAGAGATGCTCTGTGGAAGGTATTAAGAATATATGGTGTGGGAGGCAAGTTGTTAGAAGCAGTGAAAAGTTTTTATCGAGGATGTAAGGCATGTGTACGTGTAGGAAGAGAGGAAAGTGATTGGTTCTCAGTGAATGTAGGTTTGCGGCAGGGGTGTGTGATGTCTCCATGGTTGTTTAATTTGTTTATGGATGGGGTTGTTAGGGAGGTAAATGCAAGAGTCCTGGAAAGAGGGGCAAGTATGAAGTCTGTTGGGGATGAGAGAGCTTGGGAAGTGAGTCAGTTGTTGTTCGCTGATGATACAGCGCTGGTGGCTGATTCATGTGAGAAACTGCAGAAGCTGGTGACTGAGTTTGGTAAAGTGTGTGGAAGAAGAAAGTTAAGAGTAAATGTGAATAAGAGCAAGGTTATTAGGTACAGGAGGGTTGAGGGTCAAGTCAATTGGGAGGTGAGTTTGAATGGAGAAAAACTGGAGGAAGTGAAGTGTTTTAGATATCTGGGAGTGGATCTGTCAGCGGATGGAACCATGGAAGCGGAAGTGGATCATAGGGTGGGGGAGGGGGCGAAAATTTTGGGAGCCTTGAAAAATGTGTGGAAGTCGAGAACATTATCTCGGAAAGCAAAAATGGGTATGTTTGAAGGAATAGTGGTTCCAACAATGTTGTATGGTTGCGAGGCGTGGGCTATGGATAGAGTTGTGCGCAGGAGGATGGATGTGCTGGAAATGAGATGTTTGAGGACAATGTGTGGTGTGAGGTGGTTTGATCGAGTAAGTAACGTAAGGGTAAGAGAGATGTGTGGAAATAAAAAGAGCGTGGTTGAGAGAGCAGAAGAGGGTGTTTTGAAATGGTTTGGGCACATGGAGAGAATGAGTGAGGAAAGATTGACCAAGAGGATATATGTGTCGGAGGTGGAGGGAACGAGGAGAAGAGGGAGACCAAATTGGAGGTGGAAAGATGGAGTGAAAAAGATTTTGTGTGATCGGGGCCTGAACATGCAGGAGGGTGAAAGGAGGGCAAGGAATAGAGTGAATTGGAGCGATGTGGTATACAGGGGTTGACGTGCTGTCAGTGGATTGAATCAAGGCATGTGAAGCGTCTGGGGTAAACCATGGAAAGCTGTGTAGGTATGTATATTTGCGTGTGTGGACGTGTGTATGTACGTGTGTATATATATATATATATATATATATATACATGTGTGTGTGTGTGTGTGTGTGTGTGGAGAGAGAGAGAGAGAGAGAGAGAGAGAGAGAGAGAGAGAGAGAGAGAGAGAGAGAGAGAGAGAGAGAGAGAGAGAGAGAGAGAGACAGACAGACAGACAGACAGACAGACAGACAAAGACAGACAGACAGACAGACAAAATATCTTGCAGATCAAATGATATTATTATATTAGTAAAATCATCCAGGTTACCATCAAACCGTCAGTGATGATTTGATCAAAGTTAACTTAATTACTTAGCTGCCTTTGGAAAATTCATTAGCTAGCGAATTAAATGAAATATGCAGACTAGACGCATCAGTTACGTCGAAATAATATATTCATCTGATATATGTATATAATTAATGTAATTCTCTAACTGCATTCATTAATTATTATCTTTTTTTCTTATTTCCAGTTCTACTGTTGACATTCTGTCAATCTAATACGTCTGTGGGGGAAAAAAAAAAAAAAAGAAAATGGGAAATCTGTATAAGAAAACGTCTGTAGGAAAAAAAAAAGAAAATGGGGATTCTGTATAAGAAATACGGACATGACGAACTGAGATATGAGCAGATACAATGGAGATAAGAGCACTGAATTATGACATCGGGATTAACAGGAACTAAAGGGGGTAAGGGGTGGGTGGAAGCCCCAGGGATGACGACTGGGTGCAGAACATAAGCTGAACTTCCGGTGGATTTAGACGAAAGGAAATGGGAACAATACATGCAAGTGTGGAATTCATCCTCCAGCATATCATGAGACCGGGGGGGCGGGAAACACACCAGGGCAACAGGTGCTGGTGGTGGGTGGGTTCAAACTCTGATAGCGAGAAGGGAAACAGGGTAACAGGCGCTGATAGCGAGATTCAAACTCCGTGATAGCTGGAAGGGAAACAGGGCAACACACGCCGAGACAACAAGAATGGAAAACGGGACAGTTCTTACAGGTGTTGAGTTCAACTCCTGGGACATCAAGAAGGGTGTTGACTTCAGCTCCAGGGATATCAAGTACTGTAACAGGCCAGTGTATACAGGTGTTGAATTCAAACCCCACCCCCTACCCTATAACATCACCAGAGCCAGCAGGAACACACACAGGTGTTGAATTCAACCTGGGAAATACCTTGCTAGGATTCTTCAGCAACAAGCACAGGTGTGGATGTCAAATTTCCACTACGATATATGGACAACCAGGTGATCTTGTCCTGTGATAAAGACTCTGTTTTCGTCTCGTTCATTGTGTCTCTGTTTAGAAGGAAATGTAGACGGTGAAGAGAAATGAACCCATGTGTATATGAAAAGAGAATCCAAATTTCGTCAAAAGGATGTGAGAGAATATTGTTAGCTGTATAATTCACACACACACACATGGATATATCTATCTATCTATCTATCTATCTGTCTATTTATCTATCTATCTATCTATCTATATATATTTTTTCTTTCATACTAGTCGCCATTTCCCGCGTTAGCGAGGTAGCGTTAAGAACAGAGGACTGTACCTTTGAGGGAATATCCTCACCTGGCCCCTTTCTCTGTTCCTTCTTTTTGAAAATTGAAAAAAAGAAAAAGAGAGAAGAGGATTTCCAGCCCCCTCGCTCCCTCCCCTTTCAGTCGCCTTCTACGACACGCAGGGAATACGTGGGAAGTATTCTTTCTCCCCTATCCCCAGAGATAATATATATATATATATATATATATATATATATATATATATATATATATATATATATATATATATAGCAGAACGGCACACACGCTCCTTTTGAGCACGATGGTATATGACCTTTGGCTTTGATGGCATAGCCTTTGACCCAAACTCATCAAGTACAGGTCAGAGGTCAGGTCAATTATACTCAAGGGCATTGCACCGTCATGCCTAAAGGCTGCACCATCATGCCCAAAGTTTATACCATCGTGTTCTAGGGTTATAACATTGAATCAGGAGTTATATAATCGTGCTCAAGGGTTATACAATCATGCTCAAGGGTTATGCCATCGTGCTTAAGCGTTATACTATCATGCCTAAGGCTCATACCATCGTACCCAAGGGATATACACCATCGTGGTCAACGGTTATACCATCGTGCTCAATGGTTATACCATCATGCTCAAGGGTTATACCATCATGCTCAAAGGTTATAACATCATGCTCAAGGGTTATACCATCATGCTCAAAGGTTATAACATCATGCTCAAGGGTTATAACATCATGCTCAGGTTTTATCGTTGTGTTCAAGGAACAGAAAAAAAGATCGAAAAAAGAAAACATGGAATTTTTGGCGTGGGACTCAAACTCCCCTCCCTCCAATTTTTATGAAATTGCATGGCAAACTCTTTTTTAAAGTGAAACACACAACCTCGCAAACCTGTGTCGCAGTCTAGAGTCGTTGATGGGCAACTGGATGTAAGGAAAGCTGGCCATTAGATACAGAATCTCACTCACACACACACACACACACACACACACACACAAACATGTATATGTATGTAGAATGTATGTATATATATATATATATATATATATATATATATATATATATATATATATATATATATATATATATATATATATATATATATATATATATATACATATATATATGTATATATATATATATATATATATATATATATATATATTTTTTTTTTTTTCAAACTATTCGCCATTTCCCGCATTAGCGAGGTAGCGTTAAGAACAGAGGACTGGGCCTTTGAGGGACTACCCTCACCTGGGCCAATTCTCTGTTCCTTCTTTTGGAAAATTAAAAAAAAAACGAGAGGGGAGGATTTCCAGCCCCCCACTCCCTCCCCTTTTAGTCGCCTTCTACGACACGCAGGGAATACGTGGGAAGTATTCTTGCTCCCCTATCCCCAGGGATAAATATATATATATATATATATATATATATATATATATATATATATATATATATATATATATATATATATATAAATATATATTGTTGAAAAACGAAAAAAAAACATCATGCCCTCAATATGCTCTGGGCAAATTAGCATTTTGAAGTATTTACCTGAACGCAACGGAGGAAATTACAACCTTCTACGAAGCAGGAATGGCTCATGGGGAAGCCCTTCGGTTCCAGAACACACCAGACCATCCGGGATCCTTGTCATACGTCATCATTACCAGGGAATGAGTGACACGTCTTGAAAACAACTCCTACTTCGTATGTTGTCGTCAACCAGCCGAGGAGCCATGTGTCGTATAAGTGGTTCTTGTGTACTGGTCGACGACACTATCTTCTTCTTCTTCTTCTTCTTCTTCTTCTTCTTCTTCTTCTTCTTCTTCTTCATCGGGGCAAGTCACTCAGGATTATTGGATCTAATTAGCCCCTTAAGCAGGACGGTCCGACCCTTGAGCAGGACGGTCCGACCCTTGAGCAGGACGGTCCGACCCTTGAGCAGGACGGTCCGACCCTTGAGCAGGACGGTCCGACCCTTGAGCAGGACGGTCCGACCCTTGAGCAGGACGGTCCGACCCTTGAGCAGGACGGTCTGACCCTTGAGCAGGACGGTCCGACCCTTGAGCAGGACGGTCCTGACCCTTGAGCAGGACGGTCCAACCCTTGAGCAGGACGGCCCGACCCTTGAGCAGGACGGTCCGACCCTTGAGCAGGACGGTCCGACCCTTGAGCAGGACGGTCCGACCCTTGAGCAGGACGGTCTGACCCTTGAGCAGGATGGTCCGACCCTTGAGCAGGACGGTCTGACCCTTGAGCAGGACGGTCCGACCCTTGAGCAGGACGGTCCGACCCTTGAGCAGGACGGTCCGACCCTTGAGCGGGATGGTTTGGTGTGACCCTTGAGCGTGACGATCCGTCTCTTCACTACGATGGCATGACCCTTGAGCACGACTAATGCAATCCCTTTAAACACGGTGATGTGATCCCTGAACACAAAAGTGCTGCCGTGGGCACTAAAGGCGCGTGGCGACATTACCAAGAGGTTATAGTGTCGCACTTCAGAATCGCGCAGTCGTGCTGAAGGGTGTTGTCTCTCTCTCGTGCTCAAGGGGGGCTCGATCGTCGTGCACAGAAAGCCCCCAACACACCGTCGTGTTTAAGGAAAGGCCTTGTGCCCCTTCCCTCCCCCTGCCCCTTAGTCGTACTGAAAGGCACCCTCCCCCACTCAGACTTCTCTCGCAACGGCGCGTCGTGTTCAAGTGCTCTCTCTCTCTCTCTCTCTCTCTCTCTCTCTCTCTCTCTCTCTCTCTCTCTCCCCCCAACAGACACACACACACACCCCACACTGTCGTGCTCGAAAGCACCGTCGTGTTCAAGAAGTCAATTAACTCAACCCACGTCAACCGAGAAGGAGGGAGGGAAGACAAGTTAATAACCCACTCATTCCTTTCTCCTCTCCAATGTAAGCAGAATTATGTCCAATCATATATAATCGTCGTGGAAACGTTACGGTAAGAACTTAATTGTTGTCTTCTAAACACTGTGAAAACATAATAATAGGCAGGTTGGTAGCTCTCTCTCTCTCTCTCTCTCTCTCTCTCTCTCTCTCTCTCTCTCTCTCTCTCTCTCTCTCTTCAACCCCCCACCCCCTTCACAACCCCACAACCCAGCCCTAGTCATGCCTGCAGAGACCCAACACACAACTCTCCATAAAATCATTTCAAGACGGAACTTTTGAGGCGAACAATACGTGTTGCTCGAGTAATGAAGCGAATCTAGGCAGCAGGAATTTCCTCATCCCAACAGACTGTAATTACCCAAACTGGAAATTCGTGGACATTATCTTCCGCCAAGGAAGGTTGAAAAAAAGAGAATATAAAGATGAGAGGCGTCTTATATATATATATATATATATATATATATATATATATATATATATATATATATATATATATATAATATTCATGATAAGTTATGAATTAGACATTTCTTGAAAGCTACGATCTATTTATTATTAATTTGGTTTCAGTGAAACAGACATCTATTTCGGTGTGGTGTAAGTACTTCCTCTAAGTAATGCTATCTATCTACATATGTAGTAGTCTCAAAGGATACATGTACCTACACGTACTAATGATTAATGTATATGCAAGATCAGTTTTCATGCTAGAACGCCATTTCCCCTCGTAGCGCCAGAAACAGACGAAGAACGGCCTCATTCACATCGAAACCAGTTCATCCAACTCACAGCCAGAACCCACAGACCTTTCCGTGGTCTCCCCTGACCACCTTCCATACCCTGCTTCAGTCCAGTTGCCCCATGTATACCACATCACTCCAAATTGCTCTATCTCATGCATGTCTCTTACCCTCCTGCATATACATATATGTCGATGTACAGCCAAATGTATATACATCAACAGAGGGATTCGACCCCGGGTAGGGCGTCTGGCTGCCTCGGCCACACGGAAGTTAAAACACACACACACACACACACACACACACACACACACACACACACACACACACACACAAACATACTAGACTTATTATGTTTGTACGTGTGTCCCAACGTCATCTCGTTTGAGGGTAGCATACACAGCCTTTAATCTCTCCTCACATCTGAAGATCCTGTTCTGGATAAGCGAGCAATACAGGAAATTCTAGTAGTTAGCACTAGATAGGGGAGAAATGAGAGAGAGAGAGAGAGAGAGAGAGAGAGAGAGAGAGAGAGAGAGAGAGAGAGAGAGAGAGAGAGAGAGAGAGAGAGTGTGTACATATCCTTCCTATCGCATAAAATCTACTCTGCAGACACCGTCTGGTCGTGCACTGTCAAGCGGGTACTGTGGATCACAATTACGAGGCCAAAAGTTCCACGTTTTAACTCGGGTCTTCCTGCCAACCTCCTCCCTCGAGAGATGCTTGCCCTCCTGGCTCTGCTGTGGAGGAAGGAAATGCTCGGAGACTTCTTTCATGCAACGGGTCTCATCATCTCCTGTATCACGACCGCTTCAAGAAAAATACACAAACAACCTTCACTATCATCATTCTTATGTGTGTTATGTAAAACATTTTGGACTGGAGATAAATTATCATCTTAGACGAGCGACATTTAAGACTGATATGCAACTGCATATATATATATTTTTCATTATTTTGCTTTGTCGCTGTCTCCCGCGCCTGCGAGGTAGCGCAAGGAAACAGACGAAAGAAATGGCCCGACCCACCCCCCCACACACATGCACACACACACACACACGTCCACACACGCAAACATACACACCCACACATCCCAACGTACACACATATATACACACACAGACACACACATATACACACATGCACACAATTCACACTGTCTGCCCCTATATAAATACCTCGTGAATTTCGAGTGTGAATCCGGGACATGTATATACGACTCTTAGGCGAGGATCAAAACACGGCAGAATATCGTGGATCACACACGTGTCTCACGTGATATTATGCCGGGGGTCAGGGGGTGTGTCATATGGAACGCCGAGGCTGTTGTTGGGTGTCTCATCAGAACCGCTGTCGGATGTCGGCAATCAGACCAGCTCACAGGGCGTCACCATCACCTGCGAGAGAGGGAAATTCGGCGTTGTCGTTCCACTCCCTCCACGCTAAAACCAGGTGCTGTGAACGGCCGACCAACGCGAGGTGTGTGTGTGTGTGTGTGTGACCTGTCTTCAACCACCCCACACCCTCTCAGCACGAGTTACTTACCCCCCTGTGTCCTCACGGGCCTGTGCGCTGCTCCCGTACAGGACCTTGGACTTCTCACCACCACCCACTCCCTCACCCACCCACCTCTCTTCGCAACACAACCCCCGACAACGTAAACTGGTATATCAGGGATACGTCATGCATTATCACTTGGCGCTCGAGGTCACACACACACACACACACACACACCATTTTCAGCATTGTTGCCCGCTTGTCTGTATTATTACGTTAGGCGCATGATAAAGCCTGGGTGTTGTGTTAATGTAATCTCTGCAGCCGTGGACTGACGAAGCGCTGAGTGTCTGTGTGTGTGTGTGTGTGTGTGTGTGTGTGTGTGTGTGTGTGTGTGTGTGTGTGTGTGTCTTTCATGGACATTAACTTAGTCCCTTTCAAGCAACACGGACGTTCGTCCTGGACTTCTCATCGACACGGAATGACATGTAATTATTCCTTTCATTTTCATCTATTTCTTTACGCCATTTCCTCCCTAAATATGTATTCAGAATAGTTAACCCACACCGGAGTATGTGTTTGACATATATTATGAGTTTCATTGAGGCTCAGACAGGATATAATTATATGCGAGGGAAAACTGCTAATTCTACAGGTCTCATACAGTCTGTTTTAACACAAAGAATATATATATATATATATATATATATATATATATATATATATATATATATATATATATATATATATATATATATATATATACATATATTCTCTCATACTATTCGCCATTTCCTGCATCAGCGAGGTAGCGTTAAGAACGGAGGACTGGGCCTTTGAGGGAATATCCTCACCTGGCCCCCTTCTCTGTTCCTTCTTTTGGAAAATCAAAAAAAAACGAGAGGGGAGGATTTCCAGCCCCCCGCTCCCTCCCCTTTTAGTCGCCTTCTACAACACGCAGGGAATACGTGGGAAGTATTCTTTCTCCCCTATCCCCAGGGATAATATATATATATATTTTTTTAATTTTCCAAAAGAAGGAACAGAGGGGGCCAGGTGAGGATATTCCAAAAAAGGCCCAGTCCTCTGTTCTTAACGCTACCTCGCTAACGCGGGAAATGGCGAATAGTTAAAAGAAGAAATATATATATATATATATATATATATATATATATATATATATATATATATATATATGAGTCGATTACTCAAAATATCTGTTTTCGCCATCTTGTGGATAAACGAAACTGGATATGTTACTCGTCTCACATACGAGCATAAAGGGATTACCAGACATGAAAGGCCGTCTTCTCTTGTGCTGAGATCATTCCCGCATTGATCACTCACTAATTACAAAATCTAAATGATTAACATACGAGACAAAAACTAGAGGTAGATTCAGTACTGGGACTCACATAAGAAGTAAATAGTAATAAGCGAGTCCTCGTAATAACTTCGACACTAACATTAGTAATGTGGCTTTCTTCGAAATTTGATACGAGCAAAAAATACAAAAAACAAGCGATTACGCTCACCAGTTGACCGGCACTGAGACAAACCAGCGGGTTCATACAGAGGAACCTATCAGTAAATTACTATAAGCTTTACCATAAGCCAGCTCGTAATTCCCAGGTTATTATATATATATTTGCAAGTCGGTCTAAGGCTAATATATACATCTGCACGTCGATCCCAGGATGATATATAAATTGGCACGTCGATCCAGGGTAATATATATACTTGCACGTCGATCCAAGGCTAATATATAAATTGGCACGTCGATTCCAGGCTAATATATATACTTGCACGTCGATCCAAGGATAATATATAAATTGGCACGTCGATCCAAGGCTACTACATATATTTGCACGTCGATCCAAGGCTACTACATATATTTGCACGTCGATCCTAGACCACTACATATATTTGCACGTCTGTCCAAAACTACAATATGTAAAGTTACACGTCGGCAACACGAACGTGAAAACCACCCAATATGCCTACGTACACTACATGAGGAACCAGCGTGTCGATACGAACAAGAGAGAAAACCAGTATACAGAGAAACCTTTAAAATGTTGAGAAACCAAAATGTACATCTGGACTTCTAAAGCCATCAGGTCACACTGAGAGCAGGGGGGATTCGCTCCCTGCCACTTTATCATCAAAACTCATTCAACAAAACCTTCAAAATACTCACTCCATCTCCTTCTCACATCACCACGACTTGTTATCACCTCCCCATTAGCCCCCTTCACTGTAGTTCCCATTCGTTCCCTTCCACCATCTGGACACAACTTGGACCGAGTAAAACTCGACTCATTATGTACATTACCAGAGAGACCAGTATGTTAATAATGGCTGTCACACTGAAGTGAGCATGATGATGATGATGATGATGGCTGCCACACTAACCAGTGTGTTAGCATTTGGCGACCACACTAACCAGTAGGATGATGATGTCTACCACATTTATCAGTACATTTATATACGTCATCGATATTGGCTACGACAGTAACTAGTATATTGATACTGGCTCCCACAGTAACCATTATGCTGATATTGTCTACCACAATAACCGATATGTTGGCTAGATCGCTGATCATTTTATCGATGTTGGCTACCATACTCACCAGTATGTTAATATTGACTACCACACTAACCAGAATCTTAAAATTGGCTACCAGACTACCCAGTATGTTGATGTTGGCTACCAAACTACCCAATACGTTGATACTGGTTACCAAAATACCAAATATGTTGATTTTCGTTGCCGAACTAACCAGTATGTTGATAATGCCCACCAAATTACCTAATACGTTGATTTTGGCTACCAAAGTGACCAGTATATTCATGCTGGCTAACAAACAAGCCAACATACTGATACAGGGGGTTCTAAAAATATCAAATATGCTTAAACATAAAAATACTCCAACTTATATGTTAACATATGAACCAGTATACGAAAGAAGGCCACCATAGCAATACGTATGTTCAACAACTTTCGATCATACAAATAATGTTGATGACCCAGTATACGAAAGAAGGCCACCATACCAATACGTATGTTCAACAACTTTCGATCATACAAATAATGTTGATGACCCATCGAACTACCATGTCAGTACAGGGTGCAGCATAAACCACAGTTCCATTGAGACCAGTCAGCATGCAGGCCATTCAATTTGCCAAGGAGCAGAGAAAGTACCAACCACCTGCGCTAAGTTATTATCATACAGCTGTCCGGAACCTCTTTTATGGCTCTGGTGCAGCAGCTTCAAGACTGCGCTATAATCAGTAGCAGGGTAATGATGGATTCCCTTGTGGGGGGGGGGGGGGGGGGGAATGTTTTGCGATGGGACTAAAGCTTATTCTATATCTTTCTTTTTTTCTCTCGTCCATGGACGATGATGTGATCTGCGCTATACAGGTGATGATTCTTCAATGGCAGTGTGACCCCCATGCAGGGGGAGGGAGAGTCCGGTAACAACTGGAGTATGTTTACACACACACACACACACACACACACACACACACACACACACACACACACTAATCAGTATGTTGCACAGACCAATCGTGTGGCATGTGGGCATAAGCGACCACATACAAACCAGTAAAGTTCACGAATCTCACCAAGTTACGTGAGGGTTTCTACCGCCTCGTAAAACACCGTATTGTGGCCTACGACGACGAGATACAAACGCGGTGGATCGTAATATACAGCAGCGTTTCCATAACCTACGTAATATTAGAAAATTCTTGGCAAGAGCCTTTTCACGGATATGATAGTACACATTTTTCCTCGGTAATATTGTCTGAGATTAAATCTTTCTTGAAACGGTTTCTTCTCGCCAAAGTAAGGACGTCTGATGTCTCTCTCTGTGTATGCGTATATGTGTACCTGTTTATCCATCTGTCTAGCTACACACACACACACACACACACACACACACACACACACACACACACACACATACACACACGTTATATAATTAAATGAATAAATAAATAAAATTATATATATATATATATATATATATATATATATATATATATATATATATATATATATATATATATATATATATTTGCAGAAGGTCACAATGATCCGCATCATCAAGTATTTGCTGATAACTACGAAGAAAAGTAAAAACTGGAAGAAATGAAGTGTTTTAGATAGATGGGGATGGACTTGGCAGCGAATGCAACTTTGGAAGCAGAAGTGAGTCACTGGGTGGGTGGGTGGGTTGGGAAGAAGTTCCTAGGAGAGCTGAAGAATGTGTGGAAACAGCTCGTTACCTGGGAGAGCAAAAATTGCCATATGTTTTAAGGTATGAACCCTAACATCCTATTAGCCCTATTACACACTTTGAGGCATATTGTCAAATCAGTAAGATCTGGCTAAACTAATATTGGAAAATAGTAAATTAGTTTGAAGGACACTTTAACACTATCTTTCTACAGGAAACTTGAAACTCAAGTGAATATTCCAAGACCATGGGCTACAGAAATGGATCTGTGGAGGAAGTTTGAAATGAAATCTTTGAAGACAGTATGTCAATATGTGGTGTAAGGTGGTTTGATCGAGTAAGTATTGAAAGGGTAAGATAAGTCTGTGGTAATAAAAGAGTGTGTTTGTGAGATCTGAAGAGGAAGTACTGAAATAGTTTGGACATGTGGAGAAAAGGATTGAGGGAAGGTTGACAAAGAGGGTATATATATGTCAGAAGTTAAGGGAATAAGGAGAACGGGGGGAGCAAATTGGAGATGGAATGGTCGGGTGGAAAAGATATTGAGCTATCGGCGCTTGAAAATGCAGGAGGGTGAAAGGCATGCACGGAATAGATTGAATTGGAATGATGTGTTATACTAGGGTTGACGTGCATTTGAAACGTCCGGGATAATCCATGGAAAGGTCTGTGGAACCTGGTTGTGGATAGGGAGCTGTGGTTTCGGTGCATTACACATGACAGCTAGAGAATGGATGTGAGTGGATGTGGCCATTCTTCGTCTGTTCCTGGCACTACCTTCCGGAGACTGAGTGCCCTGGCCTCCACGTCTCGAGAGGGAGTCCACTGCCTTGCCCACCACTACCTGAGGAAGAAGGTTGCACCTAACCCAACAGCTCGTGAGGAACATAGTGGACAACCTTACCTCACATGAATTCAGTCTGAGCCAGGCCGTCTGAGATAGCTGTGTTTGTGTCTGGCACAACGTAAACAGAATTCATCCACAAATCATCCAGGTGATGCATTTCATCATCAATATCCATATCATTATCTTTTATACTCAGACAAGATACCATAGTTAGTCTGTAAAATTGGTCAGCACATCAGGATACAAAATTAACATCATTCCAAGTCAATTGCATGACCGTGACCTCTCATATGCGCCTGAAAAATGCACTCGACTCTGACCCAGTTCTGATGTTTTACTTACGTCGACTAAGTCTGGTTTCGTGATTCCTTTCCTGTTTGACCACCATGTATTCGCTGACATTTACATGGAATGCTGTTTAAGCCTCCAACATTATGTAAGCGAGGTCTGTTCATTATAACAGTATTTCTGGTGGATGTTTCATATTTAAGACAACATTTATGTGTAGTGGTCTTGAAACCTTCACTTGAGTTTCAAGCTTCCTGTAGAAAGACGGTGTTTAAGCGTCCTTCTAACTAACCTGCTCTTATCCAACATTAGTCTAGTCAGATCTTACCAATTTGACAATATGTATCAAAGTGTGTAATACTGCTAATAGGATTAACAATAAAACTCCTAGAGTATTACTGTAACTTTACCTTACGTTGGTAAAACCCCATTTGGATTTATGCGGTACTATGCAGCTGATATAGCTTGTTTAGAGCACAAAGACGAATAAAATTATCCCTGGAATTAGAAACCTCACCTATGAAGAAAGGTTAAAAAGACTGTCTTTACACACACTGAAGACGAGAAGTTCTTAAATGGGAAAAGGACATTAATAAAAGTAACGTGAATAAAGTTTTTTAGAATGGCGCCATCAGATAAGACACGAAATAATGGATTTGAATCAGGTCGGGCACGGGTAAATATTGTTTTGGAAATAGGGTAGCAGATTTATGGAACAAGCTGCCAAGTGTACAGTAGTGGAAGCTAGGTCTTTAGGTACCTTTAAACGAAGGTTGGATGTGTTTATGGGTTCAGGCGGTTGGTTGTAAGGTGGACAGAGCCGAAACCTGCCTAGCATGGGCCAATGTACCTCTTACAGCAGCCTCACTCCTTATGTTCTTATGTCCTTTATACTGGATGAATATCAGTGGAACAGATACCATTTCTTCTGAATGGAAAAAAAAAAAAAAATATTTGGCAAAATGAAAACTGGGTAACAAGTCTAGGGAGA
Source organism: Panulirus ornatus (assembly GCF_036320965.1). NCBI lineage: Eukaryota > Metazoa > Arthropoda > Malacostraca > Decapoda > Palinuridae > Panulirus > Panulirus ornatus. Next base: position 78,064,047 of record NC_092227.1, on the reverse strand, counting down.
AATTTTGATATATATATATATATATATATATATATATATATATATATATATATATATATATATATATATATATATATATATTTATCCCTGGGGATAGGGGAGAAAGAATACTTCCCACGTATTCCCTGCGTGTCGTAGAAGGCGACTAAAAGGGGAGGGAGTGGGGGGCTGGAAATCCTCCCCTCTCGTTTTTTTTTTAATTTTCCAAAAGAAGGAACAGAGAAGGGGGCCAGGTGAGGATTTCCCTCAAAGGCCCAGTCCTCTGTTCTTAACGCTACCTCGCTGATGCGGGAAATGGCGAATAGTATGAAAGAAAGAAAAAATATATATATATTACAATTCATTTATTCATTAAACATTGTCGCTGTCTCCCGCGTTAGCGAGGTAGCGCATACACATGTATATACATAAACGCCCACACAGGCACATATACATACCTATACATTTCAACGTATACATACATATACATACACACACATATACATATATACACATGTACATATTCATACATGCTGCCTTCATCCACACCGCCACCCCGCCACACATGAAATGGTACTCCCCTCCTCCCGTGTGCGCGCGAGGTAGCGCCAGGAAAAGACAACAAAGGCTACATTCGTTCACACTCAGTCTCTCGCTGTCATTTGTAATGCACCGAAACCACAGCTCCCTTTCCACATCCAGGCCCCACAAAACTTTCCATGGTTTACTCAAGACGCTTCACATGCCCTGATTCAATCCAGTGACAGCACGTCGACCCCGGTATACCACAACGTTCCAATTCACTCTATTCCTTGCATGCCTTTCACCCTCCAGTATGTTCAGGCCCCGATCGCTCAAAATATTTTTCATTCCATCCTTCCACCTCCAATTTGGTCTCTCACTTCTCCTTGTTTCCCCTAACTTTGATACATATATCCTCTTTGTCAATATTTACTCATGTGACCAATGTGACATGCGACCAAACCATTTCAATAAAACTTCTTCTGCTCTCTCAACCACACTCTTTTCATTACCACACATCTCTCACACTCTTTCATTACTTACTCGATCAAACCACCTAACACCACATATTGCCCTCAAACATCTCATTTCCAACACATCCACCCTCCTCCGCACAACCCTATCTGTAGCCCATGCCTCACAACCATATAACATTGTTGGAACCACTATTCCTTCAAACATACCCATTTTTGCTCTCCGAGATAACACTCTCGCCTTCCACACATTCTTCAACGTTCCCAGAACCTTTGCCCCCTCCCCAACCCTGTGACTCACTTATGCTTCCATGGTTCCATCCGCTGCCAAATCCACTCGTAGATATCTAAAACACTTCACTTCCTCCAGTTTTTCTCCATTCAAACTTACCTCCCAATTTACTTGTTTCTCAGCCTACTGAATCTAATAACCTTGCTCTTTTTCACATTTACTCTCAGCTTTCTTCTTTCGCACACTTTACCAAACCCAGTCATCAACTTCTGCTGTTTCTAACCAGCGCTGTAACATCAGCGAACAACAATTGACTCACTTCCCAAGCCCTCTCATCCACAACAGACTGCATACTTGCCCCTCTCTCCAAAACTCTTGCATTCACGTCTCTATCAACCCCATCCATAAACAATTAAACAACCATGAAGACATCACGTATCCCTGCCGCAAACCGACATTCATTGGGAACCAATCACTATATATATATATATATATATATATATATATATATATATATATATATATATATATATATATATATATATATATATGTATATATATATTCTCCAACGATGTGTGTTTTGCATGCTTCATAAACTGGTAATCTGATGACGGATGTTTCTGGTCAGACAGAATCATATTTCGTCAGAGCCTTGCACAACACTGGCGAGGTCAGTGGTGGGCGGGAAAGACCTCCCAGTTCACCCACCTTCCATCACGCGAACACTCCTTGTCTCTCTCTGCTGTACTGTAGTCCTCATAGGGGACAAAGTACTGTATCTCTCTCATCCCTCATACAGTTTTTGGGAGGAGGTGTCTTAAGGTTTTTAGTGTAGTCTGATGCACACCTCTCACTGAATTTCATCTTCTTAATGTCATCTGCTGAAATGAGTGTATATATATATATATATATATATATATATTTTTTTTTTTTTTTTTTTTTTTTTTTTATACCTTGTCGCTGTCTCCCGCGTCTGCGAGGTAGCGCAAGGAAACAGACGAAAGAAATGGCCCAACCCCCCCCCCATACACATGTACATACACACGTCCACACACGCAAATATACATACCTACACAGCTTTCCATGGTTTACCCCGGACGCTTCACATGCCTTGATTCAATCCACTGACAGCACGTCAACCCCTGTATACCACATCGCTCCAATTCACTCTATTTCTTGCCCTCCTTTCACCCTCCTGCATGTTCAGGCCCCGATCACACAAAATCCTTTTCACTCCATCTTTCCACCTCCAATTTGGTCTCCCTCTTCTCCTCGTTCCCTCCACCTCCGACACATATATCCTCTTGGTCAATCTTTCCTCACTCATTCTCTCCATGTGCCAAAACCATTTCAAAACACCCTCTTCTGCTCTCTCAACCACGCTCTTTTTATTTCCACACATCTCTCTTACCCTTACGTTACTTACTCGATCAAACCACCTCACACCACACATTGTCCTCAAACATCTCATTTCCAGCACATCCATCCTCCTGCGCACAACTCTATCCATAGCCCACGCCTCGCAACCATACAACATTGTTGGAACCACTATTCCTTCAAACATACCCATTTTTGCTTTCCGGGATAATGTTCTCGACTTCCACACATTTTTCAAGGCTCCCAAAATTTTCGCCCCCTCCCCCACCCTATGATCCACTTCCGCTTCCATGGTTCCATCCGCTGACAGATCCACTCCCAGATATCTAAAACACTTCACTTCCTCCAGTTTTTCTCCATTCAAACTCACCTCCCAATTGACTTGACCCTCAACCCTACTGTACCTAATAACCTTGCTCTTATTCACATTTACTCTTAACTTTCTTCTTCCACACACTTTACCAAACTCCGTCACCAGCTTCTGCAGTTTCTCACATGAATCCGCCACCAGCGCTGTATCATCAGCGAACAACAACTGACTCACTTCCCAAGCTCTCTCATCCCCAACAGACTTCATACTTGCCCCTCTTTCCAAAACTCTTGCATTTACCTCCCTAACAACCCCATCCATAAACAAATTAAACAACCATGGAGACATCACACACCCCTGCCGCAAACCTACATTCACTGAGAACCAATCACTTTCCTCTCTTCCTACACGTACACATGCCTTACATCCTCGATAAAAACTTTTCACTGCTTCTAACAACTTGCCTCCCACACCATATATTCTTAATACCTTCCACAGAGCATCTCTATCAACTCTATCATATGCCTTCTCCAGATCCATAAATGCTACATACAAATCCATTTGCTTTTCTAAGTATTTCTCACATACATTCTTCAAAGCAAACACCTGATCCACACATCCTCTACCACTTCTGAAACCACACTGCTCTTCCCCAATCTGATGCTCTGTACATGCCTTCATATATATATATATATATATATATATATATATATATATATATATATATATATATATATATATATATATATATATATATATATATATATTCTTTTCTCTAAAAGATATTTTCTTGCTTCTCAAAAAACAAAACTGCATCTCTTGATGAATTACCTGAGCTCGTAATTTTGAGTGAGATTTTGAACTATTTCGACGTGGCTTTAAAGATTATTGTGTCTCAAACCAATTTTCTCTTTCGAAAATGTTTAACCTAAAATGTTAAACGTTCCGCAATTCATCATTTCCACGCTAGGTATGATATTATGATAAATACGTTGAATATATAATGGTGAGTAGATTAACATTAAAAAACCCCAGACTCTGCTTTTAGAAAAAAAAAAAAATTGAAGGCCATTTCACATTGACTGACGATTTCGTTTGTTGAATACAGCAGTCAAATATTTATTGAAAAAAAAATATATTATCTTTATCAACTCCTGTGAAATCTGTTCTAACCTTATCGGGTTAAAGAAAAGATGAAAAATATTCCCGTAGTAATCAAGTTGTTTTCTTCTCTCAAAAGACAAATAGTCATCTGTCTAAAGAAAAAAAAAGATAAGAAAAAATAATCATTGCTGTCAAATTTCTTACCAATATATCTTCCGTCAAAGTGAAACAATATAATTCAACCGTGAACAATCATTTTTTTTTTCTACATATTTTTTTCCCACAGTGTCAAGTCTGAAATTACATAAAGTTCACAGAAACTATACCTTTTTATCTATATTTCTTTTAACCACAGTATGATCAAATTTATATTCCTGCGGTCATAGAAAAGAGGAGGCAAAGTTATCTTCCTGTAGCCATAGAGAAGACGAACGAGACAAATGAAAGGGGAAAAAAAAAAGAAAACAGAAAACGGGGAGAACATTAATCTGCCGCTGTTTCACACATAATTTAATATTCGTGTGGCAGAAATTTTCTAATGGACGTTCATGCAGACAGTGGAAATTAGTTTCCGTGTGAACTCAGGTTCTGGTAATTATGAGCGACAAGGACCCGCGGCTTTTCTAATGTAATTTTTTTGTACTGCGCGTGTGTGTGTGTGTGTGTTTGTGTATATATATATATATGGAGTGAAAAAGATTTTGTGTGATCGGGGCCTGAACATGCAGGAGGGTGAAAGGAGGGCAAGGAATAGAGTGAATTGGAGCGATGTGGTATACCGGGGTTGACGTGCTGTCAGTGGATTGAATCAAGGCATGTGAAGCGTCTGGGGTAAACCATGGAAAGCTGTGTAGGTATGTATATTTGCGTGTGTGGACGTATGTATATACATGTGTATGGGGGTGGTTTGGGCCATTTCTTTCGTCTGTTTCCTTGCGCTACCTCGCAAACGCGGGAGACAGCGACAAAGCAAAAAAAAAAAAAAAAAAAAAATATATATATATATATATATATATATATATATATATATATATATATATATATATATATATATATCATCCCTGGGGATAGGGGAGAAAGAATACTTCCCACACATTCCTGTGTCGTAAGAGGCGACTAAAACGGGAGGGAGCAGGGGGCTGGAAATCCTCTCCACCAGTTTTTGATTTTCCAAAAGAAGGAACAGAGAATGGGGCCAAGCGAGGATATTCCCTCAAAGGCTCAGTCCTGTTGTTAACGCTATCTCGCCAACACGGGAAATGGGGAATATGTATGAAAGAAAGAAAATGAATATATATATATATATATATATATATATATATATATATATATATATATATATATATATATATATATATATATATATATCGCAATGGTTTCTGATGCTCGTCAACACCCACAACTCAATCTCCGAGAAAGTTATTGCAATGTTCCTCTGTTCACTCAGGGCCTGAGTCTGCAGGTCCATGTAACTCCAATAATCATGGCTGGTCTGGCACACTCGACAGAGCCCTCTTCACTGAACAGTTCGCATCGGGTTTGATGACTTCAGGCACTGCATTAAGCAATTTCTGCCCAGGAAGCTTGATCCACTCGTTCATTCAGGAAGCTTGATCCACTCGTTCATTCAGGAAGCTTGATCCACTCGTTCATTCAGGAAGCTTGATCCACTCGTTCATTCAGGAAGCTTGATCCACTCGTTCATTCAGGAAGCTTGACCCACTCGTTCATTCAGGAAGCTTGATCCACTCGTTCATTCAGGAAGCTTGATCCACTCGTTGATTTCACAGCTGTTGTTGCTTTTGATTTCAGTACTCCTATTTTACAGTCTTCCATACACGTTGTGCCAATACGGATACATTTTCGAGAACAGAATGATATTAATGCTTTTAGTGATTTTCAAGCTGTGCAGTATGATCCAAATCTCTCTCACAGGCACTGCAAAAAAGTGCTCAGAGTCGTTCGCAGTAGCGAATATATCCAACACTGTCAACGCGAGGCTGAGTGAAACCTTTATATAATTTCCTCCTTTAACGAAACAGCATTCTGTAACTGCCTTGAGAAGTCCCATCACTAGATTTACTTCTCTTGTCTTAAAAACACGTAGAATCCGACCTCTCCTATTTTTCGAAAGTGGCTGCTGTTGTTCCTTTACATTTGCAGAGGTGAGGGGTCATTAATCCCCACAACTCCCGGATCTGATAACACTGATGTTCGAACAGGTGAAACTGGTTATCATTTCTGCCTTATGTTACGTATTGTCTTATCATTTCTTCAGTTCCCACATGTCCGACCTGTAATTAGTTCTATCAGAGAGCATGTATGTTATCGCCAAATGCCCCCACTTGATTCAGGTCAGTCTGTAAGGTCTCATTGTCCTTTTCTGATGAGATTTTTTCCAAACTGATTCTGATATCTTGAAAAAGATGATTCAAAACTGTGTGACTCGGTTGCTCACGACCATCTCACATGACGAGAATAAGTTGTGGTTAGAAGTGGGAGTTACAGCACCTTGTGGGGTAGACCTTCTTACCATACAGACAGAGGGGGAAGTATGTAGGTATTATCTGTCGACCCATCTATCCATCTGTCTGCCTATCTACTCCACTCCCAGCTTGACGAAGTGTAAGTACACCCGGCCTACACAAAGTCGCTCGCACACAACCTTCAAACCCAAAGTGTTCAAGTGAAACATGCATTACCACACTTTTAAAGTATACCTCTTACTTTATCAGTCACTTGTCTAAGGTGATTCAAGGGAAATCAATATCTCCATACCAGCTCCTCACACACACACACACACACACACACACACACACACACACACACAACACATCCTCATCGCATGTAGCCCTCAATCATTCCTTTACCATCGCCATCTCAAATGTCCCTAAGAACAGTCAATTTCCTCACTGTAACACGCTATCTCCTGCGCAGTCAGCCTCCTCTCCTTGTAACCCTAGCTACACCACTACACCACTTTGGACAAACATGTCACATACCGTATATCTACATATGTTGCATAAAATGCTGTCGACATGGTCTGTCTTTGATCATTTTTTTAAGGAACACATTTTCATATCTCCATTACATATTGATGAAGAGATTATTACATGTCCAAACGTAACCCAAAAAGATACACAAAACTGGCAGTGAATAAGTCAAATAAACTTCAAACTTGGAACATTCATGAAATCTCAAACGGAATGTCTAAATGTAATTTCTGAAGAGGAAAAATAACTGTATTCAGAACTAAGGAAAAATGATATATACATATATATATATATATATATATATATATATATATATATATATATATATATATATATATATATATATATATATAATGTGTGTGTGTGTGCGGAGAGAGAAAAACGAGAGAGAGAGAGAGAGAGAGAGAGAGAGAGAGAGAGAGAGAGAGAGAGAGAGAGAGAGAGAGAGAGAGAGAGAGAGAGAGAGAGAGAGAGACTGTTCCAATATGTGTAAGATGCGCAGAGAACCAAACTTTGTGAAAGAAGAAAGAAAAATCCTTTGCCACGACCACATTTCAACTGGCGCGTTACATTCTTCGGTTCCTCCTCTCACAAACGAGCAATGATAACGCTTTTCTCTCCCAGTAATCAGAGGAACAATGGTAAGTTTAACGGCACATTCTCGGTATTAAGAATAGAGAAAAAAAAAAAAAACCCGCATCGTAATATATATTCCCGTGGAATACTGGTGCGGGCAATTAGCGGAGCGGGTGGAATAAAAGTGACACACAGTCCAGTCCAGATGGAAAAGTGGGGTAGATGGGGACAGAGGAAGCAAGGCTTCGTGTCGGAGGTACACAGGAAGCTACAGGCTAAAAGGAAAAAAAAAAAATACGTAATATGACACTCGGTAAGTGCACAATGAGATTGGAAGAGTTAGAAATTCTCAAGTCTCTCTCTCTCTCTCTCTCTCTCTCTCTCTCTCTCTCTCTCTCTCTCTCTCTCTCTCTCTCTCTCTCTCTCTCTCTCTCTCTCTCTCTGTATATATATATATATATATATATATATATATATATATATATATATATATATACCTTACTGGCGAGGCTGTACACTGGGAGTATAGTCTCGTCAAAAAACTTCCATATTTCAATGGAGTTTTCGTAACCCTGCTACTGGATGCAGCACAGCCTTGGACTGCAGAAACCTCTGGAAGGAGAACTTAGATGACACCAGAACTCCTTTTGAGAAAGCGATCGAAGGTTATCATGAATGTATAATCAAACATCTTCTCCATAGAATATTCTCATGCTCTTATGTTCTTTGACATATCTATTCTTAAGCATATCTCACTTTTTCAAGCCCTTTCTCTTCCCTTACTACGAAAGGTACCTTAGTTCCTGATGAGTGAGGAAAGGTTGACAAAGAGGATATATGTGTCAGAGGTGGAGGGAAGAAGAAGAAGTTGTAGACCAAGTAGGAGGTGGAAGGATGGAGTGTACATACAGGAAGGTGAGAGGAGTGCAAGGAATAGATGTGGTACACCGGGGTCGACGTGCTGTCAATGGACTGAACCAGGGCATGTGAAACATCTGGGGTAAAGCATGGAAAGGTCTGTGGGGCCTGGACATGGATGGGAAACTGTAGTTTCGGTGCATTACACATTACAGCTAGAGACTGAGTGTAAACAAACTTTCTTTGTCTGTTTTCCCGACGCTACCTCGCTGACTCGGGAAACGGCGACCAAGTATGATAAATGTAAATAAATGAATATATATATATATATATATATATATATATATATATATATATATATATATATATATATATATATATATATATATTCAGACTACCCCTCAATTCGCCAGGTCTGTTACACCAGCTTGTAAGTCTGACTTTCAAATCGAAGATTTTTCTGTCTTGTCTATCTCGTTCCAAAACTTGACACTGGTACTCACTTCGATTCCCCTGTGAATCCCCACAACACAAGGTACGATTCTTTTATTTAATTTTTTTTTCTCGGGTGGTGAGGACCTCAGCTTCACTACTGCCACCCACTTAAAGCTTCTGTCGTGGGAGAGGATTCTCCCGAAATTTTCTCAACCTCTCCTTTTTTCTCTTCCAACGTTTACTCTCCTGACTGCTGTTCCAATGCCCCGCCTTCTGGGCCAGTTTAGAAGCGCAACACCAACTTGAATGACTTCTGATTTTTTTTTTTCTTCACGCTAGTGTGTGTGTGTGTGTGCATGTGTGTCTCCTTCACTGGGGGGTGGGTGGACCTTGTGACTGTCTCCAGCACCCATTACAGTCCTTCTGGTCGACTTGATTAATCATCAGTCATTCCAATATTGTTATTGCAACGCAAAGTCCCGTAATGTTGAAGGACTGAACAACCGCAAATCACTCACTATCCATCGTTATTCTCCGTCTGCCCCAAAACAACAACACGCTGTGCTTCCTTCCATCTCATGTTTCAATTATTGAGAAGCCCCGAGGCTGTGTTTTCCGTTGTTGAACTGCGGCGCTTAACATTTTCTCCTCCAGTGCTATGTGTCCTTCACCTTATCTCAAGTCTCTCCTGTTTTCGTATCACCAGATAACACCTTCGTTCCCCTCTCACGGCACCAAAGTTGTACGAGCGCAAATGTTTTTAAGTCTGTCCCTGTGCGTTTGTGTGTGTGTGTGTGTGTGTGTGTGTGTGTGTGTGTGTGTGTGTGTGTGTGTGTGTTCGTGTTGCAGTCTGTATGTGTATGTGTGCGTGTGTGTATGTGTATTTGTGTTTCGTCAAAGAGTTTCTCACTCCAAAAGAATCCATATTTCCCTGCTACTGGAAGCAGTGCAACCCTTAGCAGCAGGAGCCATTAGAAAGAGGTCTTGGCTCTGAGTTGATTAAGAATGAATTAGTAAATGTGCATGTGTGGTACTATTTGCCTTCACTATTTGTGCTTTTCACCTTTCACTTTTACTCCTATGTATGTATGCACCCACACCTACACCCAGACACACACACACACACACACACACACACACGCACACCATAGCCTGTGCCAGGTACCAAATCTAGTGACCAATTTGTGAGGGAGGATAAACAGCTGGTTGAACTGTGGACCAGCTGCCGCGACCATGATTCGAGCCTATGGGGGTTTGATCCTCGGCGGCCCGTTCATACTTGACAGCTAGTAACGCTAACCGCTATACTATGAGGTGTGTGTGTATGTGTGTGTGTGTGTGTGTGTGTGTGTGTGTGTGTGTGTGTGTGCGCGAGCGCTTCACTTATCTTGATGATAACTCCTAAACTGCTATGATGCAATGATTATGAGACCACACTCGATTTAGAATTGGAGGGAGTGCGTACGATGGGAGGAGAGAGAGAAAGCGACTGTTCAGAAAAGTACAATGGTGTTGTTACCTGAGGGAAAGTAAGAGGATGAATGTACGATCGGGGAGAGCCAGGAGAGGGTTCAGACACCTCAATCAATCATAAAGTGAGCCATAGGATTAGATCCTGAATCATTCGTGATGAGGGCGAGTGGTCGATATATCTACTAACACGCAGCGAAGGTCAAGGAGGAAGAGGAGTGAGTTTTCAGGTCTGTTGTGAGTCTTAGATAAGACTTCAGTCTTAGGCTGATACATGAGAGAGAGAGAAACGGATATCTTTGATAACTTTATGAGCGAGAGGGGCGCAAGGTGTCGACGGTGATCTACCGCAGGAGTGGGACGTGGGGCGATAGGAGAAGAAATAAGAGAATTAGAATGAAGAATGGGAACAGAGGGAAGAGACTTGCTCTTTTATAGGAGAAAGGAGGGTGTGCACGGGTGTGTTGCTGTGTGAAAGAGGATGGGTTAATGGGTGGATTACTGAGATGATACCGTGGAAGGGAGAAAGATGAAGACTGTGGATGATGGTGGTGGTGGTGGTGGAAGCTGGAGGTGCGAGAGCATATGTGCGATAGTGTGAGTGTGAAAGTAGAGAAGAATTTGGAGCCGTGTAAGATTGAGGCGTGAGTGGAGGGGAACTTTTTTTGTGTATGGAGGGGGACTCCGTTTTGCCCTGGAAGGGATTCTGTGTGCAGAAGGGACTCTTTAATGAGCGAAGGGGACTCCACTGTTCATGGAAAGGACTCTACTTTTTACGGAAGGGACTCTCTGTTATGGAGATTCTACTGTTCATGGAAAGGACTCTACTTTTTACGGAGGGGACTCTACTGTTATGGAGATTCTACTGTTCATGGAGGGAACACCATTGTTCGGGGAGGGGACTCTACTTTGTGTGAACCACTGGAGGAAACTCTACTTTGTGTGAGCCACATTGCTGGGTAATAGAACTCTGCTCATTATCATCAATACCCTTAAGATAAGGAAGGCAGTATGCCTCCCTCGGCGTGAGCGGGTTACAACCTCACACACACACACACACACACACACACACACACACACACACACACGCGCGCGCGCGCGGGACCAACTGATTCCAAAATGTACCTCCGTCAGGGGAGGTGCCCTGAGAGAGTTGTACCTCAGGCCAGCGGTGGAGACGTCCCAGCTCCTGCAGGAACAGCGACTTCATCACGCCCTCCCCACCAAGCAGGGAGCTGTGCGTGCCGGACATAATTACGGGTCACTGTGTAACGCTCACACAGCCATGAATGAACACACCACACACACACACACGAGAAGGACGGAGAATCGGGGGCTCAAAAACGAGAGACACGAAATGGTGAGAGAGAGAGAGAGAGAGAGAGAGAGAGAGAGAGAGAGAGAGAGAGAGAGAGAGAGAGAGAGAGAGAGAGAGAGAGAGAGAGAGAGATCCCCAGTGTGGTTACCCCGTACATCACCACTGCGCAGTAACAGGCGGTACTGGCGGTCGTGTGTGAGAGAGAGAGGGGGTGCAGACCACTGAGGAGAACCATTGGAAAAGGGGCTCCCAACCCCCACAGCCTTGTGGCTGACGTGAGGACGGATCTCGGATCGTCTCACACGCCCGGCCAGTAGTACTGGCGAGATGAGGTGAAGAGGGGGGTTGGTGGGGGGGTACCTAGTAACCTAGTACGAATACCACACACACACACACACACACACACACACAAACGAGTATAGAGCTCCCTCCCCATACAGCACAAAAAAGGTGATCATAACACCAGCCACTCTTACATTATAAGAGAGGATCTTATATAATCTTACTACGACAGTATACCTTGCAATATACTTCTCCACGTCTTCCTTAACAAAGTTTCTGAATTTCGCGTCATGTCCCTTTGGCGGTGCTATCCCGATGTCTCTCGAAGAACTAGGCATGAGCCACGTCGTCAATCTGTTTTAAAAACTCTAAGGTTGTGATCAGGTCAACCCCCCGTCCTCATTCATCTCTCTTCTACAGTGGGTTACTTTAATGCCTTTAGCCGTTCCCTGTAACTCAGCTGTCTGGATTCTGATACCATATATGTTTCCCTCCTTTGAAGCTTCTCTATAAGCTCTATGTGTTCATGTAAGAAACAGCCACCAGAAGGGCTCTTATAAAGAGAGCAAACCTTGCTTAGATAATGTTGGATGTGTATATAGCGACCCATGTAAATGTTGCCAAGAAATATATATCGGTCTAACTGAAAAGGAATTAAGGAATGAGACATAGCCAACACCAATGCAATATTAGAAATGGGTTAGAGTCAACTGCACGTCATAGGTATATGAGAGACATCATGATCATACAACGGTTTGGGAAGGGGTTAATTTTGTACAAAGATGGGTTGACCTGGTTAATACAATAATTTTGGAATCTTGCACGATGAAGAGACATAACGCCATGAATCTTAATGATGGAATATAGGAGTATACATACATATATATATATTTTTTTCTTTCTTTTAAACTATTCGTCATTTCCCGCGTTAGCGAGGTAGCGTTAGGAACAGAGGACTGGGCCTTTTTTTGAATATCCTCACCTGGCCCCCTCTGTTCCTTCTTTTGGAAAATTTATATATATATATATATATATATATATATATATATATATATATATATATATACATATATATATATATATATATATATATATATATATATACACACACACACACACACACACACACACACACGTACGTACTTAAGTATAAATGACTATGCAGTATCATGTTTCCCCCACTAGACATGGCCCCAACATGACACTGACGGGTAGAAGCCAGCCAGATTATCCGCCCGACATGTCCGCAGTTCAGATGGACGCGAGTGACATCAGATACCTCCAGCACCTGATGGCCTCTGTTGCTGGGGCTATGAGGCAAGGCTCACTCGTCTCTTGTTGGTCGGTTTCTTAAATGCTCAATATATATATATATATATATATATATATATATATATATATATATATATATATATATATATATATATATATATATATATATATATATATTTTTTTTTTATACTTTGTCGCTGTCTCCCGCGTTTGCGAGGTGGCGCAAGGAAACAGACGAAAGAAATGGCCCAACAAACCCCCATACACATGTATATACATACGTCCACACACGCAAATATACATACCTACACAGCTTTCCATGGTTTACCCCAGACGCTTCACATGCCTTGATTCAATCAACTGACAGCACGTCAACCCCGGTATACCACATCGCTCCAATTCACTCTATTCCTTGCCCTCCTTTCACCCTCCTGCATGTTCAGGCCCCGATCACACAAAATCTTTTTCACTCCATCTTTCCACCTCCAATTTGGTCTCCCTCTCCTCCTCGTTCCCTCCACCTCCGACACATATATCCTCTTGGTCAATCTTTCCTCACTCATTCTCTCCATGTGACCAAACCATTTCAAAACACCCTCTTCTGCTCTCTCAACCACGCTCTTTTTATTTCCACACATCTCTCTTACCCTTACGTTACTTACTCGATCAAACCACCTCACACCACACATTGTCCTCAAACATCTCATTTCCAGCACATCCATCCTCCTGCGCACAACTCTATCCATAGTCCACGCCTCGCAACCATACAACATTGTTGGAACCACTATTCCTTCAAACATATATATATATATATATATATATACACACAAAAGCGGACATAAAAGTAAACAGAAAACACGAAGCGTCAAGCGCTTTCGTATAATTACCTCGTCAGGACTGAGTACAGATAGAGATAACCAGATTATAATACACCAGCCGCCACTGGGCGGGGCCCGGCAGATGAATTATGACACAGGTGAAGGGATTATGACACAGGTCACCCTCGACCAACTTCACCTCTCTCAAGTTACAGACTCAGGCTAACCTATGTTCTGGGAAACATTTATTTTCTTTTTGCTCATAAAGAGGCTTTGATGCGCACGGGCATGAACATTTATTGAGCTGGGTGAGGGACGTGTTTGGACTGGAACGAAATTGGAGCGATGTGGTATATGTGGGCAACGCGTAGTGCTGCTTGTGGGCTGAACCAGGGAAAAAGGATGTCAAGTGAAAACCAAGGTACTCATCTACAGGAGTATGGCTTTGGACTATGGGCACTGTTTCTATGGCTATTTTGCTAAAGCCAGACAAAAACAAGTATACATATGTATATACAATCATATGTATATACAATCATATGTATATACAATCACTTGTGGAGTTATCGCAGTCCATTTTTTCCCTCTTGGTTATCACCACAAATACTCAAATCACCCACATCATTGTGACCAAATTGCAATACACCTATACATTCAAGAGCTGTGACTGGAGCATACAACTGCCAGTGCCATCTCGACTACCATAAAGAATAAAAAAAAACGTTCTTTCAGGATCTCTGAGCAAGAAGCCCACCCAATCCGGCCCCCCCCACATACACCCCAGGTTCTGAAGGATGATCCTCACGATGTGCAAATGCAAAAGAAATAAAATATACAAAGTTCATTAAAAAAAGAGAGGGTATTGAATTCGAAATTACTCGAATACAAGATAGTAACAATTTGCCATCACGCGTTCATGCTGGTAGAGTGTAAAGGCCGAAGCCTTGAGGTAGGGTTTTTATAGATAGAAAGTATGAAATCGAAAATAACAATAAGTCAGGCTTCTGTACAGCTCGAGACATATGAGAGGGACGCCATGTTCCGACACCTGGTTTTGAGAACGATATGCCGACCGATCTAACACCACTGGTCAGGGAAGATACAATCCTGGGTACGTAGACACAGTGGAGGTGAGGAGGGTTGAGACACAGGGCATAAATGTACGTACTACCGAAAACTGGATACCACATTGTTATTTAGGACAGGTTATTCAAATTCTAAGGACGAGGCAAATTCGTAAAAGTCTAGGCGACAGTAACAAGAGTCACATTTAGAATGAAGGTTAGATAGATATTTACACAGACGGATTAAATCAACAAGTTCAAAAAGACGAGTGTACATGCAGGCAGGTACATAATGTAACCTCTGTGGTTTACAAAGCTTCCGATCATTAATGGATTCCTCAATGTGATTTTTCTTTTTATCTTTTTTTTTTCCAGCATTAATTTCTTCAAATGCGGATTATCTCTTCGTTGATTACATACCCAATGAGTTCCACGTCACCCGTGATGGATGGGAATTCTCCTCCGGCATCCTGGGGAGGTTGTGGATGTGTATCTGCCTTCCTCTGAGGAAAAAAAGGACCTTTGGACAGTGGTTCCCACCGTTATGTAGAGCTGTGGGTAGGGAAGGGTTGTGGTGGAAGGGAGACAGAAGAGAAGGTCTGCTGACTGCGGTCCTTCGGGTAATAAATCGCATCATGGCTGAGGAAATAGTCTCCACACGTAAGGGTGAGTGTTAACACTTTGTTCACCTACTACCTAGAACAACCCGGAGAGTCATTATTTCTATGTTAACTGCGACGGCACCGATAACCGAATGATCTAATCAAGACCTTCTCACTAACGCTATATATATATATATATATACATATATATATATATATATATATATATATATATATATATATATATATATATATATATATATATATATATATATATATATTGGAAAGGATCACAATTTTGCGCGTGGTCAAGATATTCCTATGAGTCCACGGGGAAAATGAAACACGAAAAGTTCCCAAGTGCACTTTCGTGTAATAATCACATCATCAGGGGAGACACAAGAGAGAATTATAAGTCAGTTGATATAAATCGAAGAGATGAAGCTTCGTCTCTTCGATTTATATCGAACTGGGAACTTATCGTGTTTCATTTTCCCCTTGGACTCATAGGAATACACACACACACACACACACACACACATATATATATATATATATATATATATATATATATATATATATATATATATATATATATATATATATATATATATATATATATAAAGGAATAATACTACTTATGAAGTAACCACAGGAATTCCTAAAAGACAAATGTGTTGCCATGCAAGAACTATACTGACCAACCCTACATATTCTATCCTTGGGACATCGACAGCCACCGAAATGAGACCCAAGAATAATGTGTACCAGAGTCTGGGTGTTTGTCCACACCTATCAGCAGACGAGGAATCTTTATCTATTATTAACTTCAGCCAACACAAACTTTCACCAAACTTTTATCCCGCTCAGCATTGTGTCGGGACGGGAGAATACTCGGATGATTATAATCTTTTCGTTCCTGCTGGCGATTCTGAATGACCGGGTGATTATAGGATGATGCATGAGCAGATTATCGTCACACTAATCATTAGGAATGTCTCTGTCTGTGGTGTTTACCCTAGTGCTTAATATTGGTGGCTGCCTTTGTGGAGTTCCACAGCTAAAGTAGCGCACCTCTCTTAAGATGGCGTGGAGGTCATCTCCGCTTCTAAGACTCAAAATACCGCAATGAGAAGACTTCTTCATCCCTCATGAACCTCGTCAGTTCGATAATATATTCTCTCGAAGTTGCCCGTCGTCATCGGGAGAGAGTGGCACATCAGCGCCTCAGTGTCGCATTTCTCTCACATTCCTGGTGGAGCCATGTTTCTCAACGTGGTCTTTAAGGACCCATATAACGTTTCCCTCAAGGAGCGTCGAGCCTCACAGGGACCGCATCGCCGCAGGAATGATCCAACCCTTCAGGAGTGATCCGTTCCTTCAGGAGTGATCCGTTCCTTCAGGAGTGACCCATCCCTTTAGGAGTGATCCGTTCCTTCAGGAGTGATCCGTTCCTTCAGGAGTGATCCGCCCCTTCAGGAGTGACCCATCCCTTTAGGAGTGATCCGTTCCTTCAGGAGTGACCCATCCCTTCAGGAGTGATCCATCACTTCAGGAGTGATCCGCCCCTTCAGGAGTGACCCATCCCTTCAGGAGTGATCCGTTCCTTCAGGAGTGACCCATCCCTTTAGGAGTGATCCGTTACTTCAACAGTGATCCGCCCCTTCAGGAGTGACCCATCCCTTCAGGAGTGATCCGTCCCTTCAGGAGTGACCCATCCCTTCAGGAGTGATCCGCCCCTTCAGGAGTGACCCATCCCTTCAGGAGTGATCCGCCCCTTCAAGAGTCATGCCGATCACTTGTCCTTCCAGATCAGTAAACGTGTCCATTAAGGTATCATATGTTTCTTCTGGTGGTCCTTCAACCTTTCATGCCGGATGGCTCCCCATCAGAGATGATATATTCCGATGGGAGCGATCCAGTCTTCCAGCTGTCCGACCTTGAAGGTGAGGAGGGGGAGCCACGTCAGAGGGGCTTCAACTGCCCTGTGCCATTATTATCACTCACTTTCTTTTCTCTTTTTTTTTCATCCTTAATCGAAATGCTTTGTGGTATTCTGACCCGTTACGTTGTCTCCAGGGACTCCCTCTCGAAATATATAGACGTTTTGATCCCAAGTGACCAGAAAGACCTGGGAGGATTATCCTGTTCTGTAAGGTTACGGGATATTAGCATTATTTTATAAAGGAGTTACTGATTTACAACGTACACACACACACACACACACACACACACACACACACACACACACACACACAACATGGTACGTATTATACAAGGTTAAGAGACAAGGCAACATCTCCCGTGCAGCACAGACAGTAACCACACAAGCATATTTCCCTGCCTTTTATAGATTCATTCCACATGTTTCCTTTCAGCGACTTTCTCTCGTTCTTCGAAAATGATCTGAAAATATAATGTGCCACTGAAATGATCCAACTAAAAAAAAACACATCAAGCACAAGCACCAAATTTTCTCCCCCCAAAAAATTGCAGTAACACTCTGTTTGGAGGATAAAAGAGCATAAAATATCAGATAAAAAAGAAGAAGCAATAAAGAGAGGTTGTCAGATTCTAGTATCATCAGAACACAATATGGTGGATGAATCTCTAAGGAATAATCCCGGTAACTAGTGCTTTCCCGCAGAACCCTCAAGCTGGATAATTCTAACTACAGGTCGTGAGTGAACCAGGATAATGCTTCGAGGGTTCAGTTTTAAGTGATTCGATCACCTGGCTTCATGAGCTACGAGGTTCCAGAAAGATATGGCACCGACGTTAAGGCAACCACCATAGGAAGGGAGAAGGGATTGTTTGTGACAACTGAACCTGCTTCATGACACGATTCGAAACACTCAAGAACATATGGAGAGAGTCGTATGGTAATATGGATCTCAACTCATAATCTCACGGCGTATGTATGATTTACAAGACGCATGAAGAGGTGGTAAACTCACTCAGATGCTTTTCACCATAAATATTTCTCATTTATTATGACACCATGTCCTGCATTAGGATGACCAGTGAGTTACACACTCCGTATGAAATCTTATAAAAGAGACATGAGAGGCAGGTGTATATGTAACCCATTAAATTCATGATAATATGGTTGGCTTTAAACACTGGCCTATGCCTCTATAGCTCATATATATATATATATATATATATATATATATATATATATATATATATATATATATATATATATATATATATATATATATATATATATATATTATCCCTGGGGATAGGGGATGAAGAATACTTCCCACGTATTCCCTGCGTGTCGTAGAAGGCGACTAAAAGGGGAGGGAGCAGGAGGCTGGAAATCCTCCCCTCTCGTTTTTTTTTTTCTTTTTTTTAATTTTCCAAAAGAAGGAACAGAGGGGGGCCAGGTGAGGATATTCCCTCAAAGGCCCAGTCCTCTGTTCTTAATGCTACCTCGCTAATGCGGGAAATGGCGGATAGTTTAAAAGAAAGAAATATATATGTATATATATATATACATATATTTTTTTTTTTTTTTTTTTTTTTTTTATACTTTGTCGCTGTCTCCCGCGTTTGCGAGGTAGCGCAAGGAAACAGACGAAAGAAATGGCCCAACCCCCCCCCATACACATGTATATACATACGTCCACACACGCACATATACATACCTACACAGCTTTCCATGGTTTACCCCAGACGCTTCACATGTCTTGATTCAATCCACTGACAGCACGTCAACCCCGGTATACCACATTGCTCCAATTCACTCTATTCCTTGCCCTCCTTTCACCCTCCTGCAAGTTCAGGCCCCGATCACACAAAATCTTTTTCACTCCATCTTTCCACCTCCAATTTGGTCTCCCTCTTCTCCTCGTTCCCTCCACCTCCGACACATATATCCTCTTGGTCAACCTTTCCTCACTCATTCTCTCCATGTGCCCAAACCATTTCAAAACACCCTCTTCTGCTCTCTCAACCACGCTCTTTTTATTTCCACACATCTCTCTCACCCTTACGTTACTTACTCGATCAAACCACCTCACACCACACATTGTCCTCAGACATCTCATTTCCAGCACATCCATCCTCCTGCGCACACTCTATCCATAGCCCACGCCTCGCAACCATACAACATTGTTGGAACCACTATTCCTTCAAACATACCCATTTTTGCTTTCCGAGATAATGTTCTCGACTTCCACACATTCTTCAAGGCTCCCAGAATTTTCGCCCCCTCCCCCACCCTATGGTCCAATTCTGCTTCCATGGTTCCATCCGCTGCCAGATCCACTCCCAGATATCTAAAACACTTCACTTCCTCCAGTTTTTCTCCATTCAAACTCACCTCCCAATTGACTTGACCCTCAACCCTACTGTACCTAATGACCTTGCTCTTATTCACATTTACTCTTAACTTTCTTCTTCCACACACTTTACCAAACTCCGTCACCAGCTTCTGCAGTTTCTCACATGAATCAGCCACCAGCGCTGTATCATCAGCCAACAACAACTGACTCACTTCCCAAGCTCTCTCATCCCCAACAGACTTCATACTTGCCCCTCTTTCCAAAACTCTTGCCTTTACCTCCCTAACAACCCCATCCATAAACAAATTAAACAACCATGGAGACATCACACACCCCTGCCGCAAACCTACATTCACTGAGAACCAATCACTTTCCTCTCTTCCTACACGTACACATGCCTTACATCCTCGATAAAAACTTTTCACTGCTTCTAACAACTTGCCTCCCACACCATATATTCTTAATACCTTCCACAGAGCATCTCTATCAACTCTATATATATATATACATATATATATATATATATATATATATATATATATATATATGTATATATATATATATATATATATATATATATATATATATATATATATATATATATATATCATCGCTATAAAGATGATAGTTAAACCGTTGAGTTTGGAACAATACTTAAAAAGAAATTAATTCCACAGCAAGAGCTTTATGGCTTAAATCTTAATTACTCCATATCATTAAAAACTTGAAAAATATAAAAAAAAAAAAAACGAAGAGAGGAACGCTGGCCTAGCGGAGGTGTATTAAACTCCTTTCAGTCGTCTCAATCCTAATTACACCGAACATGCGCATCTTTGTAGATGAAAGGAAGAAAATATGTTCAGTGTTCTCGTTCCTCTCGTCTTTCTGCCCCTTCCCCCCTGCTACGTACCTTGGAAAGGGCGGGGGGGAAGGGAACTCCTGTTCAAGGATAGACGAAAATACGAATATCAATGAATACAATCGAATTCAACAGACCACCGGGTCTTAACGAGGCTGTTTGTGATAGCGGAGATAAAAAACATCATGAAAGGTATTCCGATTATCTGTACACCTGTTATATAGATAAGAAGGTGCAAATACTGTCCGTCGTGTGGATCTGGTGCAGAAAGGCATCGGTATGTGCCATATTCACATCTACATGAGCACTCAGAGGCACACGCATACACACGAAAGCAACAATGTGGATGCAACGGAATATCATACACGTCAGATCTACACAGACGAATGTAAGCGAGACAGACGGGAAGCTAAGCCAAAGAAACAAGAGAGACACCATAAGCTTGACGAGAAACAAAGAACAGAACACGTATATTTTAAGAGAAAGATGCGCAAGTGAATATACTCTTTACACAACAAATACATTCATAAATAAAAACACAAAGGCTCATAGGGAAGACGAAGGGGGATGATTTGATCACAACCGTCAACTTTCTCAACCAGTATGACGAAGAGGAGAGCAAGCAGCTGCATGAGAGATGCAAATACAAATCAACTCAATATAAGAAGAAAGAAACCAAGAAACGAGTTAGACGCGCTGCAAAGTAATACTTATACAGTGAAGAAGTTGTGAATGTTGATAGTAAAGTAGAAATAAAACTTGTATGATTATAGGAAAAGTTCAGGACTAGAAGAAGCCCTTGGTGTAGCAGTGGTTTCATTAGGTGGTGTCTGCTTCAGGTGGTAGCTTCATTAGGTGGCGTCTGCTTCAGGCACTAGTTTCATTAGGTGGTGTCTGCTTCAGGTATTAGTTTTAGTAGGTGGTGTCTGCCTCAGGTGGAAGTTTCATTAGGTGGTGTCTACTTCAGGTAGTAGTTTCACTAGGTGGTGTCTACTTCAGGCAGTAGTTTCATTAGGTGGTGTCTACTTCAGGCAGTAGTTTCATTAGGTAGCGTCTGCTTCAGGTTGTAGTTTCATTAGGTGGTGTGTGCTTCAGGTAATAATTTCGTAAAGTGGTGTCTGCTTCAAGTAGTAAATAAGTTCACGCAGCGGTGTCTGTTTTGGGTCCCTTCAGGGCTAATGGACCTTTAAGGGGTGGCCCATCAAGTGGTGGACCACTGAGGTGGTGGACCCATCAAGTGGTGGACTAGTGAGGTGGTGGAACCCATCAAGCGGTGGTGGACCAGTGAAGTGGTGGAACCCATCAAGTGGTGGACCAGTGAGGTGGTGGAACCCATCAAGTGGTGGACCACTTAGGTGGTGGAACCCATCAAGTGGTGGACCAGTGAGGTGGTGGAACCCATCAAGTGGTGGACCAGTGAGGTGGTGGAACCCATCAAGTGGTGGACCAGTGAGGTGGTGGACCCATCAAGCGGTGGTGGAACCCATCAAGTGATGGACCAGTGAAGTGGTGGAACCCATCAAGTGGTGGACCACTTAGGTGGTGGAACCCATCGAGCGGTGGTGAACCACCGAGGTGGTGGAACCCATCGAGCGGTGGTGAACCACTGGGGTGGTGGACGCACGTCGGGTTGTGTCACCCATCACGTGGCGAACACGTCCAGCAGCGGACCCGTCAGCTAGCTGTGTCTATAAGCTGATGGTCCCGTCAGGTAACGGGGCTCGTGGTCACGCTGCTCCTCCGTACGTGATGGTAGCGCCCAGTGTTAATCTCTCTCTCTCTCTCTCTCTCTCTCTCTCTCTCTCTCTCTCTCTCTCTCTCTCTCTCTCTCTCTCTCTCTCTCTCAGCAGTGTTAAGGCCAGAACACATCGCCCGGACCCTGGGCTGGGCCAGTGTGGTCTTTGTATCTATTGTGAGTCTATGTGTAACTCTCTCTCTCTCTCTCTCTCTCTCTCTCTCTCTCTCTCTCTCTCTCTCTCTCTCTCTCTCTCTCTCTCTCTCTCTCTCTCTCCGCACGTTGTACTTAAATCTCGGTACGTCAGCAGAGCAGGCAGGGATCAAAAAAAAAAAAAGAAAAAGAATAAAAAGAAAAAAAAAAGATATGATTCCATTTATGATAAAAATCACCACGTTGAAACCTCCTCGAAAACACTCCGATTTTATCTCCTTTTTTTTTTTTCATTTTCTTTTTTTTTTTCCCCCGCATACAGTGTCCTGCATTTATGAATTCGCGCGCCCGTAATGCTCATTTGGTTCTGAATACATTACCGTCAAAACAAGTTAAGCCAGATAAATGTGTAATTATTTCGTATGTTTCCCCTTTGCACAGACCAGATAGTATTTATATTCTGCTTCCAAGCGCTGGCAATAGCAATACGATAGCCTCTGAAACTTTAATTAATTCATGAAAAAAAAATAATAATAATAAAGTTTTGCTTTTTATATAACTAATTAACACTCTCAGTGATGCAAAAAGTGTGCATATATTTATTAAGCGAAAATTTTTGTCATATATTATTGTCAAAATACTGTACAATGCTGCCCTTATTTTTTTCATATTTCATTTAATCTTTTTTTTTTTATAAATAATGCCTGTGAGTTTTAATAGAAGTGGCAGGGTATATTAGGCTACCATAAAAGTTTTCTATTTCAGGTAAATATTCGGTGTTGAGACAAACACATGGGAATCAAAATCCTAATTAACTGACTGTTCAGGACTCCCTATAAGGAGCTTCAAGGATGCGTTGCAATCAGTAGCAGGGAAAGGAAGGACCGGAGTGACAAGTTCCTCGATGAGACTGTACCCCATTTTTGCCTATGGACGATAGTACAACGCTTTCTAAGGTGATCTTCACTTGCGGTGTAACCCGTTCAAGTAGCCAGTAACACCCCACGGTCACAGTATATATATATATATATATATATATATATATATATATATATATATATATATATATATATATATATATATATATATATATATAATAATAATAATAATAATGATAATAATAATAATGATTTTAAAATCAATGATAATAATAATAATCACATCATCAGGAGAGATACAAGAAAATAAAAGTCACTTGATATACGAAGAAGAGACGTAGCTAGGACACCATTTGGTAAACAAGTGACTATCCGAATGGAGGTCGGGTGCGTCCAAGTCTGGCATCAAGCGTATCATAAACTCATTATGTGGACGAGAAAGGGAACTGCTTACATGTCTTATCAACAATAAAGCCATCCAATTTGTACAGAACTTCACTAATATCAATTTACCATTCGCTGTATATCTAATAATAGAAGAATCAATGATATTTCTCGTGGGTACAGGAGTTAAAGAGTTAATAACTGAGATGGCATTACTCCAGTCAACCCCAATTTACCAGAAGGTAGACAATGGGGGCAATACACTGAGCACTAGAAAAGCCATGGTGATTCACGTCATTGGGTTAGGCTAGTCCGCTAGACACAGCACCACCAAGCATCGCACCCGAGCACCGAGTTCGACTCAGCCAGACGAAGGTGGAGGAGGTGGATTTTATGTGGGTCGTTCGAAACCTGGCGGTCCACACAGAAACCTCGCCTAACTCCGCTGGTCGTCGCTGGCGACCAAAGTCTGGGAGCGGCGTTAATCCCTGCAAGCTTTTTAATCTTAGAATGATGATAGACGAAGGCTATCATCTTCCCGGCATTAATCACGAAACACATTTTTTGACACATAAATCATTTAAAATATTTTCCTCCCTGACGCCCTTCGTTAAATGGAGTCAGTTTGGGCTTATTTCAAAATATTTTGGTTCTCCATCGGTATTTCATTTTTTTTTCCCCTTCGTTTTCTTTTTCAACCCCACACCCTCACCTAACCTCTCATTCGTGCCGAAAGAACTCTGTGAATGCACAGGAGAAACGAATACACATTTTCTTTCTTTTTTTTTTTTTCTTTTTTGAACGCCCTCGCGTTCATATCTGGGAAATGATCCCAGAGCCGGTGTGATCTCATTTATGCCTTTGGCAAGCACGAGTTTCGTTGATCTCTCCCCAACCCCCCCCCCCCCCCCCAACAACACCCCCCTCCCCCCCCTCCCTCTTTTCTTCCCTCCCCCACCTCATTATCCCTGGGGGAGGGCGCTTTCCAAAGTTCCTCCCTGGTCTACGTAAACCCACCACGTCAGTCCTGCCTGACCCACGCAGTCGTACGGGACTGAACCACTTCATCATAACTTGCCTCGTCTTGACTGACCATCTCGGTACCCCAGGTTCAGATGTTTGTTTTATATGCGCTGATTAAATAGACTTTCCCAGGAGCATTATTTGCTTTGTCACTGTCTCCCGCGTTTGCGAGGTAGCGCAAGGAAACAGACGAAAGAAATGGACCAATCCACCCCCATACACATGTATATACATACACATCCACACACGCAAATATACATACCCATACATCTCAATGTGCACATATATATACACACACAGACACATGCATATATACACATGCACACAATTCACACTGTCTGTCTTTAATCATTCCCATCGCCACCTCGCCACACATGGAATAACATCCCCCCCCCCTCATGTGTGCGAGGTAGGGCTAGGAAAAGACAACAAAGGCCACAATCGTTCACACTCAGTCTCTAGCTGTCATGCAATAATGCCCGAAACCACAGCTCCCTTTCCACATCCAGGCCCCACAGAACTTTCCATTGTTTACCCAAGACGCTTCACATGCCCTGATTCAATCCATTGACAGCACGTCGACCCCGGTATACCACATCGATCCAATTCACTCTATTCCTTGCACGCCTTTCACCCTCCTGCATGTCCAGGCCCCGATCACTCAAAATCTTTTTCATTCCATCTTTCCACCTCCAATTTGGTCTCCCACTTCTCCTCGTTCCCTCCACCTCCGACATACACACACACACACACACACACACACACATATATATATATATATATATATATATATATTTATTATTTTATATACCCAATCGCCGTCTCCCGCATTAGCAAGGTAGCGCAAGGAAAAGACGAGGAATGGCCCAACCCATCCACATACACATGTATATACATGCATATACATAAACTAATATATATATATATATATATATATATATATATATATATATATATATATATATATATATATATATATATATATATATATATGTACATATATATATATATATATATATATATATATATATATATTAGTTCTAAGTTCTTTCGTCGTTTCCATTTTGTCATTCTGTGGGTAATGATCATGCGAGTCATATTCATATGGAGGTCAACACACCACCACCAAGACACACACACACACACACACAAATGAAGAGGATGAGTGAAAGTGTCCATACCAACACCAACACACTCAACCTCTTCATGAAAATGAGGAGGAAGAGTGAATATGTCTGAATGCTCAATACTATTCTAATTTCAGTTAGAGGGTTTTCACTTCACACATCGATTATTCTTTCCATTTTCTTTCTTTTGCTCTTTTGTATATCCCTCCCTCCTTCCCCAAGTTCTTTCTACCCCATTTCCTTTTTCTCTTTCAAGTTTCCCCTTCACTGAGGCTTTTCACATAACTGCGTTTCTTCTCTCTCTCTCTCTCTCTCTCTCTCTCTCTCTCTCTCTCTCTCTCTCTCTCTCTCTCTCTCTCTCTCTCTCTCTCTCTCTCTCCCCTCGAGCCCTCCCATCTCCACTCAAATTTGGCATTGCCGGTTTGTTGCTGGTAGTTCACCCCCCCAGCGGGTCCCTGGGTGACACTCTCGGGCGGCCGGGCTATTGAACGACTTGAAGGGGTCGATCAAGCGCGTATTTACAATTCAGATACGGTGGGAGAAGTTCACATAAAACCTCGACGCAAGTATGTGCACATACGTATCGTAGATAGACCTGCAGATAGATAGACGGATAGAAATAGACAGCCAAAACTAACAAAAACACACATGCACATAACACACACACACACACACACACACACACACACACACACACACACATATATATATATATATATATATATATATATATATATATATATATATATATATATATATATATATATATATATATATATATACACACATATATATATCCTTCTTTGTTTCTTTTTTATTATTCGTTTTCAGCGTTAGCGAGGTATCCCCAGGAACATAAAAAGAAAAAGCCTCGTTCCCTCCATCCATTCTTTAGCTCTCATGTGTAATTCACCGAAACCACACCCTCTATCCACAACCAGGCCCCACAGACCTTTCCTTAGTTTAATCCAGCTGCTTCATGTGCCTTGGTTTAGTTCACTAACAACACGTCGCCCCTTGTATACCACATCGCTTCAATTCACCCTATCTCGTGCAGGCTTTTCACTCTCACGCATGTTGAAACAGGCCCGAGCGCTCAAAACATCATTCGTTCCATCTCTCCGCATCGAAGTTGGTCACCCTTTCACCCCTCAGTTCGTCTGGATCTTAATCCCTTGCCCACCTTATGGGTCACTTAGACTTCCACAGTTCCACTTGCTGTCATGTCCACTCCCAGGTATCTAACTCATCTCACTTCCTCATGGTTCTCTCCAATGAAACTCACATTCCAACCACCTTGTCTCTCCACTGCTAAACCAGATGATCTTGCTTTCATCCACAATCAGCTCCAGCCTTTATCCTTCCATACAATCTTTCACACTCAGACACCAGTTACTGTAGTTTCTTACTCCAATCTGCCACTAGCGCCGTAATATCAGCAAACAAATGATTCTCCTTCCGTGTGCTCTCTCTCTCTCTCTCTCTCTCTCTCTCTCTCTCTCTCTCTCTCTCTCTCTCTCTCTCTCTCTCTCTCTCTCTCTCTCTCTCCCGACGCGCGACAGACTGCAGCCAGCCCTGCTCCTCCGTCCAAGGCATGCATTCACCTCCCTTCAAAACCCCATCAATAAACAAATCTAACAGCCATGACGATGGCACTACACAGCCAAGTCGCAGACCATCCTTCACCTGGAGCCACTCACCCTCTACTCATCGTACTTATCTACACGTTGTACTCTCTTGATAAAAAAAAAAATCCACACTGTTTCTAGCAGCGCTCCGCCCATGCCATGTATTCGTAGCACCTTCCACAAAGCATTTCTATCAACCCCACTCATGCACATTCTCGAGATCCATAAATGCCACAGACAAATTCCTCTTTTTTCTCTTAAAATTTTTCGCACACACACATTCTTCAAAACAAACACCCAGTCTACACATCCTCTAAAACTCGTAAAGCCACATTCTTCTTCTCCATTCTGAGCCAATGCATGTCACTATCATATCAATCACCACTTTATCACGCATCTTACCAGGTGTACTTAGCATATTTAAACCGGTGCAATCCGAGCGTTCACTTTTGTTCCCCTTGCTTTGATATGATAATGCTATACCGACATCTGGCCATTCCTCAAGCATGTCACCTTGACATATACGTACACTGGAAATTATTACAATCAAGAACAATGACATTCCCTTTATTGAGAAACCCAACTGCAATCTCATCCACTCCACTCGCTCTGCTCGACTTCGTCTTATGCACCTCTTCTCTTTTCACTGAATCATCCGCCATGACTCTCTCGCCACCGCTTTCCTCCGCGTCCCAAGCACCCAACTTTTGCCATCCTATCATTAAACACATTCAACAGGCCTTCAGAATATTCCCTCCATGTTTTCAGAAACTTTTTCTTTGTTTATTACCACTTCCCCATCTGCTTATTTCACTGATGCTCACATCTTTTTTTTCACCTATTCACATCTCATTATTCTCCTCCTTCCAAAACATCATATTCTCCCTGAAGTTTGTTGATCGCCTCTCATCCCCATCTCTCATTTTGCTCTCTTTTTCAACCCTTGCATTTTCCTCTTCACCTCCTACTGCTTTCCAGTGTGAGTGTCTTTATCACTCACATTCCTCTACAGGTATCACCCATACACTGTTCTCTTTCTCTAGCAACTTAACTTCTTCATTGTCCACTAACCATCCTCAATCGCCCACATCCCATCCTTCACATGCTGCACACTGCATCAGCACATGTAAGCAGGGCTTCCATTATTACATTTTTTTTTTTTTTTTTGCTTTGTCGCTGTTTCCCGCGTTTGGGAGGTAGCGCAAGGAAACAGACGAAAGAAATGGCCCAACCCATCCCCATACACATGTATATACATACGTCCACACACGCAAATATACATACCTACACAGCTTTCCATGGTTTACCCCAGACGCTTCACATGCCCTGATTCAATCCACTGACAGCACGTCAACCCCGGTATACCACATCGCTCCAATTCACTCTATTCCTTGCCCTCCTTTCACCCTCCAGCATGTTCAGGCCCCGATCACACAAAATCTTTTTCACTCCATCTTTCCACCTCCATTTGGTCTCCCTCTTCTCCTCGTTCCCTCCACCTCCGACACATATATCCTCTTGGTCAATCTTTCCTCACTCATTCTCTCCATGTGCCCAAACCATTTCAAAACACCCTCTTCTGCTCTCTCAACCACGCTCTTTTTATTTCCACACATCTCTCTTACCCTTACGTTACTTACTCGATCAAACCACCTCACACCACACATTGTCCTCAAACATCTCATTTCCAGCACATCCATCCTCCTGCGCACCACTCTATCCATAGCCCACGCCTCGCAACCATACAACATTGTTGGAACCACTATTCCTTCAAACATACCCATTTTTGCTTTCCGAGATAATGTTCTCGACTTCCACACATTCTTCAAGGCTCCCAGAATTTTCGCACCCTCCCCCATCCTATGATCCACTTCCGCTTCCATGGTTCCATCCGCTGCCAGATCCACTCCCAGATATCTAAAACACTTTACTTCCTCCAGTATATGAATATATATATATATATATATATATATATATATATATATATATATATATATATATATATATATATATATATATATATATGAATAGACGGACAGATATCAGCTTCGTTATGCACAAATATCTTCATACCTACATCTATTTCTTCAATATTTCAATAAACCATAAAACATCAACACACACACACACACACACACACACACACACACACACACGTCCGCTCTAGCACAGGGGTCTTACTGTGTCCCTACCCCCAGCGTGTGCTGGGCAAGTTGTGACGGTAAGGTAGACTTGTTTTGAAAGGCGATGGTGTCGCCGCTGGTGTGTGTGTGTGTGTGTGTGTGTGTGTGTGAGAGAGAGAGAGAGAGAGAGAGAGAGAGAGAGAGAGAGAGAGAGAGAGAGAGAGAGAGAGAGAGAGAGAGAGAGAGATATGGCCTGGCTGGCTGGCCGGCCGGCTAGTGAGGGATTTTGAGAATTATGGATCAATGGCAATCGACCTCTCCCATCTGATGCTGATTGCGGGAGTCACACACACACACACACACATTGTTTCACTCACGGCTGGCGCTCCACCCACCCACCCACCACCTCCCTTACACCTGAGTCGCCTCCCCGGATGCCAATTTTTGCTTTCGTACCCTTAACAGTTTTCACGCTTTTGTTTTTTTTTTTCTCCTCACGCCCTTAACAGTTTCTGCATCTGTTGCTTTCTTTTCCTTCCTCTTTTAAAAGTTTGAGCATCTTTTTCTCTTATTTTCTTTTTCTTTCCTTTTTTTTCCCGTCGTGTTTCAAGTCCTTTCTGGATCTTTTCTTTTTCTCTTGCGATTCTTCGTGTCTTCAATAGTTTCTGGATCTTTTCTTTCCGATTCTTCGTGACTTCAACAGGTTCTATAGATGTCTTTTTCGTTCCCCTGAACAACTGTCGTTTTTTCGTCCCTTCAACAGGCTATACAGCTGTGGGTTTCTCGTCCCCTCAACAGGTTTTTGCAACTGTCGTTTTTTTTTTTTTCGTCCCTTCAACAGGTTTTTCCAACCGTCGTTGTTTTCTCGTCCCTTCAACGGGTTCCAGAACTTGTTTTGTCGTGCCCTTATCTGCAAATGCTCCTTTTATTTTTCCTTATTTCTGATCTTTATTAGTAGTATCTACTCACATCACGCACACCGTTCTGATTCAACTATCTATCTACCTACCTATTTATCTATTTCTCTCTCTCTCTCTCTCTCTCTCTCTCTCTCTCTCTCTCTCTCTCTCTCTCTCTCTCTCTCTCTCTCTATCTATCTATCTATCTATCTATCTATATATATATATATATATATATATATATATATATATATATATATATATATATATATATCTTTTTCTTTCTTTCATGCTATTCGCCATTTCCCGCGTTAGCGAGGTAGCGTTAAGAACAGAGGACTGGGCCTTTGAAGGAATATCCTCACCTGGCCCCCTTCTCTGTTCCTTCTTTTGGAAAATTACAAAAAGAGAATAATATATATATATATATATATATATATATATATATATATATATATATATATATATATATATATATATATATATATATATTACTCAGAATGTGCAAGATTTCTCACCATCTTCTTTTAAGATTTCACCGTAATTCACCTTTCCCATTCCAACTTTACTCTTGTAAACTTTGCTTCTGCCATTAGTGTGTTTACTCTCGTCCGCTATTTACCCCTCTTCCCATTCCACATCTTTTACTGTTCCACCCGGAGTCTCCATGCGGTACCACTGAAGAACATAGGTTCACACTTACTCATTTTCACTCTTGGCATATGACTTAAGGTTCTGTCTCCCTGCATAGCCTTTATTTACTACGCTTGTCTCTTCCTCCCCACATCCCATGGTATTCATTCTAGTTTCAGTCTTGTTTTCTTCAGTCTCTCCTCTCTAAACTGTTATATCCGTGTTCTACATAGCCTTCCCCAATACTCCGTTGTTTCATACTTTTCTACTGCACCTCTCACCATCTACTAGTACACCACTGCCAACAACCATAGCCTCCCTGAACCTGTATCATCTCCCTCCACCATCGCTCTACATCTTTCTCTCTCTCCCATGTGTCTAACCTGTCTGGCGTGTGGAGCAACTCATTTTCAACACCCTTATCGTAGACGGTGTGTGTGTGTGTGTGTGTGTGTGTATGATTCGACCCCTCCCTACTCAAGATTGGCTTACACCCGTCCCCTTAATGTCTACTACACCTACGTCATCTACACCCTCATCCCCTCCCCTCACCGTCTACACACATGGGTCCCAAACTCTCCCTTGAACTACCCTCCTCCCTCTTTCTCCTTCCTTCCTCACGCTGCTACACCTTCGCGCCTCGACCCCGTGTGTTGTAACGTCTCCACCTGAGTCCTACGCTACACCAGTCACTCACGCCTCCAGCCCCTCTTAAACTCGTCCATCTCCAACCAACTCCCTCAACCTTCCTCTTTCTCCCCTCCATCACCCTCCCTCTCCTCCACCTCCAGTTCCCCCCACCCCCTTTCCTCAAGCCCCCAAACGCCCTCCCAAGCCCCCACCCTCCACCTCCACTCGCCACCGCGCCATCATAAAGGCTGCTCCACAGCAACAGGAGATCATGGTGATAGGAACGTGATTTTTCACCTTATAAAGATGTTAGGCTCAGCCCGCCCCCACCCCTTGGCTAGTGTTGTCGAGACGCTAGGTTATGTAGGCTCTCTCTCTCTCTCTCTCTCTCTCTCTCTCTCTCTCTCTCTCTCTCTCTCTCTCTCTCTAGCGTGAAGGCCAGGCCACCTTGCCTGGACCTTGGGTCTGCGTGGTCTGTGTATC
>NC_092227.1:78021511-78026511 GCF_036320965.1 Panulirus ornatus | reverse complement strand
GGCAACAGACGTATTAACTGATTCAGATTAGGCAATAGACGAATCAACTGACTCAACTCAGGCAACAGACGTATTACCTGTCTCAGCTCAGGCAACAGACGTATTACCTGTCTCAGCTCAGGCAACAGACGTATTACCTGTCTCAGCTCAGGCAACAGACGTATTACCTGTCTCAGCTCAGGCAACAGACGTATTACCTGTCTCAGCTCAGGCAACAGACGTATTACCTGTCTCAGCTCAGGCAACAGACGTATCAACTGTCTCAGCTCAGACAATAAACGAATTAACTGACTCAGCTCAGGCAACAGACGTATTTCCTGACTCACACTGAGCAGCACACACACACACACACACACACACACACACACACACATACACATACACACACACACACATGAAAAAAAAGGAGTCGCCTGAAGTTAAGTAACACGAGGCAAAAACCACACGAGTCAAACAGTTAAAAATGCACTCGCCCTCAAACACACTCACACGAAACACCAGAACAAAGGTACACACACACACACACACACACACACACACACACACACACACACACACACACACATGAGGAGGGTAGCCTCCCTCTGCAATAACAACACCGCCCTTCCCAAAGGTGACCATTCTTTTTCTAATTAGTATGCACATGACTGAGTTAATCTCCTACATTCACCTCTAATTAAATGGTCCGATGACCTTGATCTCTGACCTTCAGGTATGAACAGAAAAGGATAGGATAGAACCACGTCGAGCTCAACCCTCGAACAAAAATAAAAAAAAACGAAAGAAAAGAGTCTTGAAATCTGCTGGAATCGCTCGGCAAGTCACGGATCCTCACCGTGACCAAAGGGGCAGCAAGGCAGACGGTTATGTGAGCCGAGGAAGCGTGGAGACGCCCTCTACCCACAGCAAGAGGCGTCTCACATCATGTTGTCTTTACGTAAGAGTAGATATTTGTTGGGGTTGAATCGGCGTCGCTGGTCTGTGAGGTGAGTGGTGATGTTCTTCATCCTATTTGGTGGGGTGGGTTGTCTCGTGGTCTTTGGTAAGTGCTTGCTGGTTGCCGTGTGTGGTGAGTCTGTGTGGTGTGTGTGTGTGTGTTTGTGTGGTGTGTCATGTCAGCGTGTGGTGAGTCCCTGTAGTGCTGGTGTGTGTGTGTATGTGTGTGTGAGTGTGTGTTGATGCTTTTTATGTGGTCAGTGTTTGTCTTGGCTGGTACTTCATTAGGAGTGGGTATTTAGGTGGTGGTTTGTGGTAGCTTGTGTGGGTGGTAGTCCGCTGTAAGTGCAGGGTTACCGTTGGTGAGTATATCTATTGGTGGTGGTATGTGGTGAAGGGTTCCGTCAGTGAGAGAGTATGGTGAGTGTGTCTGCAAGTGGTGGTGTGCGATGAGTGTATCAATTAGGGGTAGTGTGAAGTGAGCGTGTAGTTTATCTATCTGTAGGAAGGCCCGGGTCAAAAGGTAATGAGTGTATTTCTTGGTGATAATGAATGATAAGGACCCAGTGGTCTGTTGTATATATATATATATATATATATATATATATATATATATATATATATATATATATATATATATATATATATATATATATATAAAAATATATATACATATACATATATATATATATATATATATATATATATATATATATATATATATATATATATATATATATATATATATATATATTTTCTTTTCTTTTAAACTATTCGCCATTTCCCGCGTTAGCGAGGTAGCGTTAAGAACAGAGGACTGGGCCTTTTTTGGAATATCCTCACCTGGCCCCCTCTGTTCCTTCTTTTGAAAAATTAAAAAAAAAAAAAAAAGTTATCGACCCACCCCTTTGGGTGCATGAACAGCTAGGGGAACTACGGACACCCGCCCAAGCTCCGAAATGAAGCGTTATGGTTGTTGGTATGACATCGGTGTGTGTTAAGGTGGTATCGAGTACATGTATGTATTGTAGTGCATATGGGGAGGAGGACAGGTAAGTTCTACGTATGAAAAAGGCGGTGAATTCATCACATACAACCATGAATACTACATATACATGTGGAAAATCAGAAGATAAGTCTCTGATGAAGATGCAGGTCTTATTGCGCGAATGTAGCGCCTCCCTTATCCAAGATAAACACAATCTCTTTTTTTTTGGGGGGGATGATTTGTGAGCACTTGTGAGCAGGGTCCTCCAGCCCACCAAGCTCCCCGCCGCTGACCGCGCCTAAGGCAGTGGTTAAAGTACATATTCCCCAAGGGTCGCGGTCAGTGTTTACAGTGCTTACAACCAATCCTCGTAGTGCTGTCTATTGCTTGAGGCATGGGAATGATGCCTCTCTCTCTCTCTCTCTCTCTCTCTCCTCTCGCTCCTCCTCCTCCTTACCCACCACACAAACGAGGTTGCTGGAGGGAATGAAGACGCAAGATCATCTTCTCCAGTCTCTCTTGCACCACCAATCGAGAAGCACTGTCCATGTTGGTCCTCCCGACTCTCTCTCTCTCTCTCTCTCTCTCTCTCTCTCTCTCTCTCTCTCTCTCTCTCTCTCTCTCTCCTTCTCTGACCGTCATCGCCTGAGCCTCCTACACCAGTTCGCGAAGGAGTTGCCGTGTGCCCTTCTCGCCACCCGCCATCTCTTTCCACCAGAGGTCCCTCGCTACCGAGCTGCAGGTCAACGCCACAACAGCATCGAAGCCATTCGAACTCATGCAGTCCGCGAGTAGAGTAGGCCAGCGTGACTTGGGACTGGTCAATAAATGGCTTAGGCTGGGGTGAGTGTGTGTGTATCCACATAAGAGTAAGAAAATGGCATATATATATAAAAAGTTAAGAGATGAGGCAACACGAGTGTAAAACTCTCTCTCTCTCTCTCTCTCTCTCTCTCTCTCTCTCTCTCTCTCTCTCTCTCTCTCTCTCTCTCTCTCTCTCTCTCCGCAACACACAGACAGTAATCACAAACAGTAATCACACACACACATACACTTTGCATTATACCTTTCCTTTCGTCCTCTCCTTTGTCACTTCCTCCTTCACATCCTTGAATTCCTCCTTCATATCCTTCTATTCCCCCTTTCCATCCTTGCATTCCATCGTCGCATTCTTCCATTCTTCCTTCCCATCCTTCGCCACCTCCATCCTCGACAACTTCTCCCTCTCCAACTCTAATAATTGAATGCGTAACTTTAGAGATGACACAATTTAGGTTCACTAAAAGACCTGCCTCGAAAACATTCTTATGACGTTACCCGCTTCACTGCAGCATTTGATGGGACACAGTATTACAAGGAAATCCGCCGCCCAAGGGACGCGTACCGGAAAAAAAAGAAGAAGGAAGGAAGATATCTTTTTGGGGCACCGACAATGTCACTGGTATATGACGATATACCTCACGTGGTTTTACTGTGATGTTTAATATGATGGGATCCAACACTAAACGTCGACTCATTGGCGATATACCTCACGTGATTTGACTGTGATGTTTAATACGATGGGATCCAACACTAAACGTCGACTCATTGACGATATACCTCACGTGGTTTTACTATGATGTTTAATTCGATGGGATGCAACACTAAACGCCAACTCATTCTTTTATTTTTTTTCTTTTTTTCGTTTTTAAAGATCTCGAGCAAGACATTACGACCCTTCGGATAGGATGGCGTGACGTTGGACCTTTACCCTTAAGGACTGGGTCAGAGGTCGGGCCATCTATCATACCCAAGGAACCTCCTCCCCCTCCCCCAGTCC
Organism: Panulirus ornatus; assembly: GCF_036320965.1. NCBI lineage: Eukaryota > Metazoa > Arthropoda > Malacostraca > Decapoda > Palinuridae > Panulirus > Panulirus ornatus. The sequence goes on along the minus strand of NC_092227.1, from coordinate 78,022,768 downwards.
CCACCACGGCCCTACCCCTGTCACAGACGCGTCGTGCTCAGGGGTCGTAACATCGTCGTGGTGGGGGTGGGGGGGAGGAGGAGGAGGAGGAGGAGGAGGAGTCAAGAACTCTTCTGGTCACTGAAACCTGGAGGCTTCTGTTCCTCCCTGGCAACCAACAGAAACCCCATTGTCGAAGGCGTTGGACCTAAGCGCATCCAGTCAACAGACTATACTCACTGGATCGCGAGCTACCACATGGCTGAGGTTTCCTTTTTTTTCCTCCCCCCCAACAGTAGAATGACGCATTATAGATTAGACGTTCCGCGAGTGAACCGTATCATATAGCGCTGGCGATCTTGCTGTGTGGCTAGGGCTGTCATGCACAGCAGCTAATGACACCCTGCCATAAAGCAGGTCTCCAGCACGCTTGGCCAGGACGTGACGACATCCAGAGAACGGGCTGGGCATGGAGGCAATGAGGAGGTTGCACAAGAACGCTATATATATATATATATATATATATATATATATATATATATATATATATATATATATATATATATATATCCCTCGGGATAGGGGAGAAAGAATACTTCCCACGTATTCCCTGCGTGTCGTATAAGGTGACATAAAAGAGGAGGGAGCTGAGGGTTGGAAATCCTCCCCTCTTGTTTTTTAATTTTCCAAAAGAGGGAACAGAGAAGGGGGCCAAGTGAGGATATTCCCGCAAAGGCTCAGTCCTCTGTTCTTAACGCTGCCTCGCTAACGCGGGAAATAGGGAAGTATAAAAAAAGATATGTATATATGTGTATATATATACAGGCGACGAATATCTACAATAAAAAACGAACCATTATGCTAAGACTTAAAGCAGAACAATGTCGCCATGGCAGGACAATTCTTTAAGAGTAATTCCTGTGGCGCTTAACTGCTCCAATGGACCAGTCGTCTTTTCCGACCCTACCACCCACTGCATAGGACTATATGGATATAATTTGTCAAGGTGAACTTACTTCATTAGAAACTGTGGAAAGAGGTGTCAAAGAACATACGTGGTCGACAGACGCTTCCGTCTTATAACATACCTCCGTATTAGACACACGTCACCTGAAGCCACTGACTTTACTGTAATTCTCGAATATAAAACCGCTGCGAATTATCCCGAACTTGAGCCAGACATACGTTGCAAACTTCACGTCGGACAAGGGGCGACGAAACGTTCAACTACATGTGGAATCAGCGCCGTTGTGACATCATATATCAATGGAAAAAATA
>NC_092227.1:77939011-78016511 GCF_036320965.1 Panulirus ornatus | reverse complement strand
CACAGAACAGTGGAATGAAACAGATACAAGTCTACGGTTGATGAAATGTTAAACTATATATATATATATATATATATATATATATATATATATATATATATATATATATATATATATATATATATATATATATAATTTATATATATATATATATATATATATATATATATATATATATATATATATATATATATATATATATATATATATATATATATATATATATATATATATTTCATACTTTGTCGCTGTCTCCCGCGTTAGCAAGGTAGCGCAAGGAAACAGACGAAAGAATGTCCAAACCCACCCACACACACACACACACACACACACACACACACACACACACACACATGTATATACACAAACGCCCACACACGCACATATGCATATCTATACTTTTCAACGTATACATACATATACATACACAGTCATATACATATATACACATGTACATATTCATACTTGCTGCCTTCTTCCTTTCTCGTCGCCACCCCGCAACACATGAAATGGCACCCCCCTCCCCCCACACGCGCCCGAGGTAGCGCTAGGAAAAGACAACAAAGGCCACATTCGTTCACACTCAGTCTCTAGCTGTCATTTGTAATGCACCGAAACCACAGCTCCCTTTCCATATCCAGGCCCCACACAACTTTCCATGGTTTACCCTAGACGCTTCACATGCCCTGGTTCAATCCACTGACAGCACGTCTACCCCGGTACACCACATTCACTCTATTCCTTGCACGCCTTTCACCCTCCTGTATGTTCAGGCCCCGACCGCTTAAAATCTTTTCCACTCCAACCTTCCACCTCCAATTTGGTCTCCCACTTCTCCTCGTTCCCTCCGCCTCTGACACGTATATCCTCTTCGTCACTCTTTCCTCACTCATTCTTTCCATGTGACCAAACCTTTTCAATACACCCTCTTCGGCTCTCTCAATCACATTTTTCTTATTACCACACATCTCTCTTACCCTTTCATTAATCCCTCGATTAAACCACCTCACACTATATATTTTCCTGAAACATCTCATTTCCAACACACCGACCCTCCTCCGCATAACCCTATCTACAGCCCATGACTCGCAACCATATATCATTGTTGGAACCACTATTCCTTCAAACATACCCATTTTTGCTCTCCGAGATAACGTTCTTGCCTTCCACACATAGACAGATAGATAGATAGATAGATAGAGAGAGAGAGAGAGAGAGAGAGAGAGAGAGAGAGAGAGAGAGAGAGAGAGAGAGAGAGAGAGAGAGAAGAGAGAGATAGTATTTAAAGAAACTACCCATGGAATGAAGCAGAGTCAAAACAGACTAACAGATCAATGGGACACGATGCATCAGATTTATCGATGTGATGGAATGGACAATGGAATCATCTTGATACATGTACGTGCGGAAAACGATGCCCCATAGGGAAGAGCAGTGATATGAAACGGATCCAGTGTGCAGTGAAACATACGTTACCCCACAGGGAAGAGCAGTGATAAGAAACGGATCCAGTGTGCAGTGAATCATACGTTACCCCCACAGGGCAGAGCAGTGATATGAAACGGATCCAGTGTGCAGTGAAACAGACGTTACCCCCACAGGGCAGAGCAGTGATATGAAACAGACCCAGTGTGCTGTGAGTCATACGTTAAGAACAGTGATATGTAACAGGTTCAGAGCGCAGTGAAACACGCGATACCCCCACAGGGAAGAGCAGTGATATGAAACAGGTTCAGTGCGCTGTGAAACAAAAGTTGCCCCCCACAGGGAAGAGTAGTGATATAAAACAGATCCAGTGTGCAGTGAAACATATGTTACCCCCCAACAGGGAAGAGCAGTGATATGAAACAGGGCCAGGGCGCAGTGCAACAATGAAACACGCATCCCCAGTTCTGTGCAGCGAGCTGAGAAAACGCGCATTCAGAATCCATCTTTCAGACCGTTCAGCCCCCGACACATTCATTACTCTTATTTTGACTGCGGGGAAAATTTGCTACATAAAAATGCATTGGTCGAGGCCACTCAATTCCTGCACCGTGGGGGAAGAAAAAACACTGAAGAACGCCGCAGACAAAGGGAGAGAGAGAGAGAGAGAGAGAGAGAGAGAGAGAGAGAGAGAGAGAGAGAGAGAGAGAGAGAGAGAGAGAGACTGAGGAGAGTTGCGTGGGCTAAAGTTATCTGTAGTTAAGAGTGTGAGAGAGAGAGAGAGAGAGAGAGAGAGAGAGAGAGAGAGAGAGAGAGAGAGAGAGAGAGGGAGAGAGAGAGAGAGAGAGAGAGAGAGAGAGAGAGAGAGAGAGAGAGAGAGAGAGAGAGAGAGAGAGAGAGAGAGAGAGAGACTGAGGAGAGTTGCGTGGGCTAAAGTTATCTGTAGTTAAGAGAGAGAGAGAGAGAGAGAGAGAGAGAGAGAGAGAGAGAGAGAGAGAGAGAGAGAGAGAGAGAGAGAGAGAGAGACTGGGGAGAGTTGCTAAAGTTATCTGTATAGCTAAGAGAGAGAGAGAGAGAGAGAGAGAGAGAGAGAGAGAGAGAGAGAGAGAGAGAGAGAGAGAGAGAGAGAGAGGATATCTGAAAAAGACAGGAATATATAAGTAAAAAAACAGAGTAAGAAAGTAAGACCTAAAAAAGAATAAAATTAAAAAGGAGAGAGCATACAACAGCACGCTGAGGAGGAAGATGAAGAATGAATAATGATAATGATTGTTATTGTAATAATCATCATTACAATGATGATAATGACAATGGTAATAATGATACTATCATAAAAATAGCAATGATATAGGAAATAATGAGAAGAAGAAGAAGAAGAAGAAGAAGAAGAAGAAGAAGAAGAAGAAGAAGAAGAAGAAGAAGAAGAAGAAGTAGTAGTAATAATAGGAGAAGAAGAAGAAGAAGAAGTAGTAGTAATAATAGGAGAAGAAGAAGAAGAAGAAGTAGTAGTAATAATAGGAGAAGAAGAAGAAGAAGAAGAAGAAGAAGAAGAAAAGAAGTAGTAGTAGAAGTAGTAATAGTAGAAGAAGATAAAGAAGAAGAAGAAAAAAAGAAGAAAAAGAGAAAAAAAAGAAAATATAAAACTAAACAGATACATAACTATCTTCCCCTGAAGAAAACGAGATTAACGTAACGGACAAGAGTTAAACCCGCTTGAAAAATATCGTGAATTAAAAGCGCGTTGGGCAAGATTGGCCGGAGTCGTGAGAGACGCGAGACTTGGGGAGGAGGGAAGGGTTGGTCTCTCGCGAGGGCAAGACCTGTAAAGTTACCTGTTTACCGAAGTCTAAAGATGCATTATTCCCACAGATAATAGAGAGCCTTACAAGTTTGCTGCCCCCCGGAAGTAAACTGAGTTATAAGATAAGCTAAACGTATTTGTCGAGCTCCGGAGCTTACACACACAATGTCGATAGATTTTACTTGACCCCCCCCCCCTTTTTTTTTTCGTACCAGGAGGCTCAAAGTCTTCATGGAAAGTACCGGGGTGAAGGACGATGTGTGTGTTCTTTAAAGATTATGAATTTTTAAAACGCTCTGCGTGAATGGAGGGAGTCCAGAGGGAGGCGATTGTGATCTTGTGAGATGTTTAAGAAATATAGTTCTTGTGGGGGATCATTTTCAATGGGTTCTTTCGAAAATGCGAAAATTTAAATGAATATTCACTTGATATATATATATATATATATATATATATAGATATATATATAGATATATATATATATATATATAGATATATATATATATATATATATATATATATATATATATATATATATATATATATATATATATACATATATATATATATATATTTGCTATCTCCCGCGTTCGCGAGGTAGCGTCAAAACAGATGACGGAGCCTTAGAGTGACAATCCTCACTTGGCCCCCTTCTCTGTCTCTTCTTTTGGAAAACTAAAACTGGCGGGGAGAATTTCCGGCCTCCCACTGCTCCCATCCCTTTTAGTCGCCTTCAACGACACGCAGGGAATACGTGGGAAGTATTCTTTCTCCTCTATCCCAATGGATGAATGGATGAAGTCTGTTGGGGATGAGAGAGCTTGGGAAGTGAGTCAGTTGTTGTTCGCTGATGATACAGCGCTGGTGGCTGATTCATGTGAGAAACTGCAGAAGCTGGTGACGGAGTTTGATAAAGTGTGTGGAAGAAGAAAGTTAAGAGTAAATGTGAATAAGAGCAAGGTTATTAGGTACAGTAGGGTTGAGGGTCAAGTAAATTGGGAGGTGAGTTTGAATGGAGAAAAACTGGAGGAAGTGAAGTGTTTTAGATATCTGGGAGTGGATCTGGCAGCGGATGGAACCATGGAAGCAGAAGTGGACCATAGGGTGGGGGAGGGGGCGAAAATTCTGGGAGCCTTGAAGAATGTGTGGAAGTCGAGAACATTATCTCGGAAAGCAAAAATGGGTATGTTTGAGGGAATGGTGGTTCCAACAATGTTGTATGGTTGCGAGGCGTGGGCTGTGGATAGAGTTGTGCGCAGGAGGATGGATGTGCTGGAGGTGAGGTGTCTGGGGACAATGTGTGGTGTGAGGTGGTTTGATCGAGTAAGTGGCGTAAGGGTGAGAGAGATGTGTGGAAATAAAAAGAGCGTGGTTGAGAAAGCAGAAGAGGGTGTTTTGAAATGGTTTGGGCACATGGAGAGAATGAGTGAGGAAAGGTTGACCAAGAGGATATATGTGTCGGAGGTGGAGGGAACGAGGAGAAGAGGGAGACCAAATTGGAGGTGGAAAGATGGAGTGAAAAAGATTTTGTGTGATCGGGGCCTGAACTTGCAGGAGGGTGAAAGGAGGGCGGGGAATAGAGTGAATTGGAGCAATGTGGTATACCGGGGTTGACGTGCTGTCAGTGGATTGAATCAAGACATGTGAAGCGTCTGGGGTAAACCATGGAAAGCTGTGTAGGTATGTATATTTGCGTGTGTGGACGTATGTATATACATGTGTATGGGGGGGGGTTGGGCCATTTCTTTCGTCTGTTTCCTTGCGCTACCTCGCAAACGCGGGAGACAGCGACAAAGTATAAAAAAAAAAAAAAAAAAAAAAAAAAAAAATATATATATATATATATATATATATATATATATATATATATATATATATATATATATATATATATATATGTGTGTGTGTGTGTGTGTGTGTGTGTGTGTGTGTGTGTGTGTGTGTATAAGCTCATATATGAGCTACGAGGTCTTTGACAAGGATAATGACGTTTCGTGGGAGGGACTGACACAGTCTCAAAGAAATCGTATTATGATTGATCAAACACTCCCTGACGCTGGCTTGGACTGAGCCCGCGAGGAGATGAATAATTCATTGTTGTTCGAGACGGACAAAAGCGTATTTCCACTCGCCAAACTTACGTCGCATTACCTTTGTAAACAGAAGAGGGACCGCCACATTGTGTACAGACATGCTGGGGAAGATGCCTTCCATCCAGAAGTCTAACAAGACTCTCGTTAATGGCCAGACAGAGGTGCGTCCTGGCATCTCCAGCTTACCTGCCTAAGCTGGAGATTATTGGGTTCACAGAGACTCGGGCAAATTAACCAGCCCGCCTGGCTGACCTCCAGCCCCAAGCTAAGGACTCGAGCCACACTCGACTTTTTCTTAAGATCATAAACATCCGACTTGGGGTCCATCTGAATCGGTATTAAGCAAACGGGATGATGTGTCTTAGCATCGTTCATTTCGTTGGATTCCCCTTTCGCATTACCCGTCGCTCCTTGCGTCTCTCTCTCTCTCTCTCTCCACTCTACACATCTTCCACAATGTCCACATACTTTACTTGACGTTGGTTTCGATAGACAAAGCGTTTCCGCATGCGATATGCATTTGTTCTAAGCCTAGCAACATACCAGTACTGAATCAAAAGAAAAAAAAAGAACAAATGATCAGCAAGACATCGGAGGAGGAGGCGGAGGCGGGCGTAGATCTCCCCTCACCATCTGGCGCGTCGTCGTGAGGTTCCTAACTCAAAAGACACCAGCCGCCTAGAATCGAGCTGCTCCGGCTCACGTGAGGGGTCAACTTGAGAGTGGGGCTAGTCTTGGACCCGGGGAACTCCTCGACCAGGCGACAGTCAGTCACTTGCCACCAGCGACTTCAAGCCGGGTCGTGAGCGTCGCCTTGGGACTTTCCAGCCCGGACAGTTGCGGAACGTGCTGGACCTGTGAGCCACAATTAAGGCTGCCATTTTTCAGCGGTGCCTCGGGGTTGTCCTAACGGGTCGACGGTTCTAGATGAGCAGCGCAAGGCTATGAGTTGTTCGGACCGCTTCTGAATCCCGACGAGGAGGTTCAGTCAGATGAGAAGACTTGACGTCCGGACGAAGGAGAGCGTGTTGGGGTTCCGTATTGACTGAAGCCTCATAATGGGTCAGAAGTCCAGCTGTGCGTTGGTGTCGCATCCATCACATAGTTGTCGTCTTCAAGGAAGTGACGTGTGAACCACTTTTCGAATGTGACGCTCGAAGCTTCCTTTGTGACGAAATTCAAGTCCAGGCTTACTCAAGGTGACGATATACTTGTAGAGTATCATTTCTAAGTTGGATTTGGGCGAGCAGCACGTAGGAAGTCCTCGATTGGACGGGTGATAACGATTGCCTTGGTCCTCTTCACGGTAGCTTTCCCTCGCCAGCAAACGTTCTTAAGAGTTGTTACAACCCTGATATTGCTTGTGATAAGTTTCTCTCCCATTCACGTATCACGTCAAAGTCATTCTTCGTTCTCCCCTTTCGTCCATAAATGCGAAGCAGGGCGAGTGGTGATGGTCATAGAAGATGGTAGATAGTGTGGCGATCTTTTGCTTTGTTTTTCACATATTCTAACTTGTTTTTATTCACATTTACTCTCAACTCCCTCTTTTCGCACACTGTTCCAAACTCAGTCACTAACTTCTGCAGTTTCTCACTCAAAGTCGCCACCAGTGCTGTGTCATAAGGAAACAAATGACTCATCCCCCCCCCCCCCCCCTCACCTCCTACAGGCTGCATATTTGCCTCTCCAAGCCTCCTGCATTAATCTACCTCACGACCCAATACATAAGCAAATTAAACAGCGCTAGTGATATTACACACCCCTGTCGCAGACCAACCTCGACCTGGAACCACTCACTCTCCTCTCTTCCTACTCATGCACGCGACTCACACCCCATGAGAAAAGTTTCTTACAGCTTCTAGCAGCTTTCCTCCCACAAAGTATCTCCATTAATCCTATCATATGCTTACTCCTGATCTATATATGCAACATACAAATCCATTTGTTTCTTTCAGTAATTCTCACACATCTGATCCACAAAACTTCTACCACGTCTGATATAACACTCTTTCTCTACAATCATATGTTCTGTACAAGCCCTCACCTTCCCAGTCACCAGTCTAGAATACAACTTACCAGGAACACTCAATAAAGTTATACCTTATACCTTTGTCTCTCTTCGCTTTTATACAGTGGCACTATACATGCGCTCCGCCAATCCTTAGGCACCTCACCATTATTCATACATACAATGAAAATCCTAACAAACCAATGAATAATCTAGTCACCCCCTTTCTTAAGAAATTCAATTGCATTACCATCCACTCAATCCGCCTTGCCACATTTCATCTTAAGCAAGGCTTTCACCACCTTTTCTCTCTTTACCAACACACTTTCCACGGCTCTCGTTTCGTATACATATACATACACATACCCAAAAACCCCTTACATCCGCCACTCTGTCATCAAACCAGCCCCTTAAAATAATCACTCATTCAGAGCAAAAACATTCAGGCCCTTTTCCTCAAACATACTACGTATCTCCCACTTCTTCTCATCTTAAGTTACATCCACACACATTCAGACATCCCAGCCTGAGCCTTCCAGGAGGATGATCACTCTCATAAGCAAACTCATCATGAGCAACCAGCTTTACAAATAAACATGACGTATTACGAGAATCCGACGTAGTTTATGAATGCAACTGTCAACAAGGAGACTGTGAATTGCTTTACTGACATGACCTACGCGGAAAGCACAGCCTGTGCACTGTCCAGAAGACTCACACCTTACACCTACATGAAGGCTTCATCAAACTAGATGTCACTGACTACCATAACACTGTCCTCACACGAGAGACGCTTACTAAATCGACGGAATACTACGCTCTGAACGAGACGCAAGACGCCTACACATCGCCAAAGCGCTGATTATCAAGGAACAGCAACCAAAACTCAACAACCGGATCACAGGTTAAGACAGACTATTCCAGCTACACGCTCCAGCATCGCGTTACAGCCAATTAGAGCTCACTGGTACATGCACGTCCGCCTACTGGTATTACCCAGCCTCACCCAGCTACCCGCAGTCATTCCCAGCTGCTCCAACGACCTCTCCACACGCTGTGGAAGATGATTTGATGGATTCATATCGAAACTGAAACAACCCTAAAAGGTATCATATATATATATATTTTCTTCTTTTAAACTATTCGCCATTTCCCGCGTTAGCGAGGTAGCGTTAAGAACAGAGGACTGGGCCTTTTTTGGAATATCCTCACCTGGCCCCCTCTGTTCCTTCTTTTGGAAAATTTAAAAAAAAACGAGAGGGGAGGATTTCCAGCCCCCCGCTCCCTCCCCTTTTAGTCGTCTTCTACGACACGCAGGGAATACGTGGGAAGTATTCTTAATCCCCTATCCCCAGGGATATATATATATATATATATATATATATATATATATATATATATATATATATATATATATATATATATATATATATATATATATATATATATATATATATATAAATATACCCGTTCAATAAATCTTGCAAGTGTTTCCCTTCGCCATTTATAAAATCTATAACAATGCCAAAGACACCTATATTGAGCGTGGAGACCCATGATAACTGACATGGTCTCTACCAGATGGTATATCGTCCTACTCAATCAGAAACAATAAATGGGGATCCTATGGCTGGGAGGGTGTGTGTGTGTGTGTGTGTGTGTGTGTGTGTGTGTGTGTGTGTGTGTGTGTGTGTGTGTGTGTGTGTGTGTGTGTGTGTGTGTGTGTGTGATGGTCGAGAGGCAATCGTCGGTCTCGTCATTCTGATCAAGCCCCCGAGGCAGTAGGTCTGTCGTGCTAACCCCACACATCACATCCTGCTTAAATGTTGACCGAAGTAGGCTCTCTCTCTCTCTCTCTCTCTCTCTCTCTCTCTCTCTCTCTCTCTCTCTCTCTCTCTCTCTCTCTCTCTCTCTCTCCCCAATCTTCATCACGATCCTTCCTTACATCCACATCCTTCCCTATCATCCACAATCTTTGCCTCATCCACACCCCTCTCCTTATCTCCCACAATCCTGTTCTTCCCGAATATTCCTTCCCCTTTTTCCGTAACTCTCGGCGTCGCCTTCAAATCTCTGCGTCACCTCCATCCACATATCTCTGCGTCACCTCCATCCGCAAATCTCTGCGTCATCTCCATCCGCAAACCTCTGCGTCACCTCCATCCACAAATTTCTGCGTCACCTTCATCCATAAATCTCTGCGTCACCTCCATCCACAAATCTCTGCGTCTTCTTCATCCATAAATCTCTGCGTCACCTCCATCCACAAATCTCTGCGTCTTCTTCATCCATAAATCTCTGCGTCACCTCCATCCACAAATCTCTGTGTCGCCTTCATCCACAAATCTCTGCGTCACCTTCATCCATCGTGCCCTAAAACATGAGCGCCTATCTCCTGGACGCACACCCTCCCTCCCTCAAAATCCTCCCGACGTTTGAGCTCACGTCCCCAACAAATTTTCCCCCCTTCTTCTTTCCTTCCTTCCCGTTAAACCTCCCCACTCCCTTTCATCTCACTATCTCCCCATTCACTCCCAACCACTGCCCGCTGCCTCGCCCCTTCTTCCCTCCCTTTTTAAACCTCCTCTTTTCCCTCCCTCCCTCCATCTATCAAGCGGCAACTTCCCTCCAGCCACCACCTCGACTGCCCTCCACTCACCACCTCCTGGGTGCTTGTAGTCAATCCCTTAATGCCCTGAATGCTAATTACCCCATTAGCGTAAAATTTTTCCAGTGTTGTCACCAGAGAATGACAATAAAAATAAAAAAAGAAACGAAAACCGGAGAGAGAGAGAGAGAGAGAGAGAGAGAGAGAGAGAGAGAGAGAGAGAGAGAGAGAGAGAGAGAGAGAGAGAGAGAGGAAAAAATGGGGAGCAGATTTCTTTTTTTTTTTACAGTGAAAGATTGCCTAACCAGGTTTCTTCATCGACAATCATTTTCTTGATTTTGTGTGTGCGGGGCAGGAGGTCAAGGCTGGTTGGTTGTCTGTTGTTTAGGGAGAGGGTGGGGATGGCGTTATTAAAGAGTGTAATCATTTTTAGAACATCTAAAGGCTATGACGGGAGTAATTTCGGAATAAGAAAGAAAATGGGAAGAAAACCAAAAAAAAAAAAAAAAAATCTTCGTGATTACATCTATTAAATACGGCGATAATCTTAAAATTATGTGGTGGTGTGTCAGACCCTGAAACATGAAATGATGATGTTGCTTGGGTCGATTTCAACCACAACATAACCGGTACGGGGACACTGTCTCGATCCCAGAGAGCGAACGATCTCAGCTGATCTCAAAAAAAGAAAAAAGAGAACCGAACACAGTTTACTCATGAGATTGATTGAGGAACTTGAGAAGCAGTTGTAACCATCGACAGAAGCACACTCGCTTGTGTCGACCAGGAGACACAGGGGAGGGAGGGAGAATTTCTTAGGTGTGTGTCATTGATTTCTAGGGATTTTGTGGTCGAATTTCCTGAACACTAAACTGCCAAGGATGGATTCCATTTAATCATGCGACCATTCGGTCAAAACGGATGAAGAATGAAGAAGCGTCTAGTCTGAGACGCTCCGATCAGATCTCATTAAGAATGAAAGAAAAAAAAATAGTATCTAGTCTCGACATTATACAATGATATAATATATATGATATATAACATATATTATGCGACGGCTAAGTGAAAACTCAAGAATAAAAAGTGTCTCGATTAGAAGTATTTCTTTATTTACGGCGACGCACCCAATAGAAACCTCTTCATATACTCACACCTCCTTAGTACGAGTACAACCTAGTACGTACCACGTCATGGACAAACTGTTACAAATACATATGGCACATGGAAAAGGCTGGCAATGACTGATGAAAATAAGAAAATAATGGAGGGAGGAGGTAAAAATGTGCAGGTGTATTGGGCTCCACAAATGACTTTAATTAAGCGAACAGCCAAGGAATTTAAGCGCACAGCCTTTTTTGATCTGGCGGACTGAAAAGCTGGCCACAGCTAACGACTGTTTGTTACCGCAGGTGGCTGTTACGCCGCCCACTTCAAGAGCCGCTACACCCGCGGCGAAAAGATTTCTATTTGCCGCTTTCCCGCTAACACTTGAAGTAATTAGGGAGAGGCATCATTAGATCTGTAAAAGAGAAGACTGACCCAAACTTTCTGATATTTTTCTCCAGTGAATTGTAAGAGGACACATTATTTGTGCAGTTCGTTAATAATGGATCATATCGTTTGTGATATGATTTCTGTGACTTCCTCCGTGATATGGTTGATGTGTGAAGAAGAAAAGCCTCACTCCCTCACGTCCATTCACGTCTAATGCAGGGAAACCAAAACTTCCTATCCACATCCAGGCCACACAGACCTTTCCATGGTTTTCCCCGGCCGCTTCACAAGCCCTGGTTCAGTCCATTGACAGCACGTCGACCCCTGCTTATCACATAGTTCCAATTCTCTCACTCTCAAGCACTCCTTTCACCTTCCTGCATGTTCAGGCCTCGATCATTCAAAATAATTTTCATTCCATCCTTCCATCTCCTATTTGGTCTCCCTTTCTTCTTGTTTTCTTCACTTCTGACACTTACGTATGTCTTCTATGTCAACCTTTCCTCAATCATTCTCTTCATATGTCCAACCATTTCAGCACACACTCTTCAGCTCTCTCACCCACACTCTTTTCATTACCACCAGATATCGTTCACACCACAAATTATCCTCACACATTTCATTTCCAACGCACCTATCCTCCTCCACACAATTTTATCTATAGCTCATGCCTCGCATCCATATAATATTGTTGGGACAACTAACCTCAAACATTCCCATTTTCGCCCTCCTAGATGATAATCTTTCATTTCTTATATTTCTCAGTTCTCTCAGAACCTCCGCCTCCTCACCCACCCTATGACTCACTTCAGCTTCCATGGTTCCATTCGTTGCCATGTCTACTTCCAAGTATCTACAACATTTCACTTCCTTCAATTTTTCTCCATTCAAACGCACCCCTAGCTAACCTGTCTCTCAACCATGCTAATGCTATCAACCTTAATTTTGTTCACATCTTCTCTCACCTTCCTCCTTTCACACACTCTTCCAAACTCAGTCACCAACTTTTGTAGTTTCTCACTCGAATCAGCTGCATCATTAGCAAATACCAACTGAGACACTTCCCAGGCCCTCTTATCCCTCCATAAACTGAATCCTCTCGCCCCTCTCTTCAAGACTCCCGTATTTACGTCCTTCATCACCCCATCCATAAACAAATCGAAAAACTATGGTGTCATTAAATACCCTGGAGACCATCCTTCACTTAGAACCATTCACTCTCCTTTTTCCTACTCGTACACATGCACTGCACCCTTCACAAAAACTTTTCACTACTTCTAGCCCCCCAACCCTTCCCCCCCCCACACAAACACACACACACGCACACACACACCGTATATTCTTAAGACCTTCTATAAGGCATTTTTATCTACCCTATCAGATGCTTTCTCCAGATCCATAAATGCCACAAACAATTCCATCTGTTTCCCTAAGAAATTGTCACGCACTTTCTTTATAGCAAACGTCTGATCCACACATCCTTTTCCACTTCTGAAACCACATTGCGCCTCCTTAGTCTGATACTCTGTACATGCATTCATCCTTTAATCACTATCCTTCCATACATCTTACCAGGCATACTCAGCAGACTTATACTTCCTGAACCCTTGGAGGGTACATGGAGAACAGGGTGGCCAAATGGAAGGATGGAGTAAAGAAAATTTTGAGCGATCGAGGCCTGAACACGCAGTAGGGTGAAAGGCGTGCAAGGGACAGAGTGAACTGGAATGACGTGGTATACTGAAGTCGACTTGCTGTCCATGGACTGAACCAGGGCATGTGAAGTGGCCTGGGATAAACCATGGAAAGGTTTGTAGGGCATGAATGTTGATAGAGAGAATGGATGTGGGCAGTTGTGGCCTTTCTTTCTGTGTTCCTAGCGCTACCTCGCTACTGCGAAAAAGGCGATCAAGTATAATATACATATATATATATATATATATATATATATATATATATATATATATATATATATATATATATATATATATATATATATATATATATATATATATATATATATATATATATATATATTCTCTTTCACCGAATCTATATATAAACATAATGAAGGAACGGCACGATCATCTGCATTTACCGAGACCTTGAAGAATACGATCCCATTTCGTAAATATGATGCTTCATTGTCTGGTCAAGGTCTAGAGGATTTGTAGTCATCCTTGTTATAAAGAGGCATTCTGATCATGCGACCTACATCCTTATAGTTATCCTTATAGTTCTTGCAGACTATGTGAAGTGAAAACACCCTCACAGTGAGTCCATCTCAGAGACGCAAAAAGATGTAAGTTCTTTCTGTTCATTCATACATGTTTACCATTTCCCAAGTGAGCGAGGTAGCGTCAAGACCGAATAACTGAGCTTGACAGGAAAACCATCCTCGCTTGGCTCCTCGCTCTGTTCCGTCTTTTAGAGAGTAATACAGGAGAGGGTGCATTTCCAGGCCCCTTCTCCCACCGCTCCCACCCCTCTAAGTAGTCTTCTACGACACGTAGGGGATACGTGGGCAACATTCTTTCTCCCCTGTCACCAATACATAATAAAAGTTATAATTTCTCTAAAATCACAGTATGCTGGAATTCGCACTTATACTGGTCTGTGTATGTATATATATGTAAACGTTGAGATGTATAGGTATGTATATGTGAGTGTGTGGACGTGTATGTGTATATACATGTGTATGTGGGTGGGTTGGGCCATTCTTTCGGCTGTTTCCTTGCGCTACCTCGCTAATCCGGGAGACAGCGACAAAGTATAATGAATACAAATAAATAAATAAATAAATTTAACTGTTCTGTGGTTATGGGCTTTCAATTTCATCTCCAACCGGACATCAGCAGATGTCGACCATAACTTTATTACAAATACATATATATTCATTAACCTACTTGATTTGTATGTAGGACGAGATTTAGTAAAGAGAACCAAGCTAATGGAACGGCTTAAGACGAGTCTGTGGACCAGGCAAAAGCTGTAACCCCATTCTAGTCTACCCTTGACAAACAAACACTGACCCAACGAGGTGGTTGGTAGTTTGGGCTGTAAGCCTGTCAACCGCCAGGGTCATTAAGCCCGTCAACGTCAAACCTCATCCACCAATAGAAAAATCTTTGGACACTTTCCTTCACCTGTTAAAGATCGTCGTTGAATTCTTGTTCTAAGCTCACTTCTCTACTGCTTTAGGCAGATTATTTCGTGAATTTTATCCTCGTGCACCAAATGAGGTTCACAGTACAGTAGTGAAGCATACCATGTTGGTATGGTGCTATTATCATCATTATTATTATTATCATTATTATTATTATTATCATCATTATTATTATTATTATTATTATCATTATTATTATTATTATTATTATTATTATCATTATCATTATCATCATTATTATCATTATCATTATTATCATCATTATTATCATTATATCGAGAGCCTCCTAATGACCTATCCAAGTGTGTACGTCCTCCTCCTGAGGTGTTTAACCAAAGGATCCCTCAGACACAGATGGACTGGTGGTGTTGAATGTGGAATCACAACCTCTCTTGACAGACAGGTGTATCGGAATCCCACAAAGTCTGGACAGATCCACTTGTATCGACTTGGTACATGGCCTTTTACATTATCTAGTCTGGGTTCACTCTTCTGGTAGCTTTAAGATCTTTTTTCTCGAATACTTAATACTTTTTTGGTAGTTTAAAATCATTTCTATCGTTTACTTAATACTTAAGATTCTTTTTTTTCTCGAATACTTAGTACTCTTTTGGTAGTTTAAAATGATTTCTATCGTTTACTTAATACTTAAGAGTCTTTTTTTTTCTCGAATACTTAGTACTCTTTTGGTAGTTTAAGATCATTTCTATCTGTTTACTTAATACTTAAGAGTCTTTTTTTTCTCGAATACTTAGTACTCTTTTGGTAGTTTAAAATAATTTCTATCGTTTACTTAATACTTAAGATTCTTTTTTTCCCGTATACTTAATACTCTTATGGTAGCTCAAGATCATTTTTATCGTATACTTAATATTTAAGATTTTTTTTTCGTTTACTAAGATCTCTTTTTGGTAGCTTAACTATTTTTTTTTTCCGTATATTTAATGAATTCTTCTTACATGTACATGCTTAGGATACTCAGCTGGGGTTTGAATTACTTAGATTGTTCTTACGTTACATGTGTTGAGGATATAGTAATGATCAATTCATTGGATAACTATTTCTCCTGATTTTATGGGTTTAGTTTAATGGTGTTTAAAGGTCCTGATGATGGCATATGTGAAGACCAAACCATAAACTAAAAGCTGTATAAGTTGGTCATAATGTCTCTTTGTCCCAGACCAGGTGATCATCTTCATCAAATTATTCTTTCGCCAATACGATGCTGATAATCTATATTCCTCAAAGGAGACTATGGACGACAGGTACCAACTCTCTATAGGGAAATGTGAATATCGAATGCTACGGTAGGAGGAAGACATCACAGAATATTCCCTGTATATTCCCTGTACTTCCGAACACTTACCAAGAATAAGAGACAATCCCATAGACTGTCTGGTGTAAACTTAACATTAATATAAACTCTAAAACATGGCTGACCTGAATCACTGATTTCTATGAAGGGATTCCAAAACCGTGTAGTCAATTCAGCGTCGCCTTTCCTTGGAATCAGTGCACCACAAAGTTTGGAAAATGTATTCCAGGTGAGTTCCAGTGTGCTCCCTTATGACTTGACTCCCTCCAAAGCACAATATAGTTCCTGGAACTCCGTCGCTTATGTGGAATATATCATTTTGAACGCTCAGAGCTTTAAGTCTTAGGCTTTAGTAATGGTGTTATCTTATAGTGCACTTGATCTACCCTTAGCAGTATACTTAACGAAAGTCGATCAATTCATTCTAATTAATTCGTCCAGTAAGGTCAGTTTTATGATGCCAAAGACTTTCTTTTTTTCATTGTTAAAGAGAATGAACATATAAAAGAGGGATGTACACCGGACTTGACCGTGAACACGACACAAGGAGAGACGATAGGTTATCAGTCACCAGCGTTCCTTAATGGAGCAACTGAGTCGAGCAAGGAACTTCATGGAGTGGCAAAGGAATATTTGATAGGATCGATATTGGCTTCTCTCTAACTTGAATGGTTAGATTGATAACCAGATGGATAAGGAGCCTTTATCATAAACTATCTGCGATATATATATATATATATATATATATATATATATATATATATATATATATATATATATATATATATATATATATATATAACACGTATATACGTTGATATATTCTTGATCTCTGAATCGCATGACAGAGTTCCATCATTTCTGGATCATGGAGACCTGAAATACGCTGATATTGACTCCACCTTTGAGACAAGCAAGAATACATTACTGGGCGTTTTTCGACAGCCAGGTCGTCCAGAATCAAGTTCCCTTTCACGGCAAAGTACATACGAGACCAGCTTTTACGAGTCTGGATGTTGGTTTGGATGCTGTACACTATGCTTGACAAGCACGATTTGATCGTAATATGAACAGCCGCCTACGTTTTATATCCCATATGTTATGGTTTCCAAAGAAGTTTTTCTTTTTCGGAGATGTGTCTAAAAGCTGCCTGTATTTCTAATCATCTTAAAACACAAATCTCTGTTCAACGAGGTGCGATACATATTCCAGTCGTAACTTAGCAAATACAGTTACTTCACAATCCCTCAGGCAATCTGCTCGTTGTGTTACGCCATCATGTAATCATCATAGCCATTCCTGAAACTAAAAGAATACATGTTTATGATCGTCTATATACAGCCAATAGCTGTAATGCATTATGTATTCTGGCAAGCGGAGACGAAACTTCGAGAACCTTCGACTTTTTCAGCATTCTGGATGAGTGAATGTTGTCCATTCTGAGAGATAGGGAAGTTGAGGAACAATGAGACACAAGCTGCTAATCAGGATCGAATTTTCAACTTCTCGACACATGTCTTCCTTAGAAGAAAACATCCAACTGAAGAAGACAACTGTCGAAAATGTTGGCGGTGTAATACAATGCTAATTAGCACTTCGTGTCTCGTTGCTACTTTACAACCTGCTGTGAATGATAGTGTTCGCACGGAGCGGCCAGTAAGCTCAGCGACCTTCCTCACCAACCATCCGTTCATGCCAACGACCATCTCAAACCAAGCACGTCAGGGTCGCTGAGGTTATATCTGACTTGTCCTGTCAACTGCTAGAGGAACGCGAAGGCCAACAAACGTCCTTTTGGAACCGCAGTTGGAGAAAAGAAAAGAAACCTGAGGACCTTCTCCACGCGTTCATGATGGGTCAAAGACAACAAGGTAGGTCGAGAGAAAATATAGAGGAAGACGTTGTAAATAGAGTGAGGGGGGGGGAGACAGTTGGTAGTACAGTGGTAGGGGGAGAGTTAGGGCTATATACTAGGGAGAGGACTGAGGAAGGTGTGAGGTGAGCAGAACATGCATGGGAGGTGTGTTTGCATTGGGTAACCTAGAGACTTTTCTGTCGCGATCCAAGGCAGGAATTCTCACAGGGAAAGTCATGATATTTTCTTTCATGTTCTGAGGCCCTAATCAAGGCCATTCTATCTATCTATCTATCTGTGTGTGTGTGTGTGTGTGTGTGTGTGTGTGTGTGTGTGTGTGTGTGTGTGGGAGTGTGTGTGTGTGTGTGTGTGTGTGTGTGTGTGTGTGTGTGTGTGTGTGTGTGTGTGTGGACGGCATGTTCTTCCCCTCACGTCGTGGTAAAGAGCAGGGTACGTCAAGCAATAACGAACTTCGCAATCATTTGCTTTAATATTCCGTGAGAAAGTGACTGTCAGCCCTCGCAAGTTCAATTTGTCTTTCAAGTTCACAACAGTGACGAGAGTGAATTGCCCTGCGATGTTTTTTGGGGGAATCTGATCCTATCGTCGGGTAAGAGACGTCAGTTTTTTGATCCTCTATAATACCTGGAGATCCTTGACCCTTTACGATGTCAAGGGCTCTCTGATCCTCTACAATGTCAGGAGTTCTCTGATCCTATACAATGTCTGGAGATATCTGATCCTCTATGATGTCTGGAGATATCTGATCCTCTATGATGTCTGGAGATATCTGATCCTCTATGATGTCTGGAGGTATCTGATCTTCTAAGATGTATGATGGCATCTGACCCTCTACGATGTCAGGAACTCTCTGATCCTTTACGAGGTCTGAGGATTTCTGATCCTCAGTGATGTCTGGAGGTATCTGATCCTCTATGATGTCTAGAGGTATCTGATCCTCTGTGATGTCTGGAAGTATCTGATCCTCAGTGATGTCTGGAGGTATCTGATCCTCTATGATGTCTCGAGGTATCTGATCCTCTATGATGTCTGGAGGTTTCTCCATCACGGTGGTATGATAATTAGTGAGGCGAAGTGTACACCACACCACAAAAGAGTCAACCTTCGCCTCGCTCATTATCGAACCAGCGTGATGAAGACGCCTCCATACCTCGTCCAGGATCAGACGCGAACATCTCTCTTCCCTGGAAGCTGGGCTAAGGTTCCTGGAAATATTGCGATACGTTTATATCTGTTCGTTGCTGTGAAGTCCTGAAGTAAAACGAACATAGGTGCGTTGAATTTTGAGTCTCCCATGAAAGATCAGTGCAGTTATAAGAAGCAGTGAGCTACGAGAGGGGAATTTCATTGAGGGTAAATACATTCTGAGATCTAGATCACATAAACCCTAAGACCACATTCACTGACGGAGTCTCCGAAGCTTCAAGGCTGCAACGCTTGTTTCTAGTCGCAGGGAAATGATGAACGACCTTTTGGGGAGAGAACTCCTTTACGAGACTAACTCCCTTTCGTCAATCAACGATGACTCTCTAGAACACGCCAGCTCCACCAACAAATCCTACACTGACCGTCCTTACATTCTCCCTAAACTTAAGTCACATGGATTTCCTTCGCCTGAACTCAAAACCGTCCGTACCTCTTTCATTCTTCCTCAAGTTCACTAATGCATTTCCCGCCACAGGGACAACTAGGAAAGGTACAGATGAGAGCAGTCAGCATCATCCTTGAGCATGCCTTTACACCACCCTTCAAGAGGCGTTTCCCCCATCTCTCTCTCGAGAGAGGCGTTACTACCCTAACCTTCCCACCGTCATCTCCAGCCACGAGAGATCCATTGTCCTCGAGTTGCACTTCGACACCAGCAATATCCTAAGCCTATTCAAACTCGTGGTTGACCGCAACTGCTCGCAGAACATATAATGATTCAACAGCTGTAAACGTCTTAAATAACCTTTAATACTTGTGTAAAGACTAAACAGTTTAAAACCTTCTCTGCTCGTCTTAACGAAGGTGTCCTTGCTATGGGTATTTCATCTGTTTTTAGCCTGTGGCTGCTCTTTTAATACAGGAAACATCCTGTCCAAGTCTGAGATCATTGCTGAAGGTGTATCGAGATGAGATACAGATCGAATGAGAGAAAAAAAATGAGCAGAATTGAAGAATTTGGAGGAATGTGTTGAGTCGTCAGCGTATGATTGCATTTGGTTATCTGCGGAAGAAAAGAAGACCGATGATAAAGAGGAAAAAGTGTAGGAGACAGGACAGAAGCTTGACGGACAAAGCTGTTGTTAGAGAAAGCGGGAGAAACTGATTCATCAACAACTACGGAGATAAATCGGCCAGAAAGTAAGCTTGACATGAGGAGGCAAAGTGAGAGAGGGTAGCCAAAAGAAGGTAGCTTAAAGATGAGACCACGACGCTATACTCTTGTCAAAAGGTTTGAATGCTTCAAGGGCATCTACATAGGATTCCCTAAAAGGTTTCAGGGATGATGACCGTACGTGAACGAGATTGATTTTTGAAATTCACAATGATAGGGATGGGATTGTTCTGGGAGCGACCCTTGATGTGGTTACGTAGGAGTGACTCGGAATAATCTGGTATGTACTTTTCCGCACCACCTTTGGCAAGTCCCTCCGGCGTTCTAGTAGTCATGTATAATGCATCAAAACCAGAGCCCCTTATCCACAACCAAGCACAACAGACCTTACCGATGTTTCCACCAGCCTTGATTTAGCCCACTGACAGCACACTGTCCCCTGTGTACTACATCACTCCAGTTCCGTCTATCCCTTGCACGTCTCACACCCCCCTGCATGCTAAGTCAACGAAGCTTCAGATCATCTTTCATTCCATCCTTCTAACTCCTCCAGGGTTTCCTCATTTTCCTTGTTTCTTCCATATCTGACATGGATACCCTTTCAGTCATCCTCTTCTTACTCATCCTCTCCATGTTTTCAAAGCGTTTCAGCATACCCTCTTCTGCTCTCTCATATTTATACGCCTGTTACTACCACAACTCTCTCTCTCTTATCTTTTCTTATTCGATTAACCTTCCTCGTGCCACGCATTGCTCGCATACGTTCCATTTCCAACACATCCATCTTCTTTACATTTTTGCCTAAGGCATGCCACACACTTCTTCAGCGAATGCAAGCAGTAGTTTCCTTAACTCCTCCTTTCCTGACCTTTTGGAATTCCACACTCGATCTCTCGTGGTATCTCTTGTATTTGTCTGTATCTACCTAAGAGCAAACCTAAATGAGCATTTAACCACTAAATGTGTCAACGAACTCGCCTCTCGTGCTTTTGGGTTGAACCTCCTACCAAATGATATTAAAAGTTCAGTCTGATGAATGATTTAAAACCCCTCAAATATATATATATATATATATATATATATATATATATATATATATATATATATATATATATATATATTTATTTATATTTATTTTGCTTTGTCGCTGTCTCCCGCGTTTGCGAGGTAGCGCAAGGAAACAGACGAAAGAAATGGCCCAACCCACCTCCATACACATGTATATACATACACGTCCACACACGCAAATATACATACCCATACATCTCAATGTACTCATATATATACACACACAGACACATACATATATACACATGCACACAATTCACACTGCCTTTATTCATATATATATATATATTATATATATATATATATATATATATATATATATATATATATATATATATATATATATATATATATATATATATATTCCCCTCATGAAAAATCTGTCCCCAAGCGTTGGTCACACTTCGCTAACAGTATGTGGGGGTCCGCAATCATGTTGCGGTTTAGCTCTCGTACAAATATTTACGATTTTCGCTCTGGCTCCACAATTTTATGATTTTGTGTCATACTAAATCAGGATCGTGATAAATGTTAACCCCCCACCCACCACACACCACAACACCCCCCACTCCACCAACCCACCAGCCCACCACACCACGCAATCCCCCGTCTCTCTCTCCTCCCCCCACTGTCTCTATTTTTCGTTATGTAGATCCAACTTTTTATTGGCAGTGCGTGTTATTATTAACTTTTGTTTCGTTGTTGGTCTTTTTGTTTCCTCTCTTCTTTTTTTATCCTGATAGTTGTAAATCTCTTGTTAGCTTCTTTTTTTTTTTTTCTCTCTATTTCGTGTTTGATAACCCGTATCGGCATTCTCCATTCATGTTCTGTTTGCCTGCTTCCCGGTTTGTGTGTGTGTGTGTGTGTGTGTGTGTGTGTGTGTGTGTGTGTGTGTGTGTGTGTGTGTGTGTGTACTTTGTTTGCCTGTTTGTTTATAGGTCTGATTGTTTATTCTTTCTGCCTGTTTCTTTATCTACCTGCCCGTTTCTTTGGCTGCTTGCCTGTTTGTTTCTGTGTCTGCCTGTCTGCCTGCTTATCTATCTGTTTCTTTCTTTGTCTTCCTGCCTGTCTGTTTTATCTGCTTGTCCATTTGTCTGTCTGCCTGCCTGTTTGCTTGTTTGCCTGCTTGATCGGTCGTGTTCGTCTGTCTGCTTGCCTATTTGCTAAGCTGCCTGCTTGTTTTCTCTGTCTGCCTCTTTGTTGACCTTCCTGCTTGTTTATCTGCTTACCTGTCTGTTTATTTCCCTGCTTTGTCATTCTCCTGTCTTGAGTTTCACTTCTGTCATTCACTGCTCACCCGTCATTGAACCTGTCTATTTTGTTCATCTGTCTCTAAATGTCTCACGTTATCTGTCCCTCTTCCTTCCTGCTTAACCGTCTCTCTGTCTCCACATCCATCAATTTCCTGTTCTACTCGATTACCGTCTTGTCTGCTTATGTGCCAGTCTACCTGCGACACACTCCCGTCTGACTGACCGTCAGCCTCGTTGCCTGTCTATCAGACAAACCCATTCATAGGGGCCCTTCAATTCCCCTCTCCCACAGTGTGATTCTTCTGTATCTATATGTACTTTGATATCTTTTTAGTCTGATATCAATTTTCTTCAAGAACATTCCGAGTCTCTTTGCCTTACTGTTATTCATTTGCCTGCACGTTTAACCCTCCGTCTGTTATTTCATTCCTGTGTAGTCTTATGTGTTTGTCTCTCTTTTGACCTCTCTATAGGTTTTAACCTAACTAAATTTACGTGTTTGTATATAAATATATATATATATATATATATATATATATATATATATATATATATATATATATATATATATATATATATATATCCCTGGGGATAGGGGAGAAAGAATACTTCCCACGTATTCCCTGCGTGTCGTAGAAGGCGACTAAAAGGGGAGGGAGCGGGGGGCTGGAAATCTTCCCCTCTCGTTTTTTTTTTAAATTTTCCAAAACAAGGAACAGAGAAGGGGGCCAGGTGAGGATATTCCCTCCAAGGCCCAGTCCTCTGTTCTTAACGCTACCTCGCTAACGCGGGAAATGGCGAATAGTTTGAAAGAAAAAAAAGATATATATATATATATATATATATATATATATATATATATATATATATATATATATATATATAGTTCTTTTTTTATACTATTCGCCATTTCCCGCGTTAGCGAAGTAGCTTTAAGAACAGAGGACTGAGCCTTTGAGGGAATATCCTCACTTGGCCCCCTTCTCTTTTCCATCTTTTGGTAAGCTGAAATACTTTGTATACAGACACAAAGTGCTGTTCATGGATCCAGTTCCGATGAAACTTTTGAATATCAATCTATTTGCCTGTAATCCTCTCCTCTAAATCCATAAGAAAAGAAAAGAAAAGAACGTCATATTTGAAGACTGCTATAGGGATAGAATGTTAATATATATATATATATATATATATATATATATATATATATATATATATATATATATATATATATATATATATATATATATTTATATATATATATATATATATATATATATATATATATATATATATATATATATATATATATATATATATATACCGTCAAGTTAAGAAACGGGTGTGGATGCCATTTAAAAAGAAAGTGTCGTCATTTCAGCATCACATCTTAGACCCTTCTACTATGTGTCTGTATGGTGATGGAAACATCCACTGAACACCTGAAGACGATGTTCAAGAAATACCTTTAACCATTTCCCTTCAACAGCATTCGAGATATTCTATTTAACTATATTTCCTCAACAGCCTTCGGTTTGTGACCTTTATGTATCAGTGTATGTTGGTTGTCAACGGCTAACTGCCCTTCAGTACCAAAGAAACGTAACTGAACAACAGATTCAATAAAAGAAAAGGCTTCGGGGTGGACACTGAATGTGTCAGTAACCCTATGACAAACTGCACCCCTTTAATTAAATTGTTTGCGTGCTTTTTGGCATTTCATTTATCTCTATTTTATCAGACATACGTATCTTTTTTTTCTAAGGGGGGGTATGTAAAACACATATGGCAAAGGATGTCTATGGTCTTCCGGTGAGTTTAGTGTAGGGTATATATGCGAGGCACTGAAAGGATGGTTTTTGGGTTCAGTGTGGCCGGCTGCAGGAGTTTTAACATGTCTTTCCAAAGACAGTTCGTCTTTAGTGCAGCGTAAGAGCAACGGCGTATCGCACGTGGACATTTGGTAAAGGCACGTTCATTTACGTCTGACCGTATGGTGAGTGGTCGGGAGCCACCCCACCCTTGACTCATGTTACCTCGAAAGAAGAAAGAAAACAAGGTAGAAACAGAGAAAAAGAGAAAAAGAAAGACTGAAAAAAAAGAAATTGAAAAAAAGAAGGAAAAAAAGAGGGAAAACCCCAGAGAAAAATGAAAAGAATGGAAAAAATATAGATTTTTATGTTGGCATTTTTGTGCAGTTTCTGACTTTACGTGAATTATCTTAACCAAGGCCTCTGTGACACCTGCTGCTGGCTGGGGAATCGGTGAGGAAAGGTTGGGATGTTATCAGATGGCCATCTCTTCATCATAGTCCAATTCCTTCTTCAGAGTTTAGTTTAGTATGATACTCATGGCCGTGTACGGATCATGCCAACATGCGCAGATCTATCGCCTTCATGATCATAAGTCACTAGATACTGGAAACTATGCATTAAGGTCCTGTTCTTTGTTTTTCAAATATATATATATATATATATATATATATATATATATATATATATATATATATATATATATATATATATATATGCAGATAAAACACAGGGGATATGCAAATGTACCAGTAAGATCTTTCCTTTATCAAATCTTCAGGCAAATTGACAAAGAGTTAAGGTCACAAACAAGTAATACATACAAGAGACACTTCTACACGGAGGGGAGGGGGGGGGGCGGTTTAGAGCCGAGAGCGAGAAACTACTCTCCACGAGACCGCATCATCGACATTAGACAGTTACGAGAACAGCTTTACCGAGGACCTTCCCGCCCTAAAAGAACTAGCCTTATCCCGTTCTCGCGTGGGGCTCATCCTCGAAGGTGAAGGAACACTCTACATGGGATCCCACGGTTGTTTAACTCTCTCTCTCTCTCTCTCTCTCTCTCTCTCTCTCTCTCTCTCTCTCTCTCTCTCTCTCTCTCTCCCCCTTGACCATAAGAATCACCTTCCATGGCTGCTATCATCACGTTGCATCCCGTACCAGAAGCCCCATTCAACCATCTTAACCATGCCTTCGCTCCTCGTCCTCTTCTTCCTCCGTCTTTACTTACACCTCAATGATTCATTCATGGGTTTGATTTATACAATGACCTCCTTTGTCCGCTTTACCCCCGCGAGCCTGAGCTCTCCTCCCGCAGGAGAGAGAGAGAGAGAGAGAGAGAGTCACACCTCAACGTATATGCCTTTGGTTCGACAAAAAACTCTCGGGTGCTCATCTAAAGCACAGGCTATAAGCCAAATGGTTCAAGCATTTGGGGTGAGATTAAGCCAATGGATGTTCCCTCCATGACTTGTGTGTGGTAATGTTATCAGAGGCTGCTACAACTGCCTAGCGAAACCAGGAAGTGAAGAAAGAAATAATGTTTGGTGGAGGTTTTTGAGCGTGGCGATCACAGCAGTCAAAATATTGGGACTGTTTCTTCGCTGTGTTGAAACCAGTGTTGGTACAACTTTGTCGCAGTGCTTCGGGGCTTCCTGGGCAATCAAAAGGCCGAACATTCTGCGGAGCTGGTTGAGACTATGGTGAAGAACTACGGCAAAATGAGCTGTAGGATGTCCCTCGAAGTCCATATCCTGTACTTCAGTTCTAGAGAAGCCTTTGCATGATATACGGGTCTTGGATATTGTGAAGTCATCTGGTACCATAACTAAGACTCGGTTTGGTAAATCTATCTGGTTGTCATAATGGTTACCAAGGTGTTATTGAAGGCAAACGAGTGCTGTAGCTATTATAAGGATGGTTTGAAGTCAACTGATGCCATACGTGTTTCAAGGGCATGTTGAAGTCAACTGATGATATGGATGCTTCCATTGTCTGACGAGTTCAGCTTGTTTTATTACTGATCCAAATGTGTTGAAGTTACACAACTGATGCTAAACAGTGTTGAAGTTATCTAGTGCTATACTTCTTCTAAACGTATGCTGAAAGCCAACTGGTGCTATACTTCTGAAGGTATAGTGAAGTCACTTAATGCTTACTTAATCTCAAAGTGCTGGGAGGCCATGTGGTGGTAAACTTAATTTCTGAGTTGAGGTAAAGCCAACTGCTTCAGAATTTGTGCCTCGAGTGTGATAGAGCCACCAGATACGCGAGTCTCGTGTGTGGTGAAGTAGACTGTGGTCGCAAAATACATATACTGACTCCCGTGAAGACAATGGTGCTAGACTTGCTTCGTGAGCACTGTGTTCCCCAAGGTTCCGTCCTGTCGCCTACTCCGTTTCCTCTTTACGTAAAAGGATTTCATCGTCGAACCCTATTCACTCTTACGCCGAAGATTCGACTTTACATACTTCAACTCATTTTCCCTCCTTTCCTCACTCCAATATCTGTTCTTTCTCTCGCACTCGGCATATTTCCTGCCCTGAATAGGGCCTTTGCATCATCTCGCGAATGAAAAGCAGTAACTAGGCTAACATAGACGGTTCAAAACGTCATTTCTACCTTTTTTCCAAATAACTTTGTAAACTTTGTAAACAAGGTTAATTATAACCATATCCTCCACTTCATTATAGAATCTCCGCGTAACCAACACCAAAAAAAAAAAAGATAATCTATCCAGAAACCAGTAGTATTATAAAGGGATCGTGATCATTTTTCTCGTGAGCAGCCGCTCCACATCTTATGGGATCTAATTCGCCCTAGTATGAGGTACTGTTCGCACATCTGTGACGGCTCTTCCTCCATTTATCTCAGCCAGAGTGGAATCTCTTCTAGCCTCCCTCCAGCCTCATCAACCCCCCTCTTCAACCAATTTTTTTTTTTTCTGCCCACCGTAATGACGCAACGCTCTCTCTCTCTCTCTCTCTCTCTCTCTCTCTCTCTCTCTCTCTCTCTCTCTCTCTCTCTCTCTCTCTCTCTCTCTCTCTCTCTCGTTATTACTCCCGCCGCTGCTCTTGTGATCAGACTTCACGTGTCCCGGGCTTTGATAACGTGGCATATGACTCGCTGCTATTTTTCACAGGCTTCTGTGTGGAAGGCACCCACACGAACGCTGATGGTTTATCATACCTAAATCCTTCCCTGGAACAGAAATTTCAGCAGTGGGAATTCCCTCTCTTTTTTTTTGTACAACTCTCCACCTAAAACCTATTCGCTACTGAAAGGAAGATGTACATTCACATCAGGATCTCGAATTAATCTCTCTCTCTCTCTCTCTCTCTCTCTCTCTCTCTCTCTCTCTCTCTCTCTCTCTCTCTCTCTCTCTCTCTCTCTCTCGTCATCTATTTCCATTTTCATCCGAGGTTTTCAGCTGCTATAAAAGAAGTGAAGCTGGTTGGTGTTCAAGGTTTAAAATCCTTCCCCACCCCCTCTTGGTGAAGCCACAGTTTACTTAACTCGTGTCCTGGCTTCGTGAAGTCAACGTGAAGTCAACTTCATGTTGTCTGACGTCAAACGATGGTAAAGTGATGTCTTGGTTGCAGTTAAGCAAAAATGGTGATGAAACTGCGTGTCATCTGATGTGCTGAAGCCAACTGGTGTCAAAATTGTACCTCGAGTGTGGTGAAGCCAACTGGTGCTAACCTCGTGTTCTGTGTGTGTTGAAGCCAACCGGGGTTACAACCTGTGTCCTGGATGTAAAGAAGCCAACTGGTGATATACAAAGCCTTTGTTTTCTCGAAGGCAAAGAATACCGAAGCTAAAAATTAAGGGTCTTAGAGTTTCTGGATTCCAAGTACTTGACAGAACTTTCGATCTAAGATTCCCCAAACTTATATAATGAAGGCTTTAAGATGGTGAAAGTGAGGATGTATAGCATCGCTGCTGATCATGAGGTGTAATGAACGTATGGCGGTGGGTTACGACAGAGCTGAGGTCATGCCGATGATGATGGTGAAAGTGAAACAAGCGGTGAAGAATCACACAGGCGATATTGATGATGAGAATGGCGAGAGTGACGAAGATGACAGAGAGACACAGCACCACTGAAAATGATACTACTAGTGATCCTAATGACGATGATTGAAGACTGCTACAGAGACCAAGAAAAGGGTAATAATACAATGAAAAGAAAAGGCTAATAATACAATGAAAAGAAAAGGCTAATAATACAATGAAAAGAAAAGGCTAATAATACAATGAAAAGAAAAGGGTAATAATACAATGAAAAGAAAAGGGTAATAATACAATGAAAAGACGCAATAGTGAATAATGGAGATAGTGATAATGAAGACACCGTGTGATTCAAGAACCTACAGCCCTTAAAGTGATAATAATTTCCTTGGCTAATAAGGAAACTCTCATCTTTATATATAAATTCCATTTGAATGTTACGAAAGATAATAAGAGAGAGAGAGAGAGAGAGAGAGAGAGAGAGAGAGAGAGAGAGAGAGAGAGGGGGGGGGGGGGGGGGAAGAGGAACGCTTAAAGCATGAAAATAGGTAAATTCTGTGCACTACTTAAACTGCTTCATGTGGGTCGTCTGCCACATTAAGTTGGCTCGACCTGGAGAAGTCCCAAGGTACCACAATGCACAAAGTTTCTCTCCTCAAACACAAGGTGGAAATAAACTCGACAGAGTCTAGTTCCATATCCGATGGAAGATTCGATAAAATGTTCAGGAACAAAATAGGATCTTAGTCGATCTGCTTAGAGGATCGCGAGGGACGTTTGTCTGTCTATAACTCGTAGGGTACATTACGTTTATTGTGCATCTTGCTCACTTCAAACAGGTTATCTATAGGCTGCAGTAATCATTATATATATATATATATATATATATATATATATATATATATATATATATATATATATATATATATATATATATATATATATATATGTATGTATGTTTGTATGTATATATATATATATATATATATATATATATATATATATATATATATATATATATATATATATATATATATATATATATATATATAAATGATTACAAAAGAATGCAAACAACATTATACCAATGAGTCCTCTCAAAGATGATTGTGATGGACGAAGAGATGTCAACACGGGATGTATGCCAAGAACTTTATACAAAATCTATGTCGGCATATGTAAAATCAGTCATGGACTTAGAGCTATTTATTTCAAGTCTTTTCTTCTGGTGAACACATCACTGGTGGTGATCTCAACTATTCTTATCAGTAAATCACATCGTGTGACAACAATACAGTCAAACGAGAAATATTTTGCCTCATTCGAGGTAAAAGCTCTTTTCTCGTGAGTTTAGTCTGCATTGCTATGAGTGATATGGGAGTGATATAGCTTTACATTGCTACATGGATCAAGACAGCCACAACTTTTAAAATTTAGAGCATCTATATCAAGCCAACTTTACACTCCTAATCTGAGCCAGTTGAAGTCTTTTAGTGAGTTTCTATTGGATGCATTTCTCAGTCCTTGAATCATCGAGGTAGCTCGCTTCTGTCTATGTATTTATCTATGTATCATCTCGAGTAAGGCATATAATTCCCCCATCTCAGGTAGGCTGCCATAAGACGAGAAACGAGAAAATCGAACAACACATTACATGATGATCGTATGTTTGCAAATGTTGCCTGCATCCCAGACGTTTCTCTGTGGATATCTGGATTATCTTGGATTCATCAATATTTTTTGGTCCTTCAGTCATTCGTAACATGTATGAGGATAAATTCAAAAGTAACGACAAACTGGCGTGACACAGACATATACACGAACTGATCAAAGTTCTGTATCCGGAGGAAAAAGAATATGAGGTTAAGATATTCCATCTTAAAAATGTCAAGGTTTCAAATGATATTATCTTATGCTCTAAAGCTCCTTGTTGATCTTCATTATAATCAAAACTTATAAGACGCCATCTATGTTATCTAACATGACGTCATTATCTATCGATGAAAAATAATCAGACTGATAGATGCTAAACAGAAGTAAGAATGTTGTTGAAAGTATTCTATCCACTTCTGTACCATCTTTTCTATTCTAGTTCGACGTCTCCCGAGCAGTGAGGCAGCGTCAGGAGTAGACGAAGAACAGCTTCATTTGCTGTCATCCACTCTCTTGCTTCAAAGTATTGCGTACTGATACCAGAGTAATACCGGACGTCAAGCACGTGAGGCTCTTTCCAAGGTTTCACCAAACCGCTTCAGATGCCTTGGTTCAGCCTGTTAATAGCACGTCATCTCCTGTGTACGACATTGCTCCAATTCGCTCTATCCCATGCACATCTCTCATGCTACCGCATGTTCAGGGTTCGATAGCTCAAAGCTTCTTTCGCTCTATCCTTCCGTCTCCACCAGCAAACATGTACTCTCGCCTCTACTGAGATGCGACCAGACATCCTACCAGCTGCGGATCTCAGCACATTTGCATCTAAAAGCCTCTCTTCGGCACGCCTATCAGTTAGTAAATAATCCAATAATGCCCACTCACCCAGTGACACTAATGCACGTCCTTTTTTCTAAACCAAGTATTCCTAATCACAAGTACTTTTCCAGGACACAATTGTTCGCCATCCTGATTCACACCATGTTATCCAAATTCAATCGAGAGACAGGTGAAGGTCTTAATGGAGATCAGATTACACTCAAGGCTTCGCAACTCAAGTAATGGATTATTGGCAGGACATTTTCAAGTTTTTGTACCCACGACTGAAAAAAGATGTTTTCGTCTCCTCATTTCTTGTTTAGGCGGCTTCAAGGTCTTATTTGATTCGTTATGGACCCACGTGGCAAAATGGTACTGATGCGACACATCGTGTGTAACAAGTTACAGGCCAGTGTGACACGCAATTCAAATCAAGTATCAAGACTTCATAATGACACTTCCAAGGGCTTACAGACAGCATTAGAGGCTTAAGACAAAGCCGCACAATCACCTAATCTTAAGATACCTCTCGCGAGGTCTAGTAGTAATTATAACTTCCTATGCGTAATAATAATTATAACTTTCAATGTTCAGGAGGGCATAATACTCCGAGGTATCTAAGACTAAAGCCAGGAAAGTCAGGAAGACCAGCGCCTAGCCTGGCTAAATATCTATTGCCCCCTAAGGAGGAGGAAGAGGAGGAGGAGGAAGAGGATGAAGCTGCTGTCGAAGGACCGGCCACTGACAAGCCTCTAAGTGAATACCTTGGTGCTCAGACTCCACACAAAGATTCCATCAGCAGTAACCCATTTAGTGATTAACGCTGGTAATCTCCGGGAAGCTTTCACTGGAAGTGCCGACAGATGATCTGTTATGCTAATGGCCTGGGATCACAAGGGGGGTCTTCCAAGACTAAGGAGACGAGAACCGATATTATTAGTGTTGAGATTCCCTTGTTTAGTACGTGTGTGTGTGTGTGTGTGTGTGTGTGTGTGTGTGTGTGTGTGTGTGTGTGTGTGTGTGCGCGCTTTGTAAGTGTTTCTGTGTGTTTGCTTGAGTATATGTGTGTAGTTGTCTATCTATAATGTAGGGAAGGGGGAGATATGTACCCGTGGGGGTCCTATGTGTGCTTGTGCGTGCATGATTATGTGTTTGTTTATGTGTATGTGTATGAGAGTTTGTTTATATGTTTATCAGAACGCGATTGCAGAAATAATGACCTGTTTGTATACCGTGCGGGGAGGAGGGAGTTCCTCAGTCGTGGGTCCTTTACCACTTGATTTCTTTCTAATATTATTTAACATTTCAGACTTCTAGTCCTCAGACATTTCATTTCCAACCCGTCCATCGCCTTCCGTTCTCTGGCATTCAAGGTCCACACAACACTGTCAGGACCACATATACTTTTAAACATGCCCATTTTTGCCCTAACAGACACCGAACCCTCCCTCCATACAGACCTCAATGCATCCAGGAAGATAGGCACCCTCTCCCACCCTATGATTTGTAGGAGCACCCATGATGCAATCCACTGGCCTGTCCATTCCGGGGACGGTAAAGCACTCCACTTTCACCAGGTCCTCCGTATCTAAACTTACGCCCGAAGTAGCTTGTTTCATCTCCCTGATGCACCTCGTTGCGATACCTTTGCACACGTTTACTATTAACATTCATCTTTTCCACACTCTCCTAAACTGACTTGCCAGCTTCTGTAGTTTCTCTCCAGAGTTTGCCACCTTGACCACCGTTATCTGCAAACAGCGGTTGATCGACCTCGACCTCCCATGTCCTCTACCCTAAACCACAAGCATGCCGTAGCTACACCTGGCCCCTCTCTTTATGACCTTGGCATTCACCTTCCCTCTACCCCTTCCATAATCAAACCGAACAACTAAAATGGCATCACGTATCGATAGCGAAGACCTACCTATGTGGAGAGACACTCACTCTCCTCCCCTCCTACTCGCACATATGCTTTACCTCCGTATCGGAATTCTTAACAGCATATAGCATGAATCCCAAATATTCATAACACCTTTAACAGGAGCCTTTCTATTATATCTAGCTTACACCAGATCCACAAGTGCTACATACAACTCAGTTTTCTTCTCCAGGCAATTCGTTCACAAAACCTTAAAAGCAAACACTTGGTCTACACATCTTCTATCTCTACTGAAGCCACATTATTCCTTCTCAATCAGACGCCCCGTGCCAACTGATCATCTCTCACACGCAACTTACCTGGTGCACTTAACAGACTTAAACCTCCATAGTTCAATCATTCACTTCTGTCTACCTTGCTTTTATATAAGACCAACACACAGGCAGTCTGCCAGTCATGAGGCACCTCACGTTGGGTCATGGAAATGTTGAGTAGCCTTCTTACCAAAACAAAACACCTTCATCCCTTTCCTTGATTTGCTCAACTGCAGTTCGATCCATCCTTATAGCTTCGCCACAAGTGATATTCTGCAGGGCCTCCATTACCTCCTCTCTTTTCACCAAAATATTCGCTATGACTTTCCCTCCGCGTGCCACACCGTCCTAATCGCATCACATCTGCCACGATATTTTCCATCATATCAAATGATACTTCAAAACACCTACTTTATCTCTCTTTCATCTCAGGAGATTCGTAGGTAACATATATATATATATATATATATATATATATATATATATATATATATATATATATATATATATATATATATATATATATATATATATATATAGCTCACATCCCTCAGTCATCTTGAATGAGCATTCACTCCCAATGAACAGAACACATACACAATACACACATAATATTCACTCCTAACACTAATAAATCAACCGAAAAGTAATAGACAAATTAAACGCCCTCAGAACACTAACTGGCAATACATCTGGACAAGAAAAATGATCCCTCAACATCCTCTGTTGACAAATCTTCAGCTCCACTCTAAACAGCGTCTCATGCCTGGTCCTCCATCCTCTCACAAGCAAACATAACAAAGCTGAAACCCAGACCAAACAGGGCACTCAGAACAATCACCGGCTGCCTAGCAACCACAAACACTCAACAGTACCTACACAGTGAAACAGAGATCCTCCCAGTACATCCCCACCTCAATATGCTCGACACTCATTTCTGTAGAACAGCACCAAACCCTTCCCACTCGAACCAGTCCATAACTAACCACTAACCCCTAAGTGAAAATGGAAAGCTGACTCTTCCGTAATACTTCGATAACCTCTATCCACACATCCCCCAAGCTCCATAACAGATATAACACTGATAAAACATTGAACTAACCAGACAAACACAAATCAACCAACCCACCACCTCAAGTCTTGAACTCTGCCTAACCAGTCATACACCCATCTGAAGCCACACTCCCTAGACAAACACGAGTCACACTTTCTCGTTCATGCCCTGGACATCCACCGTTACAACACAACGTACACAGTTTCCACATAGTATCTTCATGCCCACGATGCAGTTACCATATCGAAGACACCAAACACTTACTACTCAACTGCCCTGAACTCACCGATCATAGACCCTTACTGAACATGACACTTCATCATCTACAATCCCACCCGGTGGACGTGGCCAGTTTCCTGAGCGCCTCGGGGTCTCCTTAGGATGGAGAGGACACCTGGTTCAGGAAGGTAAGGATATGTATGGTAAGGTGTGTGTGTGTGTGTGTGTGTGTGTGTGTGTGTGTGTGTGTGTGTGTGTGTGTGTGCTAAGGACGACCACGGGTTAACAAGTACGCGTCCGGTCATGGACGTATTTCGCCATGTCGTACCTGGTAGTGGCTATCAGTCCGCGTGTGGGTGTGTGCTAAGAGTCTGCCAGGATCTCTCTGGCGACGTCGTGCGTGTATCGAGTTGAGAGAACCAACCAGCAAGAGAGAGACAGAACATCCGGGAAGACATGGGCCACAGCGTGTCTATGTGTACCATCTCTTTTTTTTTTCCTTTTCTCTCTCGGTAAATAATAAACATGTCCCGGGTTCTACTTGGGTCTTGAGCGAAGAATGGTGTGGCTCAAATTGTATTACCTGCTCACCTCATCGTGGCACTCCTCATCTGTGGATGCTCACAATCCTATTACATTATACCCGTATGAGAACCTGTCAGCCTATATTCTGCCTCATATGTGGAAACGAACTTTCCAAGGTGGATGGCTGGTTGGTTGGTTGGTTGGTGGGTTGGTTGCTTGAGGTGGGGGGAGGGGGGTGGGAGAGCTGTAGTAGGGGTAGTGATGAGGCCAGGAGGGACGTTGAAGGGGAAATGTGGTTAGGCGTAGGGCGTAAGGGAGAGATGAGAATGGGTACGGCGGAGCGAAGGCGTGAGGGTGGATGGAATGTAGTGGGAAAGTGATGTTGAGAGGAGGAGGGGAAAAGGAGAGAGGATAGACGGACTGTAGTGGAGAAACAGAGGTGGAGAGAGAGAGAGAGAGAGAGAGAGAGAGAGAGAGAGAGAGAGAGAGAGAGAGAGAGAGAGAGAGAGAGAGAGAGAGAGAGAGAGAGAGAGAGTAGGGACTGAGGAAGGATAGATACAGGAGAAAATGGAGAGGATAGAATGCAATGACAGATGTGCAAATAATTAAAAGCGTTCGAATGACGAACGCGGTTTGCGAGAGAGGTGAGGCAAGATAAACACTACGGGAAAGGCATAGGTGTACGGCCAAATTAAAAGTACGGGAGTGAGAGGAATGACAAAATTCTGGGGAAAAGTTTGCATGAAGAGGATGCAAGGAGGAAATGAAGATATGCACGGTGCACTCAGAGAGTGGTGGGATGTTGGAGAGTAGCTGGGGACGAAAGGGACTGAGGAGAATTGGAAAGAGGTAAGGTGTTGGGAGAAGGGTGTAAAGGAAGAGGTTTCAAGACGTACTGTGGGAAGGGCTGGGCGTTAGGAGAAAGTGGCGAGGGGTTGGGTGCTGGGAGGTAGTGAAGTGGGGTTAGGTGCCAGAAGGATGTGTGTGTTGGAGGTAGGTGTTGGGATGAAGTGGATACGGGGCGTGGATGCTCGGAAGCAGTGGGGAGGGTGGATTTTAAAAGTGAATGGAGAGGACGTGGTGGAGAGTGTGGGTGGTTAAGAGGAGGTATGGTGGCGCTGGATAATGGGGGAGATATGGGTGCAGCGAGAAAAAGAAGTGGGAGGGAGGAAATTAAGGAAAAAAATTGGGAAAGGAAGAATGGAAGGAAGGTTGTGTGTGTTAGGAGGATGTGGAGAGAAGGGGCTGTAGTAAGTGTGAGTACATGGAAATGATAGATAACAGGAGACCTGATAGACGGGGTTAGGTGATTGGAGACCTGATAGATGAGGTTATCTGCCACCATAGTCTTATTTGTGGTAGAAACAGTTTGCTAAGCAGAAGGCACTTCCCCACCAGCCCCTCCCTCCGGCTCAAACCCCCGACTCACCACTCCCTCCGGCTCAAACCCCCGACTCACCTCTCCCTCCGGCTCAAACCCCTGACTCACCACTCCCTCCGGCTCAACAACCGTCCCCAACTCCCTCCCGCTCAACGCCCGGTGGGAGAAAAAAGCTGAGAAGGAACAACATGGAGGATGGCGAGAGTATACTGCCCTGGAATGTTTATTGGGAAGTATGAACGAGAAAAGTTCCAGTTCCTAGATACAGTGGGATTCTCCGACGGGGAGAGAGAGAGAGAAGGGTAGGGGGTGTGGGAGGAAGGAAGCCTCAAATCTGAAACGTGGAGGAAAAAAGTTGTTTATGCTTACACGGTAATCTTGTTCTCACTCTTCCCTCTCTCGATGGGTTGGGTGTGTGGAGGTTGCGGGAAGTACCTGGGTGTTAGGAGAGACGAGAGTAGGGCTGGGTGTTTGGAAAAATTGGGGTGGGGTTGATGGTGGCAGGAGAAAATGGTGCTGGGGATGGTTACATGTCAGTGCACGGTTGTGTTGTGATGGGCAAACTGCAAAGTGTGAGAAACGCTGGACTAGTATTCCCTGCGTGTCGTAGAAGGCAACTAAAAGGGGGGCGGGAGTAAGTGGATGGAAACCCCTCCTATCTGCATTACTTTCCAAAAGAAGGGACAGAACAAGGAGCCAAGTGAGGAATTTTTCCCTCCAAGGCTCAGTCTTTTGTTCTTGACGCTACCTCGCTCACCCACAAATTGGCGAGTATGTATGGAGGGCAAAAAAAAGAAATAAATATATATATATATATATATATATATATATATATATATATATATATATATATATATATATATATATATATATATATATATATATACATATATATATATATATATATATATATATATATATATATATGTATATATATATATATATATATTCTGTGAGGGGGTAGGGGGATGGTATTCCACGTGTGGCGAGGTGGCGATGGGAATTAATAAAGGCAGTGTGAATTGTGTGCATGGGTATATATGTATGTGTCTGTGTGTGTATACATATGTGTACATTGAGATGTATAGGTATGTATATTTGCGTGTGTGGACGTGTATGTATATACATGTGTATGGGGGTGGGTTGGGCCATTTCTTTCGTCTGTTTCCTTGCGCTACCTCGCAAACGCGGGAGACAGCGACAAAGCAAAATAATGAAAAAAATATTCTTAGAACAACTGACCATCACAAATAAATCACAAAGGACAACACTTGAGAGAGAGAGAGAGAGAGAGAGAGAGAGAGAGAGAGAGAGAGAGAGAGAGAGAGAGAGAGAGAGAGAGAGAGAGAGAGAGAGAGAGAGAGAGAGGTTCGCTTGGCGACGCCTCGTTTATGACGCTGGCCACAGCGGAAAACGCGAGACGGAAGGGTTGTGTGTGTGCGTGTGTGTGTGTGTGTGTGTGGACGTGATGAGAATCTGAATGATGAGCACCAACGCCTCCGACCACTGGTGGTCATCCAATTACCGTTAATACGACTATATAACATCCACAACACATAAACCAAATGGGATTGACATATCGTGGTAGGTTTGCCTATAGTCGTTTAATGGCTTTGAAGAGCGTTTATATTCTTTTCTTTTCTTTGATTCCAAGTTCGGGGAACTGTAGAAGCGAGAAGCTTAGGGCTAGATTATGTTCGTCTAGACTCGTATGGTGAAGGTTTAAGCTTGAGCCACAGTCACAAGGTTCATTCATCTGGTCAAGCTCTCATATGGAAGTTGGTACACCATAATACTGTATTGTATCTTAATGTTACTCAAATGAATCATATATATATATATATATATATATATATATATATATATATATATATATATATATATATATATATATATATATATATATATATATATAATGATTCATTGATTGATTGATTTATCTATTTATGTATGTATTTATAAATGTATATATATATAATTAATTCATTTATCTGATTACTCATTTATTTATTCATTCAATCATCAATGTATCTATTAATCTAATTCTATGTAGATTAATATAATTATAATTAATGGTTTACTGGATTACCTCCAGCTATTGGCTCCACATGAAGAGGGAAAATATATATATATATATATATTTTTCTTTTCTTTCTTTTAAACTATTCGCCATTTCCCGCGTTAGCGAGGTAGCGTTAAGAACAGAGGACTAGGCCTTTTTTGGAATATCCTCACCTGGCCCCCTCTGTTCCTTCTTTTGGAAAATAAAAAAAAAAAGTCGAGAGGGGAGGATTTCCAGCCCCCCGCTCCCTCCCCTTTTAGTCGCCTTCTACGACACGCAGGGAATACGTGGGAAGTATTCTTAATCCCCTATCCCCAGGGATACATATATATATATATATATATATATATATATATATATATATATATATATATATATATATATATATATATATGTATGACACTTTCATGCTACACTGTTATGCCTCACTCTGTTGATAATCGTGAGAACCCTACACTGTTGCATGACACTGACACCCTTCGCCATAGCCGTCGCATATCACAAGCGCCACACTTGGCAGTGTCATGTGCCGCCATGCGACACGCCAAGACTGACTCGAGCCACACTGAACACACGTGAGGACGACATGCCAATTTGAACGTCCATCACACTGACGGAACCCCACACGTCATACTGACACGACACGCTGACCGACATCACACGGGAACACGTCGTCCTGTTTAAACACGTCACTCTGTCTCCAGGACAGAGAAGGAGGAACCCAGCCTTCTGTAACAGCTCCACCAACTGCTATGGTGAGAGATATATACTAGGAACCTTTATACCGACTGTGTGTGGAGACTGCAAGAGACATTAGACTTTAGGTTAATGACATGCATGCTGATCGAGTGAAGAGGGCTGTGGGAGTCTTCAGGGGAGATCCACAATTCAGGAGGGGTTTTGCGTCGAATGATTAAAGAGAAGGTGCAGTCTAGGGACGTACTGCATCAGGCAAGGTTATATCTGTACCTCAATGAGCGTCGGTGCCCAGGCCCGAAGCAGAGAAGGAATTAGAGGAACGCTACTGGCGATAGATGTGGGTAGAGAACCCGATCGTTCAACACTTACGGAAGCAGACGTCTTGGAGAGAAGAGTATACGTTATTACAGAAAGTAAGAGGGAATACAGGATAACAGGGAGTAAGAGGGATTACAGGATAAAAGAAGTTTAGATATCAGACTTAAGGAAAACGCTCTGGGAAGCTGAAGAAACATGAATGGCCAGAAAAGACCCGTGACGTAAGATATCTAAAAGTCCCTACGAAAGAAGAGGGATATCAGTCAAATGGAAACGAATGTCATCAACAGATGCCACTTTACGGAAACCACACTTGATGACTGAAGGCTACGTGACTCAAGCTGCTGAGAAAGGGAACTTTAGGAAGAATTAAAGATTTTAGAAACAGTAGAAGGAAGAAGTGTAAGGTATTAGTGAAATAAACTCAAAACAGTCTACTTATTTCTGATGGGCTGAACCCCTTCAGGTTGCGAAGAGGATGGTAAATTGCTGATTCTGAGGCAGAAACTGAAACAAGACAAGCAAGCACAGCGAGGAGAAACACTCCTTTTGGATTATGTTTAGAGACGTATTCTTGCTCTAACCTTACGATACGAAAATATAGATGAAGGTATAGATGCTTGTGGAATACACCTGGAAAATAAACGTCGAAACTATTCTATATGGAAGGAGGGGTGCTGGAATACCCTGACAGAGGTGACATCAAAGTAGGAGAGATAGAAATAGAACTATCATAGCAGAAAGGAAAAAGTTGGATGACCTGAATGAAATTAGTAGTTTGAATCATTCATGGCAGAGGATCAGGAAGAAGAGGAGGAGGAGGAGGAGGAGGAGGAGGAGGAGGAGGAGGAGGAGGAGGAGGTGTGAGTGTGAGGAACGAGTGGATCTGTCAGCGGATGGAACCATGGAAGCTGAAGTGGATCATAGGGTGGGGGAGGGGGCGAAAATTTTGGGAGCCTTGAAAAATGTGTGGAAGTCGAGAACATTATCCCGGAAAGCAAAAATGGGTATGTTTGAAGGAATAGTGGTTCCAACAATGTTGTATGGTTGCGAGGCGTGGGCTATGGATAGAGTTGTTCGCAGGAGGATGGATGTGCTGGAAATGAGATGTTTGAGGACAATGTGTGGTGTGAGGTGGTTTGATCGAGTAAGTAACGTAAGGGTAAGAGAGATGTGTGGAAATAAAAAGAGCGTGGTTGAGAGAGCAGAAGAGGGTGTTTTGAAATGGTTTGGGCACATGGAGAGAATGAGTGAGGAAAGATTGACCAAGAGGATATATGTGTCGGAGGTGGAGGGAACGAGGAGAAGAGGGAGACCAAATTGGAGGTGGAAAGATGGAGTGAAAAGGATTTTGTGTGATCGGGGCCTGAACATGCAGGAGGGTGAAAGGAGGGCAAGGAATAGAGTGAATTGGAGCGATGTGGTATACAGGGGTTGACGTGCTGTCAGTGGATTGAATCAAGGCATGTGAAGCGTCCGGGGTAAACCATGGAAAGCTGTGTAGGTATGTATATTTGCGTGTGTGGACGTGTGTATGTACATGTGTATGGGGGGGGGTTGGGCCATTTCTTTCGTCTGTTTCCTTGCGCTACCTCGCAAACGCGGGAGACAGCGACGAGGTATAAAAAAAAAAAAAAAAAAATATATATATATATATATATATATATATATATATATATATATATATATATATATGTATATATATATAATGCCGTTTCGGTCGTCTGTTTCACGAAAATATTTCTCAAATTTTGATTAATTTACGTTTCTCACTCGTGAAAACTCCACACTAAAAACCCGCGGTGTACAGCAAGTATTGTAAGCGAGCATGCGTCAAGGGCGCTTCCATT
Organism: Panulirus ornatus; assembly: GCF_036320965.1. Lineage (NCBI taxonomy): Eukaryota > Metazoa > Arthropoda > Malacostraca > Decapoda > Palinuridae > Panulirus > Panulirus ornatus. The sequence continues at coordinate 77,975,483 of NC_092227.1, read as the reverse complement.
ACACAATGAAGATTACAACGACGACTGAAATGAACGTCAGTTGGAGGAGTAGCGGATGAAGTAGTGCCCTCGGGTCGTGTGTGAGATCCAATTACTTAATTCCGTCTTTCCCTTCCATCTGTTGTAATGGCTTTTGTCTTTCCAGGGCACTCGTCTTTCCAGGGCACTCGTTCTTCCAGGGCACTCCTCTTTCTGGGCACTCGTCTTTCCAGGGCACTCGTCTTTCCAAGGCATTTGTCTTTCCAGGGCACTCGCCCTTCCAGGGCACTCGTCTTTCCAGGGCACTCGTCTTTCCAGGACACTCGTTTTTCTAGGGTATCCGTCTTTCCAGAACACCCATCTTTCCAGGACGCCCGTGTCTTTCCAGGGGACTTGTCTTTCTATGGCACTCGTCCTTCCATGGCATTCGCCTTTCTAGGGCACATGTCCTTCCAGGGCAAATTGTCCTTCCGGAGCACCCATCTTTCCAGGGCGCACGTCTTTCTAGGTTGCACGTTCTTCCCAGGGCACTCGTCTCTCCAGGGCACTAGTCCCCCAGGGCACTCGTCCTTCCATGGCATTCGTCTTTGCTGGGCAACTCGTCGTTCCAGCGCACCCATCTTTCGAGGGCGCACGTCATTCCAGGGCACTCGTCCTTCCAGGACACTCGTCTTCTACAGAACCAAAACTGGATACAGCCGCTCCCCCCTTTTGGAGAGCACGGAAATTAATTTCTCCCTAGGTTGATAAAGCAATTAGTGCTCCTGTTAATCAGCGAACGCTAATGCACCGCAGGGTAAAATGTTTCCTTTTTTTTTTCTTCTTAAATTCACTGCTTAGTCCCTTGGGGGCAGGGTGGTCTCGACTGCTATACCTGACTATGTCAGTGGCATTTCTAGGTGGACTAGCATAACACACAGTGGTGGTCTGCTGCTCTCTCTCTCTCTCTCTCTCTCTCTCTCTCTCTCTCTCTCTCTCTCTCTCTCTCTCTAGAGGGAGGGGCGCCCCACCCGCCGCCCTTCCTCTCCAGCGAAGGTCGCCACAGGGAACACGTAGATTTCGATGAGGCGTTCGAGGCGGGTGTTCACAGAATCCCGTCCCGTCGCACAAGACGGAACGGACTGTCTGATGGTACTTATGTTCGTGTTCTTAGTGATGATGAAGGTGGAGGAGAATCAGAGAGAGAGAGAGAGAGAGAGAGAGAGAGAGAGAGAGAGAGAGAGAGAGAGAGAGAGAGAGAGAGAGAGAGAGAGAGAGAGAGAGAGTAGTTACACAGACCACACCAATATGGATCGTCGGTTGATTACGCTACTTAGGTATTAGGCCTATCGACTTTCCAGGGTCATTAAAGGCCGATAGTAACCACAAATAAAAAATATATGTAAATATATATATATATATATATATATATATATATATATATATATATATATATATATATATATATATATATATATATATATATATATAATATATATATATATATATATATATATATATATATATATATATATATATATATATATATATATATATATATATATATCTTTCACACTTTTCAGGTGTTCAGGATAATTCTTAATGACTCTACACCCTCTCACTGATGACAGATACGATCCCTTGAGGGAATCAAGCACGCCATTAGCTATATATACTGAAGATATGCAACAGTAGATACATCTATGCACATGCTGTAACCCCGAGATAAAGCTTTGCATGGCCTGCAGAAACACACACTTTGAACCACCTTGTCAAGAATAGTTTAAAGATAATTAACATGGTTATCTAATGCTTCGGGTTATTATTTCTCTATAATTAAGCTGTCCACACGATCCCCATGTGTATACCAACAACTTGGGAGACTCACTATGTAAACAGTTTACATTATGGAGGCATATGTGGGTTAAGGTGTATTGTCTCATGAGCGGTAACTATATTTGACGGGAGAAGGGGGAATTTTTTTTTTTTTAATTAGATTTTGAAAAATCGTCTGGCAGCACCCTCCCCATTAATCGGTTTATAGACTAATTAAGTCATCGTTATCCACTTAGTCGCATTAAAAAAAAAAAAGGGGGGGAGAGATAGAGAGAGAGAGAGAGAGAGAGAGAGAGAGAGAGAGAGAGAGAGAGAGAGAGAGAGAGAGAGAGAGAGAGAGAAAGAGAGAGAGAGGCTTACATTGCGTTACCCAATCAACCGTTGATGATGCAATATAAGCGAGCGGAAAGCAATACCCCCCAACCCCCCCAAACTCAACCAGACCCCCCCAAAAACAAAAGTCGGCTCGTAATGCGAGCGAAAGACGTGGAGAGAGAGAGAGAGAGAGAGAGAGAGAGAGAGAGAGAGAGAGAGAGAGAGAGAGAGAGAGAGAAGAGAGAGAGACTGAACATCTCAATGTTTGTCAAGGGGAAGTCCTTATATCTATTCAGCTTGGAAAGCTTTCTCCACTTACGCTCCATTGCGAAGGCCGGCCATGAATGAAATGCAAAATGCGAGATACGACATGACCCACAAAAGAAGTAAACTGAAAAGAAAATGAATAAATCACCCATCCCCCCCAAAAAAAAAGAATAAATCGCCAGAAAACAAATCTACAAAATAAGACATCGGGGGATAGAAAAAAAAAAATAGGAGAAAAGAAAAATCCTTTATTTTCCCTGAGAATAAAGTGGTGTTTTTCATTACCTCCCTACACAGGTAAACAAAGGAGCACCGGCAAACACAGGGCGAGATATGGAATTAATTTTCAGCGCTGGCAGGAACGGCGTATAATGTAAACCTTGCTAACAAACCGATCTGTGTTGGTGGGGAGGGAGGACGACAGAGGTTACACACACCCTCCAGGAGACATCCCCCTCCCCAACCCTCCTTCCTCTCTCTCTCTCTCTCTCTCTCTCTCTCTCTCTCTCTCTCTCTCTCTCTCTCTCTCTCTCTCTCTCTCTCTTACACGCACACAGCCAGGCTCACCTTTAACACATGATGGGCTGGGGATATTGCTGAGTTAAGACAGGAAATGGAAGTAGGAGTGAGAGAGAGTTGTTACGGGGTTTGGGGGTGGGGCTGGTTGGGAGGAGGAGGAGGAGGAAGAGGAGGAGGAGAAAGAGGGAGATAATATGGAGAGAGAGAGAGAGAGAGAGAGAGAGAGAGAGAGAGAGAGAGAGAGAGAGAGAGAGAGAGAGAGAGAGAGAGAGAAGACTCGGGCAGACAGACTGACAGGGCACAGATTTGTCTTCCCAGAGCCAACCAGAGAGACGAGACCGCCGACAATATACGATCGAGCCACTCACTAACTTCCCAGGTGACTGACTGGTGCTGCTGGTGCTGCCAGGTGACCAGGGCAGTGTTACTCCTCTCTTGCATAAGATCACAGACGACACGAAGTGCACCACGAACTCTTGCGTCACGACCTCTTGCTTCAACCCCGCGGTACTTCGACTTCGCCCCCCCAATCTACAGGCATACCTTGAGGTATAAATGAGCATTTCCTCTTACACCAGAAGATGAAAAGGACTTACCCCAGAGGTAAGAGAGTAGCAGCATTCCTTCCCATCACTAATACTGAAAGCTATAATTCTCCAACGAGTTGGCGAAACAGACTTGGTCTTGAATTGCTCATGAAGGGACAGATGTCAGAAGACGGTGATCAGGCGATCGTCTTATTTACCTATGAAAATCGAGAGGTAAGCGTAAGGCTTAACAGCAAAGAAGAGGGAGGTCTTATGTCAGATATTCCATACTCTTGAGTTGAAAGACGTTTCGATACGACATGTTCGTGTGGTGTGCTTCAATCTCGTGTGGCAGACGAGACCAGAAAGTGGAATGTACCGATCCATAATCTTCCGCCCAGGTGCCTAGGCAGAGCGTGTCAATGGCGTCTAGATCAGGAGACAGATACCGTGAATCTAGAAGTCATGTATTATCATAACCGTAAGGTCCTTTCAGATTCCACAAAACGTTTTCCCTTGCTGTCAAGTTCGACTTGCGGGAGGTGACGACATCACAAAGTTCACAACGGACAATAAATTCATCCTAGCCAGGAAGCCTTCTTCGTTAGTCTCGCTATAGCAAGTGCCTTTCATTCCATTCCTAACTCGGCTCTGGGCTGTGTTAAACCAGCAGGTAATTATCAAGGAAGTTAGATCCTTTGGATACACCAGTTTACTTGCCCGAAGATGGATGGCTTTGGCAAATTCTTCTTCAGCATTTGTTTGGCCTGGATAAAATCCATGTTGAGATATATGCTGTTTCTTTAGCAATAACCATTACGAAAGTTTGCTTAGATGCTCAAAAGATACTGAAATCTTTCATAATATCTGAGAGGCACACCGATAACAAGAATTCTGCTCTGAATTCATCTGAAGTGAGAACAGGCTCGTAGCTTACAAAGGGAAGGAAACAGCATTTGCTCCTTCCCCTTTTAGAATTCCTTTAATAAGTCACTAAAGAAACAAAAATAGATACTGAGAAAGACTAACCGACAGACAAAAACAAACAAAAGATAGATACATAGAGGGAAAACAGAAAGGAGAGAAAAAACGAGCGAGAAAAAGCCAGAAGAAAAAATGAATACACTCTAAGGAATGAAGTTTTTTTCAGAATAATCATCACTACCACAAGCTCCCGCCACATTGAGAACCCTAAAGGCTCCTCTATCCGTGTGAACCGAGCCACAGATAAACCCACACACACACACACACACACACACATGCAGCTGTCGGCTCTTGGGGTAAACGAGTGAGGTGTACGTGCCTGGCAACCCTCAGCACGCGTCCTCCTCTGCGGCGACTCTCGCTGAAGAGGAGGACCAGTGACGTTTACCGTGCCTCCCAGGACACAGTCGGCTGGGCACTGCGGTAAGCTTACTACGGCAGCAGCACCCAGTGGGATGAAGAACATATAACACAGTGTCTCCTGTGATGGTGAGGCCATATGATAAAGCTCCTTCAACCACGTTATGTTGCTTCCCCTTGAGTCTGTTTCGTATAGAGGGATTGGGGGTTGGATGACGTGGCTAAGGAGTTCAACCCCAAGGAGAGGATTATGTAGTCCTGCCGTTATGGACTTAACTCCTGATGAATGGGGTTAGAGACAACCTTCTTTAATACGGGTCACTGTACTTAGAAGGCCGGGAGGCGGGTCAATGTACCCTTGTGTTCTTTCGAGTCTATTAAGAAAAATAATCTGAGAGAAAAAAAGGATAACACCAAAATCGTTCTGAAAATAATCGGCTTGTGAGATTGTAGGACAAAATTTTCTTATAGAACAAACAGACAATTAGAAAGATCACACACACACACACACACACACACACACACACACACACACACGGTCAGTCAGGACCACCTAAGACCAACTGTTATCCTTCAGACGAGATACAGACGAACTGTAGTCTCAAATAGGCCTGAAGAGAGGGTATAGAGAAGATCCTAGACGTTGCCCCCTACTGTATTAGTTCCAAGAGGTATCATTTCTATGGGAGAAAGTAAGGTGCATAAAAGAGCTTCGTATATGTGAGAGAAGAGAGATTCAAACCGACATACCATTGAGAAAGGTGCTAAGTAGAATCATTTCTTGATAGATGTAGTGTTCATCGTATAACAGTCATCAACAACGTTATAGGGTTAGTAGTTGAGATGAAGTGGCCTAAGAAGTTTATGGAAGAGAGAAAAAAAGAATGAAAGAGTAATGTAACTCTTCTGTATTGATAATGGACAGCTTAGCCAAGTGTCAACAATGTCTTAAGTTAAGAATTTTTCTAATCAAACTCTATCATTCTTGATACACGAGCCTAACTGTGAACATACTGAAATCTTTACCGAAGGAAAAGACCTGCGGTGGAGTTCTATGTAAAGGGTTTCAACACTGCTTGTATTGGAACTTACAAATGAGAAGACATTTAGTATAAACACTAAGCCAAGATACGCTATCATTTGAATAGGACGAAATGAGTTCAGGTAAGATAACTTAGCAGGATCATAAAGTTATGCCTAAACCAGCAAGAGGAGAAATGACCAGAGAAGAATCAAATCACCTGGTAACATAAGTGGCGGAAAACTATCGTCAGTAATAGAGAGAGAAAAAAAGGATCAGAAGGTAAAGCAAAATAGACGAAGAAATCAAAAAACTCCGGAATGAGATCAAAACTCATGCAAAGCATTAGCAAGTCTATGAAGAATAACGGAAGCATGAATGCAAAATCAAAGCCGCTAAAGGAACCCATAAGGAAAGCAACAAGAGAAAGGTAGGGAGGATCGTCTACTGCAAAAGGGTCAGAGTAGAAAAAACAAATGATCAGGAGAATCTCTTCTGGACGTCCTTAATACAGAAACTGAGTGAAAATGCCCACGACAAAGGGGTACCAGGCACCCTTGGATGCATACAGTTGAGAACAGGAGCAAACTCTGGTGCCGACGAAGAGACTGGCGAAGAAGCAGGAGAGGGTCGGGGTACACCGAAACACAGGGAATAGTAAATCACCAAGCGAAGTTATGATGGAAGGTAATGTGCTCTAATGGAAACCTGTACAGTCAAGATGAATATTGTTTATTCGAAGGAGAGTTTAATTCCCTAAGTCCTGTCCGCTTTGAAACGCTTGAAATATTAAGAAGGAAATGGAACCAATTAAACAATCAGAGTCATTTAGAGCAAGTGTGGCATACATATTTCAGTCTTGGCGTGATAACTAGACATTTCGATCCTGCTGTGCTGTGAGAATCATTATCATTAAGTTAAGTTATTGTCTCACGCTCTGCTTGGATAAATTGACTCCCGCGGTTAGCGTCCCTGATACTGACACAGGCATGGTCCGCCCAGGGTCGAGCGCATAGGTTCGAATCCTGGATACGGCAGTTGGTCCATAGTCAACCCAGCTGTTCATCCATTACCCGAAAGGTTAGTCGATAGAATAGGTACCTGGCTCAAGCTAGGGTATATATATATATATATATATATGTATATATATATATATATATATATATATATATATATATATATATATATATATATATATATATATATATATATATATATATATAGCGTTAATGGGATGGCTTGATTAGGGTCTCAGTTGCCAACGCAGTCTCAGCTAACATTAAAAAAAATAATCTATACCTAAAATCACTCCCCACGAATTCCTGATATGTCCAAATGGATCAGATTTTCTTTTCTTTGTTTTTGTCATCTGGACACCAGAAATTTTATTGGTTTATACATAGCTGGATGGAGACAGTGCCAGAAGGAGTCACTGTTAGAAGAAGGAAGTGTTAGAAGGTAGCACTGCTAGAAGTAGGATTGGCAGAAGGGGCCAATGCTGAAAGTAGATTACTAGAAGATGCTACTGGTAGATGAAGGTACTGGCAGATGAAGGCACTGCTAGAAGAAGGCATTGCTAGATGAGACCACAGCCAAAAGTAGACACTACTAGAAGGAGGCACTGCTAGACGGAGGTATTGCCAAATGGAGGTACTGATAGATGGAGATACTGCTAAAAGGGGACACTTCTAGAGGGAAACTCTACTATAAGGCACTGCTAGATGGAGACACTGTTGGGAGGAAGCACTGCATGGAGAAGACAGTGCTAGATGGAAACAATGCGAGAAGAAAGTTTTGTTAGAAGGAGGCATTGCCATATGGAGACTCCCCTAGAAGGAGACACCCCTAGAAGGAAGCACTGCTAGAAGGGGCACTACTATAAGTGGACAATGCTACAAGGAAGCACTGCTACAAGAAGGTTTTGCTAGGAGACACTGCTAGAAGGAAGCGCTGCTCGAGGGAGGCACTGCTGGATGGAGACACACTCCTAGGATGCACTGCTAGAAGGGGGCACTACGACAATGGGGCACTGCTAGAGGCAGACACTGCTAGAAGGAGGCACTACTAGAAGAAAGCACAGCTAGAATGAGTCACTGCTAGATGGGCGTACTGCTAGATGGAGGCACTACCAGAGAGCAGGTACTGTAAGAAGGTGGCACTGGCAACTGCAAGAAAGAGACACTGCTAAGGAAGTTCCGACTAGACAGAAGCACTGCTAAAGAAAGGCACTACCAGAAGAAAACGCCACGAGAATGAGGCACTTCTAAAAGGAATCGCCACTAGAATGAGGCACTACTAAGAGAAAACGCCACTAGAATGAGGCACTACTAGAAGAAAACGCCACTAGAATGAGGCACTACTAAAAGAAAACGCCACTAGAATGAAGCACTACTAGAAGAAAACGCCACTAGAATGAGGCACTACTGGGAGAAAACGCCACTAGAATGAGGCACTACTAGAAGAAACGCCACTAGAACGAGGCACTACTAGGAGAAAACGCCACTAGGATGAGGCACTACTCGAAGAAAACGCCACTAGAATGAGGCACCACTAGACGAAGGCACTGACAGACGGAGGCACCATTCTACCTCGTAAATTCAGCCTCATAAAATACCCCAGAATTCTTCTGAGAGGCGACTGATTTATCGATACATACGTTCCTTCTTTCCTTCCTCACCCCCTTTTGGTGATGAGCTCGTATTCACACTCACTTAACTGGTAAACGGTGAGTCTACGAATCAAATGGTGTGGAAGACAGAGGTGTGAGTATATACAGGGATGAATTCGGCAATCGCTGACCTAGACGTTTTATCGTGCGATCGTCGGGAGCGATGTAAAATACCAATGAAAAAAAGATAATATGTGCTCCACCCTAAAGTCAGTTTGAGGTATTATTTTTCCTCTTTTTACTGACGTTTACACAAATATATCGCTTTTTCATTTACTTGTTGAACTGTTTCGCGTGCGTGTGCGTAGTGCAGTGTAGGTATGTGTAAGTGTGTGTGTGTGTGTGTGTGCGTGTGCGTGTGCGTGTGTGTGTGTGTGTCATGTGTCCCGAAACTATCATCACAATTAGATTCGTTAACTTTTGGTCTCTCATTTTCATTCTCTCTCTCTCTCTCTCTCTCTCTCTCTCTCTCTCTCTCTCTCTCTCTCTCTCTCTCTCTCTCTCTCTCTCTCTCTCTCTCTCTCTCTCTCTCACTCTCTCTCTCTCTCTCTCTCTCTCTCTCTCTCTCTCTCTCTCTTTCCAGTAATTATCGTCCCCCACTGAAAACATCTCTTTCATACGCACCACAATGAGAAACCCAGTTTCCAGCGGATATCCCTCAATCATTACTAGTAAAAAAAGAAAAAAAAAAGAAAATCTCAAGTCAAGCCAGCGTTTGACGAAGACTGTAAACTTCCCCCTCACGGAAACTGGGGAAAAGGTTTACAGGCATCCTGAGATGTGGAAACATCCTGGACAACGTCTCCTCAGGGATCATACTCATCCACAAGAACAAAACTGCCTCATCCAGAGGCCAAATCACAATATCAAGCCCGTACGCAAACGAGCGTCTAATGATTATAATCACTGGCAGGTCCCACCCACGGCCACACTCACTCCTGGTTTTATCAAGACTGGCCAGAAATCCATGCACAAGCTAAGGTGGCTTTAAACCTCCAAGTATATAGTCCAGTGGGAGAGGAGCGTCGCGTCCTGGAAGACCTGCTGGAACTGCTCTTCCTCCTCCTCCTCCCGCTGCTGCTGCTGCTGGAGTCTGAACTTTGGTGCAGCTGGGAGTGTCTGCGAAGTTGATGGGGATGGTGGCGGTGGGGGAGGGGAGGAATGGAATAATTTTATGGCTTCAACTTGAAGGCAGTAGACCGGAAAGCTGAAGAAGATTGTGCTGCAATATTATTACCGGATATTTGATGGTGGCGGTATACGATCCTCCAGCCGGAATATTTGAGAGTGGGGGAGGAGATCATTTCAAGGGTGGGGGAATTCTTAAATCCTTGTGGGCGTTTACCATCGTTTGAAATTAAGGAATGATAGAATCATGGAGAGAGAGAGGGGGTGGGGGGAATTTTCTGGTTATTTGGGCCACCTCCACAGTTGACTGTACGAGGTTAAAAGAATCTTATATTCTCTTCGTGGATGAAAGTCGCAAGTTCCTTGAAGTCTAGAGGTACTGGAATTTTCCTTTGACTGGAAATCTGAAGATATAGCTTGCACTGAGACGCTGGAAGTGGGGAAATCATAGGACGGCGGAAATGTAACTTGTCTGGATATATATATATATATATATATATATATATATATATATATATATAAGAGGGCTGAACCCATTTGAGTAAACTCGACATAGTATGAATATCTGAGGGTCTGGAACTTACCTCTTCAGAGTGGAAGAGTAACAAACTTGCAGAACCAAAAGTGAATCTGAGGTGCAGCAGCGAGGGAAGAACCAACACCTACAGGATGTACAGAGATGATAACACACACACAGGAAAGACTCTAAGGCTACACAGACGCGTACAGCAAAGGGATAAATGCAGTGAGGGTATACGTATGCATGGCCTAAGAACTACCCTGAACACCTGAAGAAGGTGTCCATAAATCTCGATTGGTGGTTACAACTTGACACCGACGGCCTTAACCCAAGCAGTCAATAAGGACTAAAACTCAAATCACCAACAGAGTAAAGTAGCATTTTCTTCACGCAGATCTTCTAAGGGGGTTCTAGTGTTCCAGAGAGGGAAGAGAGTGATGGCTGGAACCCAACTGAAGCAGGATCGGGTGTACCCTTCACTCTAGTTCCCTAATCCTTCAGAAAGCTGGTGCAAACATCGAACTGTGCTGCCTAGCTTCAACGTATTTACTCCTGCGGATCTGATTCATAAAACAGCCTCGGGTATAACGAATGGCATACAAAGTAATGAAGCTATTCTGTTTTGAAGTGAAACACTCATGCGATCCTGTGGTCCACAACAGCCAGGGAACAATGGGTCGTATGTTACTGTAATAACGAGGAAAATAATTTCTAGAAAGCTATGCGGATATATATATATATATATATATATATATATATATATACATATATATATATATATATATATATATATATATATATATATATATATATATATATATATATATATATATATATATACATATATATATATATATATATATATATATATATATATATATATATATATATATATATATATATATATATATATATATATATATATATATATAGTTATGCTCATACGAGGCATGATACCGTCCTTAGCAGGTCCCCCATAGGATTAAGTAAGCAATAAAACATTACATTCACTGTGTTTGAATAAGAAAATACAGTGAGAAAGTGACAGCTAAGGACGCCATGAAAATGAAACGAGTGTGGGAAATTGAAGGGGTGAATTAGATTAATTAACCAGGGAGAGTCAACTAATTGCCTGGGTAATACAACAATTGGCACCCTCGCATTACGCAGAGCACGGAGACGAGATCAGTATTGAGCTAGTCAGTCCCAGACGCCAAAGATCAGAGAGTGCTCTCTGACCCCCAACCGCCTTTACCGCAAAGGACTTCGCGTCCACTACGTACAAGATGGATGAACGTGCGATCCAGGGCGCAAGCAAGAGAAACCGTAGGCCTACCAACAACGACTTGGACATGGGTTTCGTTATCTATTACTAAAGCAAGGAAGCATCACATCTCTTGCTTCAACACAACCCAGCACCAAGACCAGCGACTATCCAAAGAAGTCGTGTCATAAATGAATTCCAATGCCCACACGAGCACTGCACGCCTTTGTTTGTCGTACGCAAGGATGACCACCAGAGAGTTGCTCCGTCGTCTTATCATGTCATTTACAGAGTGGGAACCCAAAGACACACCTGAGATCCAGCCACAACATCACACTCACAAGAGAGATGTTGGAGAAAGGAACATCCATGTTATACAATTCACACGACCCCAAACGACTTCAGTCACTCAAGGCCTTCCACATTGAGTAAAAGATCTACCGAGTATGAACCTGCAGACTGACGCTGACGATCTCCTGGTGTTACCAAGAACTCGGCATCTGACCAGTCCCATCGAGGGCGGGACGATAACTGTTGACGTCACGCAGCAGCAGCCCCCGCTGACCAGAGGCGTCCAGCTCTAATTGGTCAGAGAAAAGAGTAGCCGCCAACCGCATACATTCTTCATTGGTCAATGATTTTTGTTTTTTCATCTTTGACTTTCGCACATGAACTTAGACCATGCTGAACTGTCCTTACACTTGGGAATGCGAGACGAGTCACAAAACGTTGTGCTACAGTATACCTAAGAAAAATTACAGTTCATTGGTATTCTATCTTAGCAGCACAGGGTCATACTTAAACAAGTTGGATAAATCAGCAGGAAACAAATAAATGCTGAATTAGCAGTCATATTTAAGGAATCATGTTTGAGAAAAGATTTGCCTAGACACACACACACACACACACACACACACACACACACACACACACACACACACACACACACATATATATATATATATATATATATATATATATATATATATATATATATATATATATATATATATATATATACAATTACGGGTGGGAGTTATTGGCATCTGCCGGCATGAGGTTAATTTGCGAGTGAAAAGTCATGTTTGGCGGTACAGTATTATTAGAAATACGGTTTCGTTAGGGAACTCATTTCAAAGGACTGCATCATTTCATTTCGTGCTGCAGGAAATAGCGCAGGCTTGGAAGTGAAGCAGCTCCTGGAAGATGGGGGGGTCCTGGAGAACCCTCCTCCAGAACCCTTTACAGAAAGTGGTCATGTTTACAGCCTTTAGACCACACTCTTTTACCATCTTTGTTGACCTCGCCTAGAACCTCTGAATTATTTCTTTGTGTTTCTTTAAATGTGGCGACTAAATCTGAGAAGCATATTCTAGTTTGGGTGTAACGTTGGATGTCAACGGCTCGCTAAAATACTTCCTTATCCGTATGCCTAACTGTTGTTTTGATATTTCCCAGCAGTGAACCTGTCTCCTTTCTTTTCTCCTAATGTCGGACCCCAACGACAATCTGGGGATGATGTTGACTCCCAAGTCTCTGACACACAGATTTCTTCAGCATATTTCCAACTGGCAAATATTCATATCGTGGCTTTCTTTCAATGTATCCCATCCTCATTACTTTAAATTTTCCTCTGGTGGAATTTTCATCAACTATGTATCAGACCCACTTTGGAGTCTGTCTGTCTGAGTTCCTGTGTGAACATATGTAACCCTGCGCACTCTACACTTCCACACTGACCTTTGCATCATCTATCGGTATATTCAAGTGGGTCTCTATACCCTCAAGCAAGTCATTCGCGTAGATCAAGAATGGTAATAGTCCCAAAACAGAGCCCTGGTGAACTCCGCCCATCTGGAGAAGGTCCTTCTGACGTATGTCCATTGTTTCCTTCTACTAAGGTAATCTTCAATCCATAGATGGAATTTTCTCCTTCCTGCTTGAGATTCCAACTTCTTAATCAGCCTCGCATGAGGTCTAGTGTCAAATGCTTTCTGGTCATCAAGATACAAACAATCTACCCAGCTTTCCCCTTCGTCTGAGAAGAACCTCACTCTCTCACTGAAATCTCAGAGGTTCGTTACACAGGACCTCATGTCCCTTAAGACGTGTTGCTTCGCACTCAGATTGTTTCTCCTCTGTTGGAAGTCCTCAAATTTCTCTTTTTTCAACTTTTTCAGTACCTTACTGATCACACTCGTCAGAGGGGACTGGTCTGTAGGTATGACGTTTGCCGTTTTCTACTCCCTTGACACTTTGTGTGTGTGTGTGTGTGTGTGTGTGTGTGTGTGTGTGTGTGTGTGTATTCAACTGTACACACAAGGGTGGAAAAGAACATAATAATTGTTTACAAGGCTTTAAAATGAGTAAGGATATACGACACTTACTGTTCGAGGAGCTTAATACAGAAGATATTAGCCAATTGAACTGGGCAAAGTGAATATCACAATCATGAACAGTATATTAAAGTGAATATCTCAATTATGAACAGATTATCTTAAAGTGAATATCACTATTATTAACAGATTATCTTAAAGTGAATATCATAATTATGAACAGATTATCTTAAAGTGAATATCTCAATTATGAACAGATTATCTTAAAGTGAATATCTCAATTATGAACAGATTATCTTAAAGTGAATAACACAATTATGAACAGATTATCTTCACCTAGAAACATATGAAGGCCGGAGAATGAGAAATATATATATATATATATATATATATATATATATATATATATATATATATATATATATATATATATATATATATATATATATATATATAAACATATATCTAACATCGACACAAGAAATGAAAAATGAATATTGGGGTCTTGACCAATTGGAGTGGAAATACTGTCAATGTGAGAACTACGTAATTGGTCACTCGAGACTAATTCATTTCTGATTCATAACTTGCTGAGAATATGTTTTCTTTTTTTCTCCCTTTTTTATTCTTTTTTTTTTTAGGATGTGATCCTAACGGTGGGACAATTTAATTTTCATATTTCTTTCTCGCCTTCCCTTCATCGTCTATTCATTTTGTCGCGTGGGATATCACTGAGCAAGTAGTGTTTGGGTTATGACTGGAAACGGATGGTTGTTAAGTAAGGTATCTTTCGTTAGAGATCTAAAAAAGAAAAAAAAAAGAAAGAATATGAATAATCGTCATATTTTCACCATCGTTTTTTTTTTCCTGGATTTTCTCTCACTGTACAAGAAAAAAACGACTGTATTAATATTGAAGCTTGTTTTTTTTTTTTCTTCTTGTTTCGGCTCCAGGTTACAAACCGGTTTTTTTTTCAGTCCCCCCCCAACCCCCCTTTTACCTTTAACACCAGTCCTGTATTTACGTGAAGTGAAGCAGCTCAATACATGTCTCAGAAATCAATCGTGATAGTGTAAGGAGAGAGAGAGAGAGAGAGAGAGAGAGAGAGAGAGAGAGAGAGAGAGAGAGAGAGAGAGAGAGAGAGAGAGAGAGAGAGAGAGAGAGAGAAGCGTCCTCAATAGATAGCACTGTGAGAATTCCTGCCCCACACACACTAACAAGGAACCCTTTCAACCCCACAACACACACAAACACACATACATACACACCTGTCGCCAGTGTACACGATCAACATCTCTTCGCTGGATACATTCGTCTGAAAGGCTCCGGCGCCTCAAATGTCCATGAGTGAATAATCTTATCTCACGTTAAAGATACTGACTGTGTGTCACCCACTCAGCTACAATACACTGGTGTCCATTCATAATATCTATTGCAACTATAACTACTGTATACAAATTGCAAGTGAGTCCTTCCCAACATCCACTCTATTCTCTATTTTTCCTCTCCTCATTGTGTTACATTTTGAGTAATCCATCTCGGCTGCCTTTAATTCTTCACCCATGGAAAATCAATTTCAGACCCATACATAAAACGTTTAGATTAGTACCCCATTCTAAAGGCCTTCTTATGGCGCTACACGAAGGGTTCTTTCACCGCCTTCAACTTGTCTCACATTTACTCGCCCTCAACTTCTGCTTTCTCAATTCCATCGTGACGAACCATCAGCTCCGGCTGGTACCTACGCTCCTTCATGGCTTCCAGTTCTCCCTCATTCTGACTGATGTTACAGTGAGACAACCAAGAATACAGAAGCTGCCCATCACTGAGGTAGCCCATCATGAGGACTGCCCATCACTAAAGCTGCTCATCAATAAGGCTGCCCATCACTGAGCCTACTTTTCGAGCTTCCATCACTGAGGCTGCCCCTCACTAAGACTGCCCATCAATGAGACTGCCCCATCAATGAGTCTACCTATCACGGAGGCTGCCCGCCACTGATTCTGCCCATCATTGAGGCTGCCTATCATCGAGGCTGCCCATCACAGACAGTTTCCAGCACTGAGTCTACCCATCACTGAGGCTGCCCATCGCTGAGACTACACATCACCAAGGTTGCACATCCATGAGAGTCCCCAGCACTGAGTCAAGCTATCACTGAGTCTCCCCATTACTTAGGCTGCCCATCACTGAGACTCTCCAGCCCTGAGTCCAACCATCAGTGAGGCTGCCCATCACTCAGGCTGCCCATCACTTAGGCTGCCCATCACTGAGGCTGCCCCTCTCTTGGACTGCCCATCACTTAGGCTGCCCATCTCTTGGACTGCCCATCACTCAGGCTGCCCATCACTCAGGCTGCCCATCACTGAGGCTGCCCATCTCTTAGACTGCCCATCACTGAGGCTGCCCATCACTCAAACACGAAGCATTGATCATCATCTTCGCCTCTCACAACACGCTTCACTCAAGCCTCCCTCCACCCACCCAATCCTCCAGTACTTGGGCCGGTCTTATTCAATGAACACAGGAGCTTTACTGTCGTACTACAGGCATAGTACCTTCCATTACGTCCTATTATGCTGCACCATACCGCACTTACGTGTCGCACTCTCGTCCCGCCCGAAACAGACGGACGGTTCCTCTAGCGCTTTGTACACAGCGCTGAAGCCTTGCCAAATTTACCTTAAACCCCTCTCTCTCTCTCTCTCTCTCTCTCTCTCTCTCTCTCTCTCTCTCTCTCTCTCTCTCTCTCTCTCTCTCTCCCATTCATTTTACGGGTATATTTCTTTTTTCCTTTTCTAAATAACCAGTCTTGTTAACCAACAGCACATTCACTCGCTGCTGAAGCAAACTCGAGTTTCTGCTGAGACACCGTATCATAAAGCATAGCCTTACTCTATTTTTTTTCTCTCTCGCATCAAATCAAGTTTCCAGGAAATTCTTAATTAATCTGCGTTCCCAGGCGCAACGCGTTTCTGCCGAGTCATTAAATTCGTATGGGGTAATTGGCCACAAGTAGGTGTTGACACCAACCAGAGTAATGCACTTCCCAATTACGACCTCTGACCACTACAAGCTACCACTACCATTTTCCCGTCATCAACATTGATCATCATCATCACACAGTGGGATACAAGCAGCAACACACAAGTAACAAGCAGCAAGAGACCATTACCATTGTGAGTGGACGAGATTAGATTCATAGAATCTAGTGTCAGTAGAGTGGAAAAACAAGCAGATGGCTCAACTAGAGAAAAAAAGCAGATGGCTCAACGAGAAATGCAAGCAGATGGCTCAACGAGAAAAACAAGCAGATGGCTCAACGAGAAAAGCAAGCAGATGGCACAACGAAAACAACAAGCAGATGGCTCAACGAGAAAAGCAAGCAGGTGGCTCAACGAGAAAAAACAAGCAGATGGCTCAACTAGAAAAAACAAGCAGATGGCTCAACTAGAAAAAACAAGCAGATGGCTCAACGAGAAAACAACAAGCAGATGGATCAACGAGAAAGGCCTTCTTTAAGACTTACGGGCAACGAAGGAGATGCAATATCATTAGTGGGGCCTGAAGTGAGGTGTCTTCCACCACGCAGTCTGACTACCACTGAATTATCATACCTCCTCCTCCCCGGTTTGTCACTATCTATCAAGTGCATCTATCCACGAAGCCTCCACTGGCGGCGTCATCACTACCGCCCAACACCATCACCTCCACAAATATATAAACATACATCACCATCGCCCGATAACAGTGTCACTCGCTATCATCGTCACCGGCGATCACCCGATAGCATCATCGCTCACTATCATCGCTCACAATCATCGCTCACTATCGCCACAGGTGTACCGCAGTCATCGCTCACAATCATCGCTCACGATCATCGCTCACTATCGCCACAGGTGCATGCATGGCAGTCATCACCAGGTATCCCACGGGAGTTCCCCTGCCAACGATAACCCTTGCCTTGTGAAACGTCCTCCCGAGATCGACTTCTGCCACCAGAAACGGAAAAGGCATAGCCGCCCCTCCTCCTCCTCCTCCTTCCCTCAACGGGGGTTTTCCCCTCGCTGACCTGCGCCTGAAAATGACTCACCCTTCGAGGAGGGCTTCCCTCCTCCAACCAACCAACCTTCCTTCCCTCCCTCCAACAACCCCCCACCCCTCCCCCTCCCATCCCCAATACCCCACACTGGCCCAAACGGAATTCCATTAAAGCGGTCCACTGAGGCGGACGCCGCTTCTCTGGTAACATATCTCACAACGGGACAACCAGGGGCCCAATTATAGAAGGGAAGCCCACCCGAGGAACGATAGCTTCCGCAGGGATGGCAGATGCAGCCTGATGGATATCCGCAATTTTTCTCCATTCTGGAAGGACCGGGAGGGGGTGTGGAGGCGAGGCCATCGGGTGATGGCAAACATTCAATTTTTCGACCGCAGTATTGTCGCTGCTGAGGCTGCTGCTGCTGCTGCGATGGTGGTCAGGTCTTGTACCCGCGAGGCTGGCTAACAGGCAAGAGGTCAAGATGGGAAGAAAACAAGAAATACTACAGGGAGGAGGAAGAGGGTGAAAAGTAAATATCCGTTCTATGAAAAACCATATATAGTCATTTCTTCATATATTCTTTTTCGTTATTTAGGAGCCAAAAATATAATGCATATCCCCCCCTTAAAAAAGGAGCCTGTGGATCATGACTCATAAGCTGAATAAAAGAGATAATAGCAACTATTCAAATTTTTTGGATGAAATGGAGACACGCAATTCACTCCCTCTCCTCCCGTATCATTTTCCTCACCTTGCACTCTGGTGCTTGTTAACAGCACTCGTACCCGTGTGCAGCAGCCTCGACCTGGCCATCTTTCCCAGTTCACCCAGAGTGGAAAATGGTGCCTTACTGAGTGTGGACTGACCTTAATCATTCCGCTGATGTTGAGTTCTCAGTGTGTTATCACAGCCCCGCGCAGAGAGCGTCATCGTAAGCAAAGGAAAAGACCTTTGAGGATCTTATCATTAATCTCATATAACGTAGACATGTCAGGTATATGATGCGTTGTGACCCAGCTCTTCTCAAAGGCCTGGTCAAAAAAAAAAAGTGAGTCAGTTCATCACAACCAAGGAGGAGTCGTACCTTCGTGTTTTGATGCATGAAGTCGTTGCGGACTGACGACCGCTGTTAAATGTGTCGTGGATTTCGTAATGTCCACCAGAATTCAGACATCCAGTGTGGGGAAATCGAATAATGGCGAAGGGAAATCGTATTTATCAACCGTACGTTTCAGCCCTGTCGATCAAAACCTTCAACCTCCCTCCATCAAGAGGGCTTTTTAAAATGTTGATAGATTGAAGTGATTAATGAACTGGGACTGTGTTGTTGAAATACCATATGAATATATATATATATATATATATATATATATATATATATATATATATATATATATATATATATATATATATATATATATATTTGTTTATTTGTCTATTATTGATGCAACTAAAGCCCTTATTCTCGAAAGTACTCATTGTGAGTGAACTGTACTGCATAATAAGAGGATATCCTATATCAAGTTGAATTTCCCAGAGATAAAGTTCCTTGTGCAAAAGACCCAAGTGTCGTGTCCTGATCAAGTCCATAAGTCTGATATCTAAGCCATACGACGTAACCAGATATCACTATCTAGTCTTAGCAGAAAATAATGAATTCCGATATTTCTAGCAACAATATCTTTTCCTTAATCTATAGTATAATGACTTAGATCTACTCTCACACGAAGGGTATCAAGTAAATCTTGGGAGCGTATGTTAATTCATCGTCTTCAATCAGCCATAAGATTAACAAAAGATCACACAAAAGATCATACAAAAGACCATACAAAAGATTCACTAAACAAGAGCGGATAAAATTTCCAGCACTTCTTCAAGCCGTAGGTCCCCCTTCCTCGAAGGTCGGCTCTTGGCCGTGTTTCATTATTCATTTGTGTTGCGTTAATTGCCTACCTGGGCAGCTCGTGCCTCGCTGGGCCCTCCACCAAGCCCAACTGCAGCCATAAAACGCAGCTACACTTGCCTCGACCAGCTCCCCGAATGACAGTAATGGCCCAAGATGGTCGCTCCGTGTTTTATGTCGCCGACGCTCATCACATTTTTATAACAAGGCAGTTTGTGACATGGAGCTTGTGTTTCCTCTCTATCTCTCGCGACTGCATCTGGGAAGGTTCCCCTCCTCTGGGACTATCCCAGGCTTGATATCCGCGAGTCTTGAAGTGCACTATTTTCTCTATCTCTCTCTCCTCGCAGGAGTTTTCCTTGATATAACCTCATACAGTTTTCAGTAACTCCTTAATTTATCTACGAAGAAACCCCATGAGGAGGATTGCTGTCTATCACGAGTAATTCTCTTGATCTATCTAAACGTCTATCTATCTATCTGTATGTGTCTGTTTGTCTGTCTATGTATCTATCTATCATCACTGACTCAATTCTTGATCTTCATGGGTATGTCATATAAATATAGCATATTTATATAGCAAAAATGGGTATGTTTGAGGGAATAGTGGTTCCAACAATGTTGTATGGTTGCGAGGCGTGGGCTATGGATAGAGATGTGCGCAGGAGGATGGATGTGCTGGAAATGAGATGTTTGAGGACAATGTGTGGTGTGAGGTGGTTTGATCGAGTAAGTAACGTAAGGGTAAGAGAGATGTGTGGAAATAAAAAGAGCGTGGTTGAGAGAGCAGAAGAGGGTGTTTTGAAATGGTTTGGGCACATGGAGAGAATGAGTGAGGAGAGATTGACCAAGAGGATATATGTGTCGGAGGTGGAGGGAACGAGGAGAAGAGGGAGACCAAATTGGAGGTGGAAAGATGGAGTGAAAAAGATTTTGTGTGATCGGGGCCTGAACATGCAGGAGGGTGAAAGGAGGGCAAGAAATAGAGTGAATTGGAGTCATGTGGTATACAGGGGTTGACGTGCTGTCAGTGGATTGAAGCAAGGCATGTGAAGCGTCTGGGGTAAACCATGGAAAGCTGTGTAGGTATGTATATTTGCGTGTGTGGACGTGTGTATGTACATGTGTATGGGGGGGGGGGGGTTGGGCCATTTCTTTCGTCTGTTTCCTTGCGCTACCTCGCAAACGCGGGAGACAGCGAGAAAGTATAAAAAAAAAAAAAAAAAAAAAAAAAAAAAATTTCATAGATATCTGGAGCCCATGATCCATATGCTAATTTGAGACAAGGACTTCCACATATGCACGTGCTTCTCCTACTTCCTTCACTGAGATGATTTAACAGTTGAGACCAAAGTCTTCATTCACATATGCTCCTTTATACACGTAATGTTTTCAGTGAATCCAGTCCTCAAATCGTCCCCCAACACGTTCATCTGAAAACACCCCAGGTCTCTGCCCACTCTTTCTTCACTGCATCAAACCATCTCCACCACAGTCTATCTCTTCTCCTTTTACCTTGTACTTTACCACATGATAATCAGTTTATCATCCGTCGCACGTTCAACATAGCCATGCCTTCCTCATATAAGCTTTTCATTTAACCATCTATCTAATGATTTCTTTACACTCCATACCTTCCTCCCATCTTTATTTTTCTGTCTAAGTTAGTCTAATTTTATTATCAAAGTTATCTCTCCATTACTCTTAGTACTGACTCATCCTCACTTTGCTAAACACGGTTTTCTACTCCTTACGTCAAGAGCTGAGACGAAAACTCTTTCATGAAAGCTTCCTGTAGACTCTACACATTATTTCTTTTCTCGTCACCAAAAGAGAATTCAGTGCACCTCCCTCGCATGACCCTACTTACAACTTTGTCCTTCACAGATCCGATCTTTACTGAATTTCACTCCTGTTCTCTAAAGCCATCCACAGCCTCCACTTCTTTACCGTGCACACTGATGTAACACCGTGATCCCCCAATACCTTTCAAAATTATACCATCTATACGGTTCACCATTAAATCCAGGTATTCACTATCTTCTTTAGCATACAATGGGTGTACAAATCCTCTCAACACAATCAAATCACTATTCTTCCATACACGTTTGGTATTTAAGCTAAGAGAAGTCGTTCCTATGTACGTCTTGCAGTCATTTCCACAGCCCCTCGTTTTATACACGAGAACAATGACTGTCTTCGTCCAGAGTCATTGGGCAACTGACCAATTTTTCCATACCTCTTAGACACACCATTCCAGATCCACTTGATAGCAGCCTTACCTCCACTCTTCCTCAGTTTTTTTTATTTTCTAAACCTTTATCTATATTCTTAGTTCTCCTATATGATGCTTTCCTCTCCTCTATACCTGTTCCTCTCCCCTGCCTACACCTAATCCTACTGCGCCAATATACATGTCTCTTTCACTATCATTTCCACTCAGTTCTTAAGGTAATCCGACCATCTTTTACAGACTTCGTCTTTTCTCACTATCAGTCCCCCAGATGTGTCGAATATAATCTCTCTCCCTACACTTAACTCCATTCGGGTTCTCTCTTCTCTTTTATACCATTATATATATATATATATATATATATATATATATATATATATATATATATATATATATATATATATATATATATCCCTGGGATAGGGGAGAAAGAATACCTCGAACGTATTCCCTGCGTGTCGTAGAAGGCAACTAAAAGGTGAGGGAGCGGGCGGCTGGAAATCCTCTCCTCCCGTTTATAATTTTCCAAAAGCAGGAACAAAGAAGGGGGCCAGGTGAGGATATTCCCTCTAAGGCTCAGTCCTCTGTTCTTAACGCTACCTCGCTGACGCGGGAAATGGCGAATATGTATGATAAGAAAAGGGTTTATATATATATATATATATATATATATATATATATATATATATATATATATATATATATGTGTGTGTGTGTGTGTGTGTGTGTGTGTGTGTGTGTGTGTGTTCCCTCATATCTAGTTTCCTCTCTGGTCGAGCTATCTCCACGGTTGTTGTTGGATCGGCTTTTCACCGCTCCCATTAACACCGGTGTCCCTCAAGGTTCTGTCCTGTCTCCGAGACCTTTTCTCCTTATCAGCGATTTTTTTTTCTGTCGCAGATAATTAAAAGGCAATCATACTCTGACGACTCAACACTGCGCTCCTCCACAACCTTCAATCCTGCTTCTTCTTCTTCTCTCACTCGATCTATGTCTCGTCTCGACACAACTTCTTCAATGAACTCAAGACTTGGACAGGATATCTCAGTGGGGTAGACGAAATCTGGTTGAGTTTAATGCCTCTAAGACCCAGTTTCTAGCCATCTCTCCAACGCAAATTCCCCATAACTTTCCTTTCGCCTGTGACGGTTATATGATTCCACCTCTCGACTCCATGAACATACTTGGTATCATTGCCACAGGCGCTCCATCTTCGAAACCCCATATTACAGAAATAGCTATATCTGCCTCTACAAATCTAGGAGTTCTGTTTAGATGTCAAAATTTCATTTCGTCCGAACAGTTGCTCCATTATTACCAAGGATTGATATGTCCTTGTATGGAGTCTTGCTTTCACATCTGGCGTGGTTCTAGCTCTGCAACCTTACCTGACTATTTCGGTTCACTTTCCCTCTTCTATAGGTATTACTTTGGTTTTTGCCTCCGAGAACTGGTTGCTTTTGTGTTTCCACCACTGAATAGACCACACAATACTCAGCAAGCTGGTGCTTCATATGATTACTGCGTGGCCGTGGGTAACTCAAGGGTGGGCCATTTTGATAACTGTTTCTTTCCCTACAACTCGAAACTACTGAACTCTCTACTTTATCATGGCTTTCCCAACGAGTGTTGCACTTTTTGAAAGAAAAGTATTTCACATCCTCCAAAATTCGTAGATACTTTCCTTTGTCTCTTCTTTTTCCCCTTTCATTAACCTCTGTACACTTGAATGGAGGCCCCGACCTTGAATGAAGACTTTTGTTCGTGACTGGAACCTCCAAAGTACACAGAAAAATACCCACACACACACACACACACACACACACACACACACACACACACACATACACATACATTTTATATATATATATATATATATATATATATATATATATATATATATATATATATATATATATATATATATATATATATACTGTTCTTCATTTCCCGCGTTAGCGAGATAGCGTTAAGAACAGAGGACTGACCCTTTGAGGGAATATCCTCACTTGGCTCCCTTCTCTGTTCCTTCTTTTGGAAAATTAAAAAGAAGAGAGTAGGATTTCCAGCCTTCTGCTCCCTCCCCTTTTAGTCAACTTCTACGACACGCAGGGAATACGTGGGAAGTATTCTTTCTCCCGTATCCCTAGGGATAAAATATATATATTTACTTTTATATATATCAATTATACTTTGACGCTGTCTCCCGCGTTAGCGAGGTGGCGCAAGGAAAGTATCAGAGATTAACTCCCGGCAAACTTCTGCATCACCATCGTTCCGCTTCGTGTCGTAATAACTTCTCTTGGTCTTCCAGTCACCCAGAACAGATTTCCTCTTTCTTCCTCTCGGTTTTCCTGTCCTCATATCTTCCCTTTATTATATCTTTCATCAAAACTTCCTCCCATTACAATATGTGTCCTACCCAGTTATATTTCCCTCCCCGCCATAACCTTGAGTAAACTCATTCCCTCTTCAAGTTTACGTAAACTCCTTCGTTTCTTTGATGTTCTTCTCCAGGACCACATTTCAAAGCTCTCTGATGGTTCCTCAAGTTTGGCTTTGAAGGATCATCTCTCTCTGCGCTGTGCTGAACTACGTTTCGCATCAAGTATTTCTCTCTCTCTCTCTCTCTCTCTCTCTCTCTCTCTCTCTCTCTCTCTCTCTCTCTCTCTCTCTCTCTCTCTCTCTCTCTCTCTTATGATCTCTTTCCTCAGCCTCGGGTTAGAGCTTAGAGTCTTTTCTCTTTCTTTACAGCTGCTTCCTTTGCTCATAGCAATCGTAGTTCTCGCTTCCTTGTTACGACGTCCGTGGCAACACTTGGTACTGAAATTGGACTACTTCTTCAAGCGTATGATTTTCCATGCATAAAGACACGGTTGTTTGGTTTTTCTTTCTAGTTTTGTTTCACTTTCATTTTGGGGCATATTTACTTTCGTTCCGGAAGCACTTATTATCACACTTAAGCTTTGTACCATTCGCCGAAGACCCGAAGCCTCATAGTCGAGCACATAGGTTCGAATCCTCTTATACAGCAGTCGGTCCACGGTCAACCCAGCTGTTCATCCACCCCTAGGGGTTGGTCTATAAAGTGAGGACGTGGCTCAGGCTAGGGTATATATATATATATATATATATATATATATATATATATATATATATATATATATATATATATATATATATATATATATATATATATATATATATATTTTTTTTTTTTTTTTTTTTTTTTTTTTATACTTTGTCGCTGTCTCCCGCGTTTGCAAGGTAGCGCAAGGAAACAGACGAAAGAAATGGCCCAACCCCCCCCCCATACACATGTACATACACACGTCCACACACGCAAATATACATACCTACACAGCTTTCCATGGTTTACCCCGGACGCTTCACATGCCTTGATTCAATCCACTGACAGCACGTCAACCCCTGTATACCACATCGCTCCAATTCACTCTATTCCTTGCCCTCCTTTCACCCTCCTGCATGCTCAGGCCCCGATCACACAAAATCCTTTTCACTCCATCTTTCCACCTCCAATTTGGTCTCCCTCTTCTCCTCGTTCCCTCCACCTCCGACACATATATCCTCTTGGTCAATCTTTCCTCACTCATTCTCTCCATGTGCCCAAACCATTTCAAAACACCCTCTTCTGCTCTCTCAACCACGCTCTTTTTATTTCCACACATCTCTCTTACCCTTACGTTACTTACTCGATCAAACCACCTCACACCACACATTGTCCTCAAACATCTCATTTCCAGCACATCCATCCTCCTGCGCACAACTCTATCCATATCCCACGCCTCGCAACCATACAACATTGTTGGAACTACTATTCCTTCAAACATACCCATTTTTGCTTTCCGGGATAATGTTCTCGACTTCCACACATTTCTCAAGGCTCCCAAAATTTTCGCCCCCTCCCCCACCCTATGATCCACTTCCGCTTCCATGGTTCCATCCGCTGACAGATCCACTCCCAGATATCTAAAACACTTCACTTCCTCCAGTTTTTCTCCATTCAAACTCACCTCCCAATTGACTTGACCCTCAACCCTACTGTACCTAATAACCTTGCTCTTATTCACATTTACTCTTAACTTTCTTCTTCCACACACTTTACCAAACTCCGTCACCAGCTTCTGCAGTTTCTCACATGAATCCGCCACCAGCGCTGTATCATCAGCAAACAACAACTGACTCACTTCCCAAGCTCTCTCATCCCCAACAGACTTCATACTTGCCCCTCTTTCCAAGACTCTTGCATTTACCTCCCTAACAACCCCATCCATAAACAAATTAAACAACCATGGAGACATCACACACCCCTGCCGCAAACCTACATTCACTGAGAACCAATCACTTTCCTCTCTTCCTACACGTACACATGCCTTGCATCCTCGATAAAAACTTTTCACTGCTTCTAACAACTTGCCTCCCACACCATATATTCTTAATACCTTCCACAGAGCATCTCTATCAACTCTATCATATGCCTTCTCCAGATCCATAAATGCTACATACAAATCCATTTGCTTTTCTAAGTATTTCTCACATACATTCTTCAAAGCAAACACCTGATCCACACATCCTCTACCACTTCTGAAACCACACTGCTCTTCCCCAATCTGATGCTCTGTACATAAAACATTAAAGAGATGGCCTCGATTAAGGCCTCAGTTGCCCATGCCATCTCAGCTAACATTAAAAAATAACATCTGCCATAACCAACCCTGATTACTTAAATTCCAATCCATCGTTTAGGTCTGAAATGCTTTCCTCATTTCCTGTGCATAAATGTTGAACACCACACGGGACAAGGAGCAGCGGTATCTCACTCCCCAGACTACCTACTTCAGGCTCCGATATTTATAATCCATCATATGAACCTCGGACGCCTTTCATTTAGCTCCTGAAGCTTCAAGGTCGCACTGCAATCAGTAGCAGGGAATTGATGGGTACCTTGGTAGTGAAAATTTCGTTCACTGACAATAATACAACCAACTCCAAAGGTGACTCTTCTCCTGCGGCTTAACTCTACAAGAAAACGGGAAATTCTGGGCATTTGGCCAGACGTGAAGGCGAGCGAAGCAAGCAAGGACTGGAACCACCTCGGAGGCAACAATGCTTCAGGAGAAAAGAGAAGTCACGTCATAAGGACCTCCGGCCTTCCCCCACTTGTATCTCAGGGAGGATTTGAAACATCCCGCGTGAGAAAGACAGACGAGAGGACGTAGTTTAGTATGATGGAGGTAGTGGGCTAAGGATGACTGGATACAGTATCATCCAAAGAATTGCTGGAGGAGACTAATGTACCGAAGGAAAAAGAAAAAAAAAGAGAGAGGCTTTATCCATGGGAGAAATTAGCTATAGACTGATTAGGTTGGCAGAGAGGAGGAAAAGTTGAGTTCACAAAAGTTGTTGGAGAAGCTTCTGGTCAAAGATCAGTAAGAAGAGTTCCCTGTAGAAGGGTAAAAGTCAATGTCTGGACGGACGTTTTCTCTTTATGAGGATGTGCCTGACTTTAACGAACAGCATTTTAGCAGTGATTCTGAAGAGAATGAGACTTGGCGCAAAGGGCATCGGAGCAAGAGCAACGGAAACTATCTGGTGGGATCAAGATGTATGTGATAGACGGGACGTTGGACTCCATTCCAGCCACAGTAGTGACCTCTCTGCCATACGGTCAGCAGAGATGATGGCATTCTGGCCCGTGAAGCAGCACTGGCGACATGGTACGTCAGCATAACACATCTGCGCAATGATGACCTATGAACCCCTCCCACAGCGCAGCGCCCAGGTGCAGGTGGCAGAGATAAGGTTGTGATCGGATGACTCCTAACTGGCCAGAAATAGTGTATGTCTAGAGGTTAGAAAAGGGGTGGAGGAAGGGTTGTTCAGTGGTTAGAAAGGTGTAGAGGGAGGGTTGCTCAGTGGTTAGAAAGGGGTAGAAGGAGGGTTGCTCAGTGGTTAGAAAGGGGTGGAGGGAGGGTTGCTCAGTGGTTAGAAAGGGGTAGAGGGAGGGCTGCTCAGTGGTTAGAAAGGGGTAGGGGGAGGGTTGTTCAGTGGTTAGAAAGGGGTGGAGGGAGGGTTGCTCAGTGGTTAGAAAGGGGTGGAGGGAGGGTTGCTCAGTGGTTAGAAAGGGGTGGAGGGAGGGTTGTTCAGTGGTTAGAAAAGAGAACGAGTGTTGGAAGAGTGGTCGTCAGGAACTCCCCTACTCCCCCTATCCGTTAAGTAATGGGGACAGGGGAGAGAGAGAGAGAGAGAGAGAGAGAGAGAGAGAGAGAGAGAGAGAGAGAGAGAGAGAGAGAGAGAGAGAGAGAGAGAGAGAGAGAGAGAGAATGGTGCCCTCCACTTCACCGGAATCAACCTCGAGGGGAGACTAAACAGTCCTCGTGGTGTACACAGATAGCCCTGCGAAGAAAAAAAATTCCAGCGTTTGGATGTGAAGAAAGCGCTTCCTCTTGGCAGGAGGTCAAGAAGTCAATGAGTTGGAAGAAGTGTGGGTTGGAGAGAGCATAAACGCAGAGTTATGTAGGGGTAAAGAATATATATATATATATATATATTTTTTCCAGATGGATTCGAGATCTGCGACAGCGAGAGACGGGGGGTGGGTTCTTTTTGAGTGTGCAACAGTGACTATAAAATTCGCACCTGAAGCAGGAACGATTTTGGAGATTCTGTTGGGGATTTGACGAGCGCGAGTGAAAAAGTCACCTTCAGCGAGGGTGTTTGTATCATCGGCGTACAGTCTCGTCGGGGAACTTCTTCCACCTTAAAAAAAAAAAGTCCATTCAATCCCTGCTACTGTCTGTAGTGCAGCTTGAAGATGCAGAAAGCCCTGAGGATGGAGTCCTTGGGTTTTGACGATAATATTCTTGTTCTTTCTATGCACAGTCTGTATGTACCAATGGTAGATGAGAAAGCTTCACAATTTCTCTTGATTTATCTTCTGAATTACCCCATTCCTCCCCCTTATACCTTATCTACTAATCTTGCGCCATACTTCTTGTATCCACTTTCATCCCACTCTTCCCTAAACACAGCATCGTATTTTTTTTGGTTTTTCTACTTATTTCAAGATATAAATTTTACCCTACTCTAGTCTCTACATGGCCATTCATCTGTTGTTTCAGACTTTATCGTGTATTCTGTCTTTAAACATTTGTCTTAGGTCTTACAATGTTCTTTAGGTCATTCGCTTCCAATGCTCACCCTATATCTACTTTTCTACCTCATTCTCTTCCGTTATCAAAAAAAAAAATGTATAGTTCACACGAACGACTCTTTCCAGTATACCGCAACCCACATATTAATCTTATATTCTCAGGGTTTGTTCTGTTCTCTCTCTCTCGTTATGCTATGCAAGATATGCACTTCTAGTGCTCTCACTTATTCACTCTCTATTTGGGCAAACACATTTAACAGCCATAAAAAAAGAGAGAGGGAGAATTTCTTAATCGTTCCGTAATGTAAGTTTCTTACATACTCCACAGTCAAATTTTCTCCATTAAACACAGCGCTCAGAAAATCTCTTTCATTTTCCCTGCATTACTCGAGTCTCTCTCTCTCTCTCTCTCTCTCTCTCTCTCTCTCTCTCTCCTCTCTCTCTCTCTCTCTCTCTCTCTCTCTCCTGCCAACGGCTTTCTTAATGCCATCTTAATTGAGCATCACTCTGAATTACTTAAACTCCATTTACCATTCCCACTCCTCCCCTATTCAGGACGTTGGAACCGTCGACCGCTTTCACATACGCCAAAAAAAAAAAAAAAAAAAAATCTTGCGCTCTTATTTAATAAAAAAGAAAAAAAATCTTGCGCTCGTATTTGCATTTACGTTCGATATCGTCCTCCAGCAGGCATCTCCCGTAAGTTACTTACCCTCTCCGCCCAAATCGGAGGACTCAGCTGAAGGATACAAACATCCTCCTTACACAAGGGCTGTGTCGCCCCGCCCCCCACCCCACCTTCTCTCCTGTCTTCGGTAAAGGCACGTCCCACGTCCCAAGACTTAGCCTGCATCTTTTTTATACACAGACCCAACTACTGAAAACATCAAATGTAAATTCATGTATCCTTGACGTATCTCCACATTCATCCCTAACCATTCACCAGCGATACTGTTGTTACCTCTCTCACACACACACGACTCCCACTAAAAGGGGAATACAATTCAGACACAGCGAATCACGAAGTCTTCCGCACCCACATGTATATACACACAACACGTTCTGGCCCCTTCATACTAAAACACCAATAAAATCTCACCTATCTGGTACATCATACGTTTAATCCAGGTCCATAAATGCCAGGCATAGCTTGTTCTCCGACCTTACACTTCGCTCTGGAGCGTGGCTGAGAGTGAATGCCCTTTATTTACACCCCGACCATCGCCGTTCAAACCTTTCCTTCTCTACACCACACAAGGGGTTATAGTATGCCTCTTACAGGACCAGTCGCGTTTCCACTCCTTTCCCCTCGCAGCTGTGCCAAAGGCCTCCTCTCCCAGCAGCCCTTGCAGTCGCGCATCCACCCTTTAATCATACACGGTTGAAAAGCAACTGACGCCATCAAGTCGTGTGGTATACGACCACTTCTTCCCACCCCTGAATCCTTAACTCTCTACACGTGAGTTCATGTAGAGTTACCACCTGCATTCTTTACCACCACCGCCTGTCCATTATTCAGCCGTATCGCCCAGCTGCTCTTACCACCACCTTCTATCTTGATTTCTACAGTTCTGAACATATATATCTGGGTCCCGGACCTCAACAACAATAAAAAAAAAGGAAAAAAAAATGGAATCATTGGACGAACACTTCCTGTTCTTGTGACAAGTACATCAACCACTGACAGCAGCAACCAGTCACATGTGAATTTCATTCTTTCTCACTAACTTCCAACTGGTCTCGTCAATAATCATCCGTGTCGTTTTAACACAGGTTTATTTTCTTCTTTTATTATATCGTATCATTATTCTCCTTTCAGTTTTCATGTATCCGTTCTCCTGTAACCTTTATTTCTTTTTCTTTTAATCCCATTTACCATCTTATTATCTTTGTCATTCAATATGTTATGTCCACTATTCGATTTACCATTCGTTATCGGGAATATTTAGTTTCCTCTTCCACATTCTAATTCTCTGTAAACGACGTATTTTCCTCACCCTCTCCTCGCCGATATTTCCCTCTGTCTCTGAACTCGCTGCTCTCTCACCTTCACACGCCTCTCTCTCTCTCTCTCTCTCTCTCTCTCTCTCTCTCTCTCTCTCTCTCTCTCTCTCTCTCTCTCTCTCTCTCTCTTTGTGCAATCCTCAGGAGCCTCTACTCCACTCCATCATTTAGCACGTCATCCAACTTTGATTACGGGTGCTCGTCTTGGCCTCCTTCTTCTACTTCTTCTTCTTCTCCTTCTTCTTCTTCTTCCATTCCTCAGCATCTTTTTGCTTTATTCCTCATCGTCCATCATTTACACGTAGAGTCTTCTACCTCCTAGCGTTCAGCAGAGACCTGAAGTATGATGGTTAAGGCCCCTTTACAGATCATCGTAACCTGCAGATCACTTGTCATTATATACTCGTTCTCACACACACAAGAAGAATTAGTCAGAATATTAGGGTTAGATTCTTTTCTATTTGATCGTTCCAAGAATTAGAGTTAGAATATTAGCGTTAGATTCTTTTCTATTTGATCGTGCCTGTGTCTAAGCTGAGTACGTACGTTTAGGGATATCACTGCGTCCAAATGATATCAAAAGGATATCTATCACTCGGAGTCGCGAATGTACACAGGATACATATCATCCCACCAGCTCCTTATCCCTCCCTCTTGAGGTCGGCGCGTTGATCATGGCTGTCTTATCATCCTTCTATCAAAATCAGATTTCAGCCGATGCCAGTAATGATGCATCCATAAGGAAACACGTCTTCCATCGATGGGGTTTCAAAGGTCTTTTGTCTTTTCTTTTTTTTTTTTTTTTCATAGAAATTCTGTCCTCAAGAGTGGAAACTCTGTGTCGGTTTTCAGTTCTGGCGTGTGGCGTATTTGTGTATTATATTCTCTCACACGGCAAAATACCAGAACTTTGCCGGTGAATGACATTCATTTCTGCACTAACTTTTCTAATCGAATTCTCGGCCGCGGAAGCCCCAGTCTGAGAGCTTTAAGCTTCTTTTGTAAGTTACAGAAGCCAAAATAGCGTTGAAAAGTCCAATTTTCTTGTGTTTCTTTTTTTTCCCCATGAGAGAGAGAGAGAGAGAGAGAGAGAGAGAGAGAGAGAGAGAGAGAGAGAGAGAGAGAGAGAGAGAGAGAGAGAGAGAGAGACAAACAGCCAGACAGACAGACAGAGACAGAGAGAGAAAGTTGACAGCCTCCCAGCCGTGGTGAGGCCAACCGATATCACAACACTGAATTTTCCCAAGCACTTTCCTTTCTCGGGAAATAACTTACGTACCCCTGCATCGTACTTGCCGTTTTCCCTATTCTTCCCGTTCACGAGTCACCCCCACGCAAGAGTCACAGTTCACGTACTGTGAAAAAGGAGAATTCTTTAGACTTATTCGCGAACGTACGTGCAGATACGACATGACTGCTTAAGTGCTTCGCCTTGGTGCCCTGTGTCATCACGGGTCTACTACATTTGGTTCTGTTTCTCTTCAAAGTAACCCTCAGTTTGACGAACCAGTTTCATCGCAAGAAGTTCATTTACATCTCCCTCCACCTCTTGTATATGGTATCTATAACTCGCTTCTGAGAAGTCGACACTCTAACTCATACATTCTCATCAGCCAATCTTTTCTTTTATGTTTAGCGATGATTCAGTGACTGTTTCCTGGCGCCAATCAGTCACCTGGTCACCATGCTGATCACGGCCAGATATATAACATTTGGAATGTCAAATGATCTCATCTCTTAGTTACGCCAAGATCTGAAGCCTCAGTTGTTATCTTCATAATCGTTTTCAAATGGTCATTGAAACGCAGCCAACATTACTGGTAGAGCCAATTGATGAAGATATGGCCAGTCGTCAAGCTTATCATCAAACAAGAGGTAAGTATACTGATAAAGCCAACTGGTGAAGAACTGGCCATTAGTTCTGTGGTAGTGATGAGGGAGTCGTAGCTGTCACACTTGTGGGCCGATGGTCGCCCAGACGCAAGGCTTGGGGTATGATCTTCATCACATATTCTCAACAATATTGAGATGATCAAAATACAGAGAGAAAAAGACTTGAAAATAAAGATCCTTACGTACAGTGAGAGTGTGTATGATGTCAGAACGATCTTCAACCCCTGAGGGAGTTGTTAAAGTGCATTGATGATGAAATGACATTCTCGGATTCAATGACTCTGGCAATCGATGGCGCTAACGACGAAAGTAACCAACGAACCGAGGCTGAAGACCTCACTGACCATATGGAAAATCATGAGACTCACCCATTCATTCCAACCTCGACTACCTAAGAGATCTAGAGGAGCCACTCGCCGCCTCCACTACCAAGGTTCAAGTCTCTCTCTCACACACACACACACACACACACACAAACGACTGACTGGTGGTGGTGGTGGGAGAATGACCATCCTCCGGGCCATTACTGTGAGCTGCCTGACGGGGACGTGTTCCACCGGTGAACACACAGGCTACTGTCGCCGCTACACTCGAGCGAGGACACTGAAGAGGACGTTATTACGCCGGTCTTGGGGAGTGACTGGTCAAACAGAGAGAGAGAGAGAGAGAGAGAGAGAGAGAGAGAGAGAGAGAGAGAGAGAGAGAGAGAGAGAGAGAGAGAGAGAGAGAGAGACGGTGCGTCTTGTTGGATATAACAGAGGGAGAGAGAGAGAGAGAGAGAGAGAGAGAGAGAGAGAGAGAGAGAGAGAGAGAGAGAGAGAGAGAGAGAGAGAGAGAGGGGGGGGGGAGACGGTGGGTTTTGTTGCATATACCAAACACATCTGGCTAACCTAATGAGTGCGTGCAGCATCGAAACATACTCAAGAGTACTCGCTCCCGACTTTGCTTTCTAAATAGGCACAAGTACGTTGGCAAAATTAATGTCACAATCTTGCGGCCATAAATTGATTCAAGATAACAAAAAAAAAAGCAGAGAAATAACTGAAAAATACTCTCAGAAACTATATATCATCTTACTGGAAAAAGTCCAAGATAAAATCTTTTTATGGAATATCAAAATGAATAATGGTTAAGTACATTAATCATTACATTGATTATTGAAAGATAATTAGGCTGGCGAAAGTGTCCCCCAGACCTTGTTATGGTTCAGCAACTTTAAGCCAGCTGGTCGACATCCAACTATCATTTTCTCCGACCAAAATATGGATTTTTCAACACTATAACACCTCCTGAGGGAGCGCAGCGGGAGGAGGGAGAGTGAGTGGCCCTGTGATAGAGGCGGCGAAGGTCTCGACGTCTGAGAATTGATTACGAGAAAATTAAGAGAGTGGAGACTCTGGGCATGTCTAAATATTCTCTAGTGTCAAGACGTGGGGGGAAGATCTACCTAACTGTGATGACTGGCAGTGGCATTTGTGTCATTCAGATTTCAAATCCGATATTTCAGCTGTGATCCTCCCTGTATCAATTGCAGGCCTCGAATTCCTTTGTAGAAATTCCCAAATGATTTGGAATCCTTGCCATTCCAGTAGATGGTGTGTGTGTGTGTAAATCCCAGTGTGTTCACCGTCATCGTACAATACTTCCCACTCTGCCGTGCGTGTCACTCATAACCATTGACACCCTCCCCGCCCTCCCGGGTTATACCACCTCACCTTACCCCCTTCAACGCGTCCTAGGAGTAGGGTTCAAGCCTCCTCTTCTTCCTCCTCCTCCTCCTCTCTGACCTTACGAGATACAGCAGGACTTTATAGTTTCAGCATTGACCAAGCTCGACTTGTGAGTCCAGTTTTTTCAGAACTCCTTTACTGGCACGTTGGTAATCTTCGTCCATGCATCTTTCTTCACGAGTAAACACTTCTTATCCCACATGAACGCCAGAGCAAATATATTAAAATTTCAGCCTCGTCCCACGCCACTCGTAGCATAACTAGATTGTTTCTCTCTCTGCTTATAGTCTTCATTTCTCTCCCTCATTCAGCTAAAAGTCGCATACAACAGTACTGGGTGCTGAAGGCAAGTGTGAGCACTTTGCCTACCCTCCGGAGTTGCTAAAGAATTGCAAGACACGCAGAGTTCGCAGGGAATGTATCCCCATCTTGCCTGGAACTTATGTTATGCAACGGACAAAGACCCTGGTATGCAACAGACAAGGTACACCACAGACATTGGCCCCGCTGCAGAGCAGACAATAGTACCCGTACGAAACAGACAAAGATCCCAGGGTAAACAACAGAGAAGATCTAGGGTACGCAACAGACAAGACCCTCAGGGACTAACAGACAAAAAAAGAAAAAACAGTAAAACAGTTAAAGAACAGAGAAGAACTCCTGTTAACCAAGAGTCAAGGGTCTAGGTACACGGGATCCAGGTACACGACAGACACAAGAACCCTGGTACTGAACAGACAAGATGCCCTGTTGGCACACTTCGGGTCCTCACTCCTACCCAGACTTCTGCTCGGGTTAACTTATCCCGTACACAAACCCGCTACCACCAGCGGTGGAGTGACTTTGTGTGTGATGATCATTCAACAGGTCGCCGAGCCTTATCCCAGGGAGTAGACGACTGGCCATACACACCTCGACAGACGTAAAAAAAGAAAAGAAAAACTACTTAACTCCGTGATCGAGGCCATTTGGAAACCGCTCTGCGCACACACACACACACACACACACACAACAACAAACAGATGTAATGATCTTCCGTTCAGGGATAATGTTAGGAAAAAAAAATTGTTAGAAATCTTTTCCCAGGAGTAGGTGGGTCACTTCAGTGCTTTAAGTACTGGAAGATCCTCAAATGATAAAGTTAAACATACGTTCTTGGAACATACCGGCTGTGCAACATGTCAGGGGAATATAAAATAGTCATCTTTGCAAACTTGAAATATTCATTTCATCCCGAGCAACTTCCAAGAACGCAGGGTATGTATATTTTTTTTTTCTATTCATCTTCCAGACTAATTCTCAGAATTTTTGAGGAGAAACTCCCACGATATAATTATAAAAGTTAACATTACTCAGTGTGCCTCATCATGCTGCTACGTTCACATGGTCATCGACTGAGGCAGAATCTTTAAAACAAACTCCCGGTATAGAGTAAATATACAGCTGTTTACACTATACACTATAGACACTACAGCTATACACACTATATCTATACATCACGAGATAACTGTATGCATATCACAGTACGATATAGATACAAGGCACTACATAGATTCATACATATCAGCACACACTACATGTATACAACATCAGATAATTGGGTGCACATCAATATACACTACAGATATACATGACTAAATCTATGAACATCGTTACAGGCATACAACACTAAATATAAACATACACTACATATATATATATATATATATATATATATACATATATACACAACAAAGTAACGATATGTATATCAATATACAACGTAGGTACACAACACCTTACAACTT
>NC_092227.1:77924011-77934011 GCF_036320965.1 Panulirus ornatus | reverse complement strand
TGTCCTTCATCATTCTACCGTTGAGGTCACCGCGTTGCTAGTAGCAGTGTTCTTCATAGTTATACAATTGATGCCTTTACATTCCCTCTATCCTGTACTGTTTGTTGGACGATGCAGATGTACTGTGGCCCTTCTTCGTATAATTTCTGTGCCTCTGTTGCTGGTGATGTTACTGTTCATGCCGCTGGTTCCGTTGTTGCTGCTGCTGCTGCTGCTGCTGGAACACCTGTCGTTGTTAACGGTGTTACTGTTGCTCCTGCTGGCGCTTCTACTGTTGTGGCCGCTGATCTACTTGCCGTTGTCCTGTTGTTCTTCCTGCTGCTGTGAGTAGTACTTCTGTTTACATGATCACTCAAACGTCTATTCAAACGCTGTTGCTTCTACTGTTGTTTCTAATCTGGTAGTGACTTCAGCTGTTGCTGCTCCTGTTACTCACGGCTCCAGTCCTGTTACCGTTACAGTTGCTGCTGCTGTTTTATAACCGTTGATGTCCATCATATTAGCAACAAGAAGCAGATTCTTGTTTTCGTTTTCTTAATGTGATCCTCGTTTTCTTCGTGCGGTCCTCGGCTTGGAAGCACTGACTGACTACTGCCTTTCTTTCCATAGGCGACCTACGCAAGGCTCGGGGATATCTACATAGACACTTCATCCTTGATGCTGAGATGACCAGCCAGCACTGCAGCCTTCTACTACCGCTCAAAACATTCATAAAAGTTATATCAAAGTTAAACCCGTCGAGGGAAAAAGATCCCTTTGATCATATATGGCATCTTACTTTTTTATTTTTGGGTTTCCACTGAACAACCAAGTTTGAATCTCTTTTAAAAAACCCCTTTTGGCCATCGACCCATACACACATATTTTTCTTTCCATCTCGCTGTGTGGGTGAAAGACCTTTTTCTTTTTTTTTAAATCTATTCTCCATTTACCGTGATGTTTCATGGTCAGATCTGCGCCTTTGGTTGTTACTGATTTCTGACGGAGTATTCTCAAAAGAGGCTGGACGCCCGGGGATTTCTCGTGGTAAAAAAAAACTGGAGGCACGTTCGCTGCCAGACGTATGAGTATGGGGGGGACGGGGAGAGAGAGAGAGAGAGAGAGAGAGAGAGAGAGAGAGAGAGAGAGAGAGAGAGAGAGAGAGAGAGAGAGAGTTAACATGTAATCTACGTCTGCGTGCTCTTGTTCTTGTCGCCGTTCTTGTTCGTCGTAATATATCCTCTTTTTTTGGACGATGTTCTTGTCGTCCGGCCGACGTTCTCTTTGTTATGAATGGAGTTGCTGTGCCTCCCTTCCAAACCCGGGTTCACATGATGACGTCACATGTTCGTGTTGGTGGTGTTCTTATCTGTTGTTCATGTCAGTACGTACTACACTCTTGTCCTCTACTGTTGCTACTGTTAACGGGAGTGAGGTGGTGTTAACGGTAGTGAGGTGTGCTTATCTGTTGTTCGCGTTAGTACGTACTA
This sequence comes from Panulirus ornatus, assembly GCF_036320965.1. Classification (NCBI taxonomy): domain Eukaryota; kingdom Metazoa; phylum Arthropoda; class Malacostraca; order Decapoda; family Palinuridae; genus Panulirus; species Panulirus ornatus. The sequence goes on along the minus strand of NC_092227.1, from coordinate 77,932,542 downwards.
CACTCTCGTACTCTACTGTTGCTACTGTTAACGGTAGTGAGGTGTTCTTATCTGTTGTTCATGTCAGTACGTACTACACTCTTGTCCTCTACTGTTGCTACTGTTAACGGTAGTGAGGTGGTGTTAACGGTAGTGAGGTGTGCTTATCTGTTGTTCGCGTTAGTACGTACTACACTCTCGTACTCTACTGTTGCTACTGTTAACGGTAGTGAGGTGGTGTTAACGGTAGTGAAGTGTTCTTATCTGTTGTTCGCGTTAGCACGTACTACACTCTCGTCCTCTACCGTTGCTACTGTTGGTGGTGATGGAGGTCTTTCCTCCCTTGCTACTGATACCGTTGATGAAGACGACCCACTCCTGTTGTTGATGATGATAATCATCATCATCATCATAATGATCACAATGATGATGATGATGATGATGATGATGATGATGATGATGACCGATTGCGCTGCACTAGTGCTACATCCTCCACCTACTACTACTGCCCACGCCTGAAGTTTGCTCCACTACTGGTGTGCTACTTCAGCTGGTGAGGCATGGTCCTTGCTCCACTCGACGTTGTGGATGATGCTCCAGTTGTCTCTGCTGGCCGCGCATCTGCCACAGATAATGCTGTTACTGGCGCTTACAGTCAGTAACACCCTCGGTACAGCGGTCGTTACAGCTGAAACTACAGCTGTCGTTACAGCTGAAACTACAGCTGTTCGATGTGCCAATATTTTTTTTTTTTTTTTTTCTTTTTCATTGTATTACGTCTGGTTATTGTTGAAGTAGTGGTTGATGGTGTCTTTGTTGTTCTTCTTCTTCTTGGTTTTACGGGTCCTGTTTTTCTTCCTGTTGCTCAACGCATCGTTCTGCCTCAAACGGTTGAGTATAACGGGAATGATGATGATGAAGATTGGTACGATGAATAGAGGGATAATGATGATAATATGCTCGTTAAGTTGCTAATTTGTGTGGCTAATGATGATAACTCTTCTATAGAGAGAGTTTGCTGATCACCCTTTGCTGTTGCTGCTACCGTTGCGCGGCTCCCGTTTCTTTTGTTGCGGTTGCCGTTTCTGCTGTTGCGGCTTCCGTTTCTACTGCTGTTGCGACTTCCGTTTCTGCTGTTGCGGCTTCCGTTTCTGCTGCTGCGGCTTCCGTTTCTGCTGCTGCGGCTTCCGTTTCTGCTGCTGCGGCTTCCGTTTCTGCTGCTGCGGCTTCCGTTTCTGCTGCTGCGGCTTCCGTTTCTGCTGCTGCGGCTTCCGTTTCTGCTGTTGCGGCTTCCGTTTCTACTGCTGCCGCTCCTGCTGTTGCCTCAGCGGCCACTCTTGGAGAAGCCTGCAGCGTCGTGTGGACCCGAAGTGGACGGCCAGATCTCAAAACCCTGGGTAGAGAGTCGCCGAACAAATTTGTCTCGGCACCTCGATGGCCTGATTGCTACCACGGGTTCTTGGAGTGAGTGCGTCTGTGCGCGCGCGCGCGCGTGCACAGACGTGTGTGTGTGTGTGTGTGTGTGTGTGTGTGTGAAGACACAAAGAGAGAGAGAGAGAGAGAGAGAGAGAGAGAGAGAGAGAGAGAGAGAGAGAGAGAGAGAGAGAGAGAGAGAGAGAGAGAGTATAAGCAGGACAAGTGGGGGACGAATCGAGTCATCGACAACGTCGTCGTCTCTCTCTCTCTCTCTCTCTCTCTCTCTCTCTCTCTCTCTCTCTCTCTCTCTCTCTCGGAGTCAAGATACTGAGCTGAGCTGTGGGTAGAAAATCTATTCCGAAGACGCTTCGTTAGCTGGGTCTGCTGCATGCATGTGTGTGTGTGTGTGTGTGTGTGTGTGTGTGTGTGTGTGTGTGTTGAGGAGGTACGTTACGTCTTGGTGTGCCTGTGTTCGCTCCACCGAGAAGACATTCTCCTTGTCACTCCAACCGTATATTAACATTACCATCAACATCTTAAACAGTAATATCTAAAAATACGATACTAACCAGCTTTTAATTAATCCTTGACCATAATGTTACAGTGTTTCTTGCTCCCTTTTCACATTTTTCAATCTTTCGACCATAAACCTCCTTCGCAGAAAACGGGAGGCGTACATAACGAAGTGATATTAACTGAGTGAGCCACTGATGCTCACAAGGCGGTGCTCAGGAGGCATCTCTGGTATAATAATAGACTTAGAGGAACTTATTTCACGAAGGCTTCATTATATATTCTTACTGACTCTCGAGTATCACTTGGGGTAGGTGGTTGCTTCTGAAGTCTGTGGTGTCCATTCCTAATTGGGTATCAGTTTACAAGTGACTCGGTCGTGTACGAAGAGACTTCTTTCTTCTCTTTTTTTTTAAACCTATGGATTGGCGCCTTTTTTTTAAAAAAAAAAAAAAGAAAAAGTTTACATTGTCCATCATATCCTAGCTCCGCCAGCAAGCAGAGGAGATTGGTCTATTGTCGACAAGTACGGAGAGCGGCTCTTCAGACATTATTACACGCTAACAACGTCTATTTCTTTCCTTTCCCCTCTCCAGTCTAGCTCAGAGAAGTCAGCGCACGTACGTAATTAGCGCTGTAAGGATGAAGTACCTCAGCACTAACTATGGAATATTTACCTTAATATCCTTGAATTATTTTCTCAGTATCTTGTTCTCTGTTCTTCCTGAGAATATCTTTTTTTCCTGTCATGTATTCCATCCTATTCATCTTTACAAATTAATTCATCACTCATTTCTGGTGTTGAAATATCTTTAAAGAATTCTAGAAAATGCAGAAAATTCTGGGGAACAGAAAAAATCTCAAAAAAGGCAAAGAAAAAAAATCTCAAAAAAGGCAAAAAAAAAAAAAATCTCAAAAAAAGGCATAAAGCCATTTGAAAATTTCGTTCGTCCATGAGAGGAGGGGACAAAAAAAAAAAAATAAAAAGGTACCATGTATAGATCTGGCCGGTGGTCCGTCGTGAATACAGATGCAGGTTCATGAATAGACGTACATTGTCGTGACTCGGGCACACGACTCACGACCACCTGAATACGCTTATCGTCGTTCACGACCACCTGAATACGCTTATCGTCGTTCACGACCACCTGAATACGCTTATCGTCGTTCACGACCACCTGAATACGCTTATCGTCGTTCACGACCACCTGAATACGCTTATCGTCGTTCACGACCACCTGAATACGCTTATCGTCGTTCACGACCACCTGAATACGCTTATCGTCGTTCACGACCACCTGAATACGCTTATCGTCGTTCACGACCACCTGAATACGCTTATCGTCGTTCACGACCACCTGAATACGCTTATCGTCGTTCACGACCACCTGAATGCGCTTATCGTCGTTCACGACCACCTGAATACGCTTATCGTCGTTCACGACCACCTGAATACGCTTATCGTCGTTCACGACCACCTGAATACGCTTATCGTCGTTCACGACCACCTGAATACGCTTATCGTCGTTCACGACCACCTGAATACGCTTATCGTCGTTCACGACCACCTGAATACGCTTATCGTCGTTCACGACCACCTGAATACGCTTATCGTCGTTCACGACCACCTGAATACGCTTATCGTCGTTCACGACCACCTGAATACGCTTATCGTCGTGTTCTTTGGTCATTTTCACCCCGTCCAGAGGAGCTCCCAGAGCTTCTTAAGCTTGATGGCTTCTCTTGCGAGAAAATCCCTGTCAGGCAATGCTTTTTTTGGGGGGAGAGAGAGAGAGAGAGAGAGAGAGAGAGAGAGAGAGAGAGAGAGAGAGAGAGAGAGAGAGAGAGAGAGAGAGAGTTAAAGTCAACCAATTAAACTCGAGTTTCAACTTCATCTAAGTTCCCCCATGGGGGAAAGAAAAAAAAAAAAAAAGAAAATGCTTTAATTAGGATTGATAAGTATTGGAAAGATAAATCTTTTGTGATATATATATATATTTTTTTTATTCCCAATCATTATATCGAAATATTACGGAGCAAATTTCACCGTCGAAATGAAAGTATTGCACAATATTATTTTTCATGGGAGAACTCGATGTATTTTTTCCAAGGGGATTTTGTAAATACTAAGGGGTCACGTGGTGCAGTTTGAACTCTGTTGCTCAACATATGTTGAAATACTTCGATTCTCTTTCTTTTTACTACTACGAGAGAATATATTCCATTACCTTTCATTGGATACTTGCTTATCCCTTATCAGACGACGTTACCTTATTCAACTAATTATATGACGGTCTTTGATAGGGATGTGGCATCAGCAGGGCGAGTATAGTGACAGTGGACACTACCGTACATGTCAATAGGGTTGTCGATCCGTTTACTGCGTTATCGTTTGTCTGTCTAACTGTCAATGCACAGAACTTTTGGTGGATGATCTTTCATTATCTGCTGTATCATTGACTTAAATGTAACACTGAGTATGACAATCTTGTTATGGTTGTGTGTGTTTAAGAAAACACACACAAACACACACACACACACACACACAAACACACACATACAGGTGCCTATGGTACTCGGTGTATTAAGAAGTGTGTGGAAGGAGATCAGTGTGTGTGTGTGTGTGTGTGTGTGTGTGTGTGTGTGTGTGTGTACATGCAAAAGTAGATGTATAGCAACAGTAGTTACGTCTGAAGGTATATTATAATATCAGCAGGGTTATGAGGATGTGAGTCTAGGGGCCTTCAATGCAGAAGAAAGATAATGGGTGAATGTGTTGATGTTGATATACGAAATACCATATGGCATGGGTGGAGGAGTTCATGAGTTGACCGTATGAGGAAGTGCTTCTTGACTGCTTTCATTTCAGAACATATTTTCATACGGTTTGCTCGATCCTTTCGGCACAACGAGCCAAACATTACCATGTGAATGTGTATGACATTCTCATCATCCAAAAGTCAGTGGAAGAAACAGTTAAAAAGAAAATGACATTTTCCATCTAAATGAAAAAAGACAAATTTAACCTTTGCAGTGAAATAATTTACTAGCGCATTTAAAACTCATACAGGCATTTCAATTGGTTTGCGAAACATTCAAACAAAAGACATTATAAACTTATTCTTTGTCAGCTTATAACTCCTACCTATACCATTAAAGTTCCTAAGGCTGTGAAATAAATTTGTCTAAAACTGTTTTCAGAAGCAATCATGTGAGAAATTGATGGCACAAACTTTCATATGACACTAGTGAGAAAGTTGTGCCTGTCTTAAGGAACAGAGGCGCTTAATGTTCCAGACTGTGCTGGAAAGAGCGAGACAAAGTTTCTGATCCAGGCTCCTCAGACGTGACATTCTCGTTGTTATGGATACGTACCAGTGATGAGAAGCTCACTTCCTGTTACTGAAGACGGTGACAATACATGACTGGCATGATGTGAGATGGTTAGGGACTTTCTTTCCATTTTCTTTTAACTGGAGCCACAGTACTTCCAGAGGCTCCTGGAAAGAGCGAGACAAAGTTTCTGATCCTGGCTCCTTAGACGTGATATTCTTGTTGTTATGGATACGTACCAGTGATGAGAAGCTCACTTCCTGTTATTGAAGACGGTGACAACACATGACTGGCAGGATGTGAGATGGTTAGGGACTTTCTTTCCATTTTCTTTTCACTGGAGCCACAATACGTCCAGAGGCTCCTCGCTGATAGTTCGTTGGCTCTCCGGAGGTTCATTAATTCCTTTGGTACATCTAGGGGAAGGTCATCTACTGATGCCTCGGTAAGTGAAGCAAAAGGTTCACAAACCCAATCATGTTGAACGCTTGATGCCTCAGCTTCCAGGAAAGCTTATATAACACTTGCGAATCCACCCTCATCTGCTTCTAACTTACTCAACCGCTTTCTTCTTTTTTTTCAGTGTGTGTGTCACTGATCCGTGTGCAGATATTCAGTGAGCCAACTACAATATCCTCCGAAGTTACGGTATGAATCTGTTTATCTTGTACTACATGTACGCGGGTTATCATCAGATTCTTGCATTCCATCGTTTACGATGCTCAAAGGAGTCAGCCGTGCACACACTTAGTTGTTCCAGCCTTTCGCTGTCTCGATACGAACTGACAAGCTGCAGATTTTTTGTGCTCGTGCATCAGTTTAAAGGTACTTGGTGGAGCACTTGTCTTGCCTCGCGAGGGCTAACTTCTCCCTATGTGAAGACAGGGGTGTGTGTGTCTGTGGTGGTCTGCCCTTATAGTCTTAAAGGGCACGGAGGAACACTTGCCATTCGTGATTGATTTATTCATCCATAATTCCCGCCAGACCCCATTCTCAAAGGGGTCCTCATGTTATCCCCTGAGGCCCCTTCTGCAGGTGCTCCTGCGGCCCTATGCTGCGCTACAGTCAGAAGCAGGGACAGGATGACGCTTTTGAAGTGAGAAGTCCTTTGACGAGACTGTGCTATGTTTCGTCAGCTGATGATGATACAGCTTCTCTTAAAGGTGACTCGAGCAGGCGGAGGCCGGTAACATCACATTCTCCCTCAGTTAACCACTCGTATGGCTGGATCCTCACGGTGCCTTTAGCAAGCAGCATCACGCCCCTCAAAACTAACTCTCCCGTCGCCCGTAATACTTGCGTTCTCGCAGCATACATTCCTACCACTAGCAGTAAGCGTTCAAAACCCGAGCGCAAAGCGCCAACTTTAATGCTTAGCACTAACATCTTTTTCGTTTTCCAAAACCTACCTACAGCTTGTGGTAGCCTCTTCCTTACACACACACACACACACACACACACACATGCACAGTTGCGGTTATTTCGGGAAGAGCAATCGAGTGATACACTCCTTTCTGTATGTGTAAACATTCGTTTTATTCTTTTCACACATTTCATTTCTGCACAATATCAGGCCATCTTTTTCAATAAAATTCGGCGTAGTTCCTCATTGAGCTGCATACATCTACAAACCGTGAGACGCCCTCTCTCTAAACTACACCCTCGTGAACTTAAAGTTTTGACTTATCTTTAAAGGTACGGATATCTGTGAAACTGTTCGGAATGAAGGGGATCTAACATCTGCGACATGGCACAGCTGAACTCCTGGCATGATCCATGTCCTGTGAATACTTCAGGATGGACGTTTCTCCGTGGGTGTTGTATGAGGCATACGTCTTATGTAACGTTTATTTCGATGGCGTAGTATTCCTCTTTAGCATCGTCATGACACTGTGTGAAGGAAGCATTGTCTAGACTGGTGAACTGATCACTTTATATATATATATATATATATATATATATATATATATATATATATATATATATATATATATATATATATATATATATATATATATATATATATATATATATATAATGATCGAAGTGAGAGAAAGTGAAAGAAAAGTAGAGAAAAAGAAAGTAGAAATTATTCAATGCTCCACAGAGGATCCTACACCTGAATCTTAAGGAAAGAAAGGTTGTATGAAAAGGGAATGACCCAAGAACAAAAGGAATTCCACAGCTTAGCCCATTAGGGCAGGAAGGAGGCATCATTACAGTCATTCGAATAATCTTCAACACTTTTTTTTCCTTTCTGGTGTTCAAGGTGATTCTAACACCACAAACGCTCTTTCTGACCTCTGAGCAATTGTGGTCTCCCGCATGCAGTGACGTTTTGATACAGATGTTACCCTGCCGATAGAGAATACTAGAGGAGACTCTTATCTTTTACTTATTAGTGAGAGTTATGAGGTGTTGGTCTATGCAGGTGTCTTCTGTACATGAAGGAGGGCTTCGATAGTATAAGCCTATGCAAGGAGGATCTTGAAGGGATCTTTGAAGTGCGAAGATCATTGGTGTGGCAGTCAAACAGAAGAAAGGTATAAAAGGTATAGATTCTTGGGTTCACCTCAGGTGGTGCTCTAATTAACGTAGTAATTAGATCTGTGACACATCGGTTGCAAGACACAGATGGAAACGATACGTAAAATATTTCTCTTGGCTCGGGTATCTTGATATTCCCAGAGCTGATGGTGTTTGAGTACCAAAAGAACTAAATACCAATGAAGAGTCGACCTCGGTCCTACTTATGTAACTCGTATGTCTTAGAATGGATTATGAATGAATCATATTTCCTATTTCATTGCGAATTCTTACGAAGACCATCATCTGTAATTCACTCAGTAGGTCTCCTACTTCTTCGTCCCTCTTTTTTGTGATTTTGACCTTCATGACAAAATGATGAAGAATCAGGGGAATGGCGTATCACCCTTAGCGTTAGTGACTCGTGTATAGACGACGGCAGTTGCATGAATCCTTCACGGTTTGTGATTCCTATCATGAAATTTGGGTGCAGACGTCGGCGTCCGGTAAAAGCGAAAGGTAGAATCCCATTTTTGACTTTCGCAATTCACCACCGACACGGGTGTGTTATAAGGGTGAGCAGTGGACTCTCTCTCTCTCTCTCTCTCTCTCTCTCTCTCTCTCTCTCTCTCTCTCTCTCTCTCTCTCTCTCTCTCTCTCTCTCTTGCTGGGAGCGAAGAATTCTTGAGAGCACTAAAGACAAAGACACCCACAAATAAGAGATGTGAGCGCGTATTGTTAGCCTCTGTCTGAGGGGGCAAACG
>NC_092227.1:77866511-77919011 GCF_036320965.1 Panulirus ornatus | reverse complement strand
GTACAAGAAAAAGAAAGGAGGGTGAGTTGTTCCAGGTGAAGGTTGGTCTTCGACGTGAGTGTGTGATGTTACAATGGCTATTTAATCTACTTATAGATGGGATGATGAGGGAGGTAAATGCAAAGATCTTAGAAAGTTTTGAGTGCGGGTCTACAGCCTGTTGAAGGTGTGAGTGCGGAAGGCAGGGAGGTGAGTAATGTCTTAATTACTGACGATAGCTCTGGTGGCTAACCAGAGTGAGAAACTGCAGAAGCTGGTGTCTAAATCTAAAAGTGCGTATGTGAAAGAAAACTGAGGGGTAATGTAGATAAAAGTAAAGTCATAAGTATAACAGGAAAAAGAGACAGGTTGGATGCAAGTGAAAGTTTGTATGGAGGGAACCTGGATAAAGTGGACTCTTTTCCATACCTGGGAGGGGATATGGCAGAAATGGAACTATGGGGGTTGAAGGAAACCACAGGCTGGTTGAGGGGAGCGAAGGTCTTAGGTGCAATGTGAAATGTGTGTAAAGAAAGGTAACTGTCTGCGAAGGGAAAGATGAGTATGTCTTATGATGCAGCACTCCCATCGGTTTTGTACTGATGCGAGGCGAGGACTAGAGATTAAAGAGTACTGAAGAGGTTGGATGTAGTGGAAACAAAATGTTAGGGCACAATGATTGGTCCCAGGAAGGTTGACCGAGTGAAAAATGATATGTTAAAAGAAAAGTGAGGTATGTGAGGAGTTTGTTTCAGAGATTTGAAGAAGGCGTGCTGAAATTACTGAGGTGTATGGAGAGGGTAAGGAAAGAGAGGCTGACTCAGAGAGTATACACGTGGAAAGCGAAGGGGACAGGGAGAGGGGGAAGACCTAACTGGAAGTGAAAAGGTGGAGTGAAAGATGCTTTCAGACATCTGGACTTAAACATGCAGAGTGTGTGGCGTGCTAGGGATGAAGCGAGGTGGTATGCAGTGAGGAACACAGGTCAATGGGCTCTAAGGTATATGAATCGGCTAGGGGAAACCAGAGAAGGTCTTTTGGACTCTAGTGGAAGTGGATAAGAGGCATCATAACGCTACAGCAAACAAGCAAGACCATTCTTCGTCTGTTCCTAGCACTACGTGGAAAACATCGAAGCGTAATCAGAAATAAGAGTGTGTCTGTGTATATATATATATATATATATATATATATATATATATATATATATATATATATATATATATATACAGATAGATAGATAGATATATAGATAGATAGACAGATAGATAGATAGATAGATAGATAGATAGATGAAGACAGATAGATAGACAGACAGATATAGATAGATAGATAGATAGAAAATGTCAAAATTGTGTTGTTAATATTTTCTATCATCTGTTCCCTGCACAATGTCAGACGCCGTAATAATGATGTAGAGGTCATACTGATGCAATTAACAGAATTTTGAAGTGTACAACCTTCATCATAAACCACATTGCTAGCCTTTAAATGGCTGGTATCCTGAGTTCAACTGTCTTTCCCACTGAAGAGCATTCATTTAACGCTCTCTCTGTACCTAATCTATCTTTACATTTGTGACATTTGAGGTTTTGCTCAAGCATATCTTTCAATATTCTCTCATCTGTATCTTTGGCAAGACACATTTAGGCTGCTATAAAATATACTGAAATATTTTATGGAATATTTTTGTTCTTGTGTGGTGGTCTTCAATAGATCATGCCTTAACCTTATTGTCAATAAAGGTATCTGAGTAGCCTATGTTGACGAGTACTTGATTGATTCCGCTAGGTTCTTGGTGGAATAGCGGCCACCTTAAAGAGATTCTGTCACCTCGTGTGAAAGATGCTCTCATTACCCCACGTTCGTATCTCTCTCTCTCGACATTTAGTATTTTTGCAGTGAGATGTATTCTAAATTTGACATCTTCCTATACACATTTGTTTTAGTGTCTGTGTTCCCGTCTACAAGAACATCTGGGACAGGCAGTTGGTTGTCAATACTGACTTTCTACGTAATCTTCAACTCAAGACTTAATATCCATAACTCTCTTTAAGACCTTTAAGTGTTCTGCGTTCCCGACAGAATTCCCGTCTAGAAGCACAGTGTTTTCTGGCTCACACACACAAAACAGAAAATGGTTGCCAGAGACGAGTCCATTCTTATTCCGCCAATCTAACGATAGAATCTCCCTCCCATCTGAACTCCTCAACACAAACATCCCTGGTACAGGCAAGCAGTACCTGGATCAATGATATATGGAGACCTTTTCGGTGCTGGGAGTGTCCACTGTTAAATAACCTTTGTACGTCAAGGGATTGTAAGAGATCCGATGGCTTCAAGGACTGCGATAATTCCACGATCTCTACTGTAGATCTAAGTCTGGCGGGAATGTACGGTGTGATGACACCTTGTTTAGGTATCTCCTACGACAGCGGTTGTCACCTGTGAGATAACGAGGCGTGATCGATATTCTTCTTTGTAGGTCTTACGAGACAGATGAAAGAGCTCAACACGATTACCTCACACCGGACCTTCCTGCCAGGTTTATACCCTTAGAGCTAATCTACAGAGGAGTTCATGGATATATCCTGGAAGATACAAAGGCTAAAGGTCTCTTAGTGGCGGGGACAATATAGTCTCCTTTGAAGCGAGAGGGATCTCTGACCAGATTGTACTCTCTTCCTCTCGTCAACAGACGCTGCTAAAGTCTCGACAAGGGTGGATACCCGCCACTCTCAACGTACCTCAACCAGGAGGAATCTGGCAACATATATATATATATATATATATATATATATATATATATATATATATATATATATATATATATATATATATGTATATATATATATATATATATATATATATATATATATATATATATATATATATATATATATATATATATATATATATATATATATATCGAAAACCTAGGGAAATTCTTTATGATTTTCATTTTTACCTAATTTCAATCCACGAACATATTGGCCAGTAGCGAGATATCACTAAATGTGGTCACTGCCTAGTGAACCGCCTTAATGCTCTTCGAAACTGAAGAATAGGCCTATCGACCCGGAAGAGAGAGAGAGAGAGAGAGAGAGAGAGAGAGAGAGAGAGAGAGAGAGAGAGAGAGAGAGAGAGAGAGAGAGAGAGAGAGAGAGAGAGAGAGAGAATGCAATGACTGTTATGAGAGTAGAGTGACTGAATAAAATTCTTGAAATGACTGTGTGTACAGAGATAACCCGGATGGGGTATATCCAATATAAAGTTGATTATAAATGCAAGAAACACTTAATTCTTAAGTGATACATGATTAATCAAAAATCTTCGTTATCACCCAACTTCTAGTCTCTGGTTACCGGATTCCTCCTGCTTAAGGTTACAACGAGAGTGGGAAGCCACCTTTGGCGAGGTGATATATTCTGGAGTACAGTCTCGTCAACGAACTTCTCACTCCAATGGAGTCTATGATTCCCCGCTACTGGAAGCAGCGCAACCCTGGGCTGCAAGAGCCTATGGAAATGTCCTGGATAACACAAGGACTCTTTCATAGATTTCTTTTTTTTCTGGGGTTAGCGTTCCCGTCTACCACGCAAAGGGTCCTGGGTTCGAATCCTTGCTGTTGGACGGTATTATATGATATATATATATATATATATATATATATATATATATATATATATATATATATATATATATATATATATATATATATATATTGAAATGTGACCATCGTTCCTACTTTTTCAATCATTTATTAATCAAAAGATATACAACAATATTATCTTTTCTTTTTAAATCTATGCAGAAATATTGAGTGTACGTACTTCTCCTGCAGGACACATGTCTACGAAAATGCTTACGATAACCACGTTGCACAGCCTGCGAGATCCCTTCTGTCTGGCGTCTTAGACAAGGTTAAGTCTCGTTGCTTCTTGAAGTAATGAATTCAGGTATTCTAATCATGTCTCTGATGACGATATTGTTTTGTACTGTACAATGAAACATAAAAACACTCTTGCATACACGTTCACATATGCGGACATGGACCTGCTCATACACCTTCCCAACATATACACACATACATACGTATCAATATAAACAAACGATACTTCCATATGCATACAAACGGACGCACGCACATATATCAACGTATGTACATAGGTATGTAAACACGGTAAAAGAATAGTACCTTCACGGATGGGTCTGATGAACTACGAAGTGATCAATAGTCCTTGGTAACGGGTTAGTATGCATGAATTTTGAGAAAAAATGTCCAAATGATTATGGTAGCCCCACTTTTGTAGCTATTTCCATCGAAATATGAAATCAATATAACATTTATTACGGCAAATGACAGGAAATGTCGCAGACAATCGATATATTACAATATCATGAAACCAGGGCTATCAATTTGAGGCCTGACCAATCTGCATGTCTGAAAATGCTTCGTCCGTAGTGTCATATTGTTTCACACAAAAGTGGCCGATTCTTTTCTTTTACCAAGTGTACACACACACACACACACACACACACACACACACACACACACACACACACACACACACACACACACACACACACAATTACTTCGTGAATGAAAACGGAAGAACGGCCATCGGTGGAACGAGAATGAAAGGGGAGACATAATCGTGGAAATTCAACAGACCTCAACAATGTGTACGGTGACATAAACTGACAAATGGAGTTCAGTCGCCAGGAACCAGGGTATTGTGGTGGAAGGTGTTTGATAAATCAAGAGCAAAGGAGTAGGAGCCTGCGTACCTTTAAACCTCAAGCGAGTTGGAGGAGGGAGGTGTGGCTCAGTGAGAGATATGCAAAAGCCAAGGGAGCTTTGTGATATGCTGAGACGAAGATACTGATGGCATCTCATCCAATCACCATTTGAAGTATGTAATAGACAATGGGACTAATACAGCACGTCGAGAAACGAGGAACAAAGAAACTTTGAAAATTAAGATACACACTGGACAAGACAGGTAAAAAAATCCAAATGATTTCCAACAATTCATCATGAGTGAACTGTCAATTACAGAGCAGCTAACAAGGCTAAGGGATTCAAATGGAAGAGCTGTCGACGATGGGGTAAAGCTACGTCGGAATGACAAGTTCAAAAGTGTTTTCACAGTGGAAGGTAATTATAGCCCGAACACCACTGAGGTGAAATAGGGAGGAGGTCTTTGAAATACGTAGAAAGGATATAAACATTACTAAAGCATCGTGATGCCCCTCATGAATCATCTGTGTGGGAGGTATATATATGTAGATACAATTGAAAAACCACAACAAATCTTGTTTAAGGCAGAGGCAAAGTGCAAAGGAAATGGAAAGGGGCAAAAGTCATATCCATCTTTAAGACAGGAGACTTAGAGTATACATGCTGGACTATGGACTGGTCTTCCAGACAAGCGTCGTCTGGAAAGTACTGGATACGATAATCAAAAAGAAAACGGGTGACTATTTGCAAAAAAGAAAATACCGAAGTGAGAGACAGCACGGTACACTAGAGGTTATGTGTAACGAATTTCTCATATTTCTGAGAGAGAATAAGATCTGTTATAGACCAAAAGTCTTGGCGGACTGCGTATACCTGGACCGTTAGAAAACACGTGGCCCTGCACAGCATAGCAGGAAGGCACAGATGCTGGATTTTCAGACGGGAAGAAGAGAAACTTTACTTAGAAAATCATCTTAGTGGGAGGGAACAAAGGAGGCGTGTCAAGAAAGCCTCTTCGATATAACTTCGAGGTCACGAGTGGCGTGCTGCTGGAATTTGTTCTGGGACCATCGCTTTTTTATTTACGTATGTAAATGATTTACATGTACTAGAGAGACTGACTCCCACCTGAATATGTTTGGGAATGATTCGAATGTTAACCAAGAGGGTACACAGAGAACCTACCGCTCTGGTCTGACACATGGTTGACTCAACCCGAGTAAATGCAAGAAAAATAGGATGAAATATAGTGAAAGAGGGTCTCAATATGCATATAGTCCAGTACGAAATAAACTCCAGAGATCCGCGCCAGAGAGAGTCTTAGAAGTATACATCGTCCCAAACCAGTCGCCATAGAATTGTCTGCTGGCAAGTACGAGACTAGGACTTTCATATATCAGGGATAGTGAAATATTCAGCATGTCGTTTGCATGGTACATTGGGCCAAAACTAAACCATGCTTCGCAAGATTGGTCATCGCACTCAAAGAAGCACAAAAGAATTAACAGAGAGGGTCAAGAGGAGGGCAACATAGATAGCACCAAAATTGATAGACATGAGTTAAAGAAAAAGGTTAGTCTTGGATTTGTCTACCGTGGAAGAAAGAAAAGTAAGGGGTGATTTGACCACAATTTTTTAACTTTAAACCAGATTAATGTGGTCAACAATGAACATTCTCCGAAAGACCAAAGGACTGAAAAACCAGTGGGCAAAGAATGAACACTAAGTCCTCTGTTCTTAACGCTACCTCGCTAATGCGGGAAATGGCGAATAGTATGAAAGAAAGAAAGATTTTCATCATCATGCAACACGGGTGGTGGGTGAAAAAAAATAAAATTGTTTCCTCGTTAATATATATGTCCCTTCCCACCCCCCAAGGGACCCCTTTTCTGAAAGTGTCCAAATGTTACTCCAGAATCCCTCTTCTGCACCTTCGAGGCTGTGTTACTCCCAGCACCATGGTACTCTGATCCCTTTCGTCAACAGATGATAATACAGCCCCTGCCGAAGGTAACCCTCCACTCACGGTAAGAGACCACAGGTAGACGGAGTTCGTCAACATTAAAGAAAATGAACAATGAAAACGTAAATGCAGACAGCATACAGAAGTTAAAGCTGTACGATAAGAGAGAGAAAATTCAAGAGATGGGGCCCCGCGAGTGTACAACTCTCGCCTTGTACTAAACACATGGGTAATTACACACACACACACACACACACACACACACACACACACACACACACACACACACACACCTTGATAAGCTCCAAAGCTGATCTGACGCACCATTTCTGAAATTCCAACCCGAGGAAATGCAAGGTATCGTGGATGGGCTACACAGTGAAAGAAAGCCTAAACACGGACGTCATCATCAAGCAGGAAATGAACTGTAGGAATCGAGAGAGAGAGAGAGAGAGAGAGAGAGAGAGAGAGAGAGAGAGAGAGAGAGAGAGAGAGAGAGAGAGAGAGAGAGAGAGAGAGAGAGAGAGAGAGAGAGAGAGAGAGAGAGAGAGATCTGAGGGGCTCAGCACCGACCCTGTGGTTAATGAGGCAAATTGTCTGAAGGCAAATAACTGATAATAACCCTCATCTGTGAGGATAAGATGATGTTTAGCAAGATGTTCACGTCTTACGTCAGCCCGAAATTGAAATATATGCTTCATTAATACGGTCAACGCACATAGAGATGAAATTAGAGCGGATAGAGTAAGTGTAGAGGAAGGCAACAGAAGCAGTGCCAGACTTTAGATAGATGAGTTACAGGGAAAGGGTGAACACCTTCAATTTGCCTATCATAGATAATGAGAAGAGTGGGGGGGGGGGGGTGGTCATCTGATTACGACATTAAAGTTTTCAGACCAGATGAATGAAGTAGACAGTGAACAGGTCTTCGAAAGATGGAAGGATGGATCAGCCTGAGGACATAGCATGAACTTAAGCCAAAAACTTGTTAAGGAAAAAAATAGATGTCAAAGAATTACTTGGATTGTTTAAAAGTGGTGGACGAGAGGAATGAAGTGAGTGAGAATAGAGTAATTACAGACGGACAGCATACAGGAGTTTGAAATGTATGACAGCAGAAATGTTCAAGAGATGAGACCCCACGAACGTATAAGTCCCCTCCCTGTAACTGAAAACAGGTAATTCCACACACACACACACACACCAACACACACACACACACACACACACACACACACACACACACACACGGTCTGACACACGGCTGAGGAAGTTTTTAAATCGAGTCAACGCAAGGTAATGAGGGTGGGATGTAGTGCAAGAAGGTCTTAATATGAATATTATCAAGCAGAAAATAAACTGCGAGAATCCGTGTGTGAAAAGGTCCTTGGGAGTTGACATCTTCCCCAGACGGGGCAGCAAAGGAGACAAACTGTCTGCCAGCAATCATTGGAAGAGTCTCCAGATTCACGTGTGCGGAGAGATATTCAGCGGGGCTGTTCACATCCTACATCAGACTAAGTCGAATGAACACTTCTTATGTTTGGTCATTTCATTTCAAGAAGGACACAGATCTAATAGAGAAGGTCTAGAGGAGGGAGACGAAGATGTTACCCGAGTTCACAGATGTAATCGAGAAGGTTTAGTCTGAGGAGAGCAACGAAGATGATACCAGAATTGAGAGGGGCTGAGTTGCATGGGAGAGAAGAGGGTCCTTCAGTTATTCCCACAGTGGAACAAAAGAGGAGTGAGTGGGGGGGGGGGGGGGAAGAGTGGTGTCACCTGATCACAAGCTTTCAATTTTTTTTCATACCAATTTTCTAGAGTGAAAAAAAAATGATCACTTCTCTGTAACATGTGAGGATGAAACAACCAGAGGCCATAAAATGGAAGTAAGAGAGTTGGCAGGAGGGGTACAGAGAAATGTTTTCACAGGATAAGAGTAATGGTCGAGTGGAATAAACTGACTGATGAAACTGTCAGTGTGGACGGCATACGCAAGTTTAAAAAAGTTTTACGGCAGTAAAGGAAGTTCAAGAGATGGTGGCTCCACGAGTGTAATCTCCCTTCCACCCCCCTGTACATTACAAATAAGGACCGCACTTGCAACACACACACACACACACACACACACACACACATACACACACACACACACACACACACACACACGCATACAGAGAGGAAGGGGTGACCTAATCCCAACCTCTAAATCTTTTTAATCTGCTTGATGAAATGAACAATGAACAGTTCTTCGAAAGATGCAGAGGTAGAACAAATAGAAGATACACCACGCAATTAAGCCAGAAAATTGCTAGAAGAGAAGTACAGAAATACATTGAAGGTGTAATGATGGTGGATGAATGGAGAAAAATATATTGAGTTATGAAACTGTGAGCGTGGACAGCATACAGAAGTCTAAAAACCTATATGGTAGTAGAAAAACTGAAGGTATGGAACCCAATAAATGCAGAACTCCATCCCCATTCAGTATGAATACGCAATTACCGAAAGGTAATTTCACACAAACACACCAAAGATTAGGCCCCACGAGTGTAGAACCCCCTCCCCTACTGTAAAAAGAAATGATTACCCCCCCTTCCCCACCACACACACACACACGCACACACACACACACACACACACACACACACACACACACACACACACACACACACAACACACACTGATAATAAGAAAACAGATCTATACACACAAAAAACGAATAAACGCAAACATATATGTACACACTAATGAATCAGCAATAAGCACACAGAGACAATCACACACAAACACTACCAGGCATAAACATTACCATACACCCCCAAAAAACACAAACACACACACACACACACACACACACACACACACACACACACACACATAAATCTACCTATTGAGGCATATCCTCTTATAGCAAATAATAGTTTTCATTTTAACGCGCGTACTATCTATACATTTTTTTTAAACGCCAGTTGGACCATATGGATGGCAATTCTCTGCGTCTGGCATTGTTGCACGGTCGCATTGTACGTTGGAGAGTGAACGCCAAGCGTTCTTAACCTTTAATGCTCCCCTCGTTCGCTGGAAATGTTAAACTTTTTTTTTTTGTGGAACATTTGACCCAAAGAATCAATCACGTATGTTCGCCGAAGAGCGTTTCATGCCACCTCACTCTCTACACATTTCGTCTCACTGTAGGAGCATTCAGGATCCGGGTCGTACGAGTCGCTCAGATGACACGTACGCTCGCAAAGGTACGTGGCTGATATCTCGGGCTAGACGTATCGATTGTGTACAATGCTCTCTCTGTTCCTGATGTCATCAGCACAAGTCATTCAAAGACTCATCACTGAGAACATAATCTACAGTGTGTGTGTACTCTTTCATTTCTGCTTCCCATGTACTTTTCCTCCAGGTTCCCACACACACACACACACACACACACACACACACACACACACACACACACACACACACACACCATTTCCTTTCCAGTCTATTGTTTTTTTTTTCCTTTTAAGTCTTTTTCAAACTTATGTCATTTCCTGTCAACGAAGACTATGTCTAGTCTCACTTCCAGTTCTTATTTCTACGACCGGAGTCTTAAATAATACGTTGTGTGTGTGTGTGTGTATATATATATATATATATATATATATATATATATATATATATATATATATATATATATATATATATATATATATATATATATATATAATCTTGATACTTAGCTCAAAGTCCTGTGTGAGGAAAAGTCATTGTCAACACAAAAGGTTCCTTGTGTTACTTGTTTACTCGGACTCAAGTTGGAGTTCTTTGTGTTGTCTTTTGTGGAACAGTTTCCTTTTAAGAGGCATCGGTAGCAACGGATCCTGGCATTAGTGTTACCACAGAGAAGTCTGTGGTAACTCAATATCTCACCCTATTCACAGACTATTTTCCTTCATCGTTTCTCTGATTTTTTATTCTCCACTCATACGAGTACCACCCATGGCTCTCCCTTAACCTCGAGTGTGCCGATACTTCTTACAAAACCAGAATGACACTTGCAATTCCTTCAACTTAGGTTTACAGCACCTTCAACATAGCGCCAACACTCCTCGTCATACCACCAAAGACCCTTTTTCATTATACTCGACCACCTCATCAATCTCTGTCACTCTCCTGGAGGAACCTTTCGTGACCCATCTCAACCTTCCTTGCCAAACCATAGCACACTACCCAACGCTCCCAACCGTAAGTAAGGCCATTCCACCCACCCCGCTTCGCTTATCCTGAACATCTAAACTAACTCATGCCATCGTACCAACAAAAAACGTTCCCCCTTACCCCAATACAACGAGCCGCACCTGACAATTCCACCAAATGAGTGCTGTTATCTCTCATAACCTTAATGTCAGACGGGGAGTAATCTTCGGAGTCGTAGGTCTCTTCTTCTTTTTGGCAATATTAGTCGGTATTTAACGATATTGACGTACCTTACTCCCTCACACGTAAGAAAAGATATTCCTTAACTTGGTTTGACTATTAGCTTCTACCAATCTCCAGTAAACGAGAGAGCCTGGAAGGTTTAACTGGAGTATGATACTTGCACTTAAAGTTTAATCTCCCATTCATATCCCAAACTTTTCCCAGAGATAAGCGAGGTAGCCACTCATAATGCTCAGGTTAGAGGCGAGTGAACCCACCCCCTCACAGCTCGGGGGGGAGACTCCAGCTCCCCTCGCCCTGGGCGCGGGAGAGAGAGAGAGAGAGAGGGGAAGTGGTAAATATAAGAATTAAACCGGTGCTTGCAAACTTATGAAAGTCCTTGGGAGTCCTAATGCCCTGACTCAGACCCAAGAGAGAGAGATAGCACAAGCATTTCATCGGATCTGCGGCGTCCTCACTCGTAAAACTTTTGGAATTGACGAAGGTATATGAAGTACATGAAGAACACTAGACTGGCGGAGGGAAGGTGGAGGTGGGTGAGGGGAGGTGATCTCGTGTGATGGCAAGTGTCTGGTGAAATCAAGGCTGCACTTACCTGAACGAGGGATAATCCTTTATCGCCGGGGATGTATGTCACTGTAGAGTTTCCAAGTGTTTGCGGTCGACGAGCACAAATACTACAATACCACCACCTTCTTCCGTCAGCTTCCGGTCTTTTACTCTCCACTATATTGCGCTGAAGCTGACGATTAAGTCTTCGTCACAGGTATCAGTGTATAGACGTAAAAAAAAAAGAAAAATAAATAAATAATAATAATAGAACTACCTCTAAAACTTAGCACACACCATAAGCCTTCATGTGTCCTTGAGATCACAGCGAACTCTGGCCATTCACATAGATTTCCAGAACCGTAAATTTTTTTCCTCGGCAAAAATTCCTTTCTCGTACAACGTTGAAGTTAACACACGCAAGATGCTTGCGAAAGATCAAGGCAAGCACCAAACTGGCCTAAAACTGTGGACGCATCACTCCACTAGGTCCCGACACAAGCACAGACACACACACAAACACACAAACACACACGGAGTGTTTAAAGTGCAGGAGCGCCAGGCGAGCAGTCTAGGACTGAGTGTACCCGTGGAGGCTGGGGCGGAGCGGAGCGCACCGTACCGACGCCTTCGATACTCGCACGAGCTCTGAACGCGGCCGGCAACGGGGACCAGGTTAGGTTGGGCGGGGCTTCTGAGGCAGTGAGGGGACGTGCCTGCCCAGTTCACCCACTCACACTCACCTCACTCCCCTCCTCTCTCTCTCTCTCTCTCTCTCTCTCTCTCTCTCTCTCTCTCTCTCTCTCTCTCTCTCTCTCTCTCTCTCTCTACGTATCTTCGTCAGGTTCTCCATTCTCTCTTTCTACCTGACCTCCGCATTCCTCTCTTCTGTCTCTTTCGCTCTTTCTGTTATATTACATCCTCACGTTCCAGTTATCATATATATATATATATATATATATATATATATATATATATATATATATATATATATATATATATATATATATATATATATCTTTCTTTCTTTTCTTTCAAACTATTCGCCATTTCCCGCATTAGCGAGGTAGCACTGGGCCTTTGAGGGAATAGCCTCACCTGGCCCAATTCTCTGTTCCTTCTTTTGAAAAAAAAAAAAAAAAAAAAAAAAAAAAAAAACGAGAGGGGAGGATTTCCAGCCCCCCGCTCCCTCCCCTTTTAGTCGCCTTCTACGACACGCAGGGAATACGTGGGAAGTATTCTTAATCCCCTATCCCCAGGGATATATATATATATATATATATATATATATATATATATATATATATATATATATATATATATATATATATATATATATATATATATATACTCAGTGTTACATAGATATATTCTAATCATTCTCTTACACCTCCATTCTCTCATCAGTATTCACCTCCTTGCATATTTCATCGTTTAATGATACGCATGACTTAAAAAGATCGTATCCCTATTCCATCCGTAAATGAGAAAAATAATGACAACTTAAATTCTCTTGTCAACAACGCCTATACGAATAAGGAAACTACGTGGCTTCCTTACGCTACCTATGGCTAGTTCTCCCGTATGTTTTTGTATCTAACTTTCCGCATTTTCTCTGATCTCACTTTCTCTTTGCTCCACCGTTTCTTCCATGTTTGACACTTTCCGCTCTCTCTCTCTCTCTCTCTCTCTCTCTCTCTCTCTCTCTCTCTCTCTCTCTCTCTCTCTCTCTCTCTCTCTCTCTGATCTCCATCCCCCATTCTCCTCTCTCCCCTCTCCTCCACCTCCACACCCCCCCCACACCTCAACCCCCTTTCAGATTTCATCTTCCTCAGAGAGCACTGAACAGAAGACAAAGATATAACTTTTTGAAAATTTCATTACTTTAAAAGTTACTCATGCAGCTGCTAAAGTCAGACAAACTTTCCCAAAGAAAAGTCATCCAAAAAGAAAATGTTTCACACATAATATAAAAGCAACAAGACCTATACTGAGACGATATCAAAACTCTGCAGAATCTTTTCCTCTGAAAACCTGTGTGTATATATATATATATATATATATATATATATATATATATATATATATATATATATATATATTGGAAAGGATCACAATCGCATGTTTACCAAATGGCGTCCTAGCCTCGTCTCTTCGATGCATATCAACTGACTTATATTTCTCTCTTGTCTCCCCTGATGGTGTGATTATTACACAAAAGTGCACCTGGGAACTTATCGTGTTTCATTTTCCCCGTGGACTCATAGGGATATATATATTATTTTTTCTCATTATACTTAATCACCATATCCCGCGTTAGCGAGGTAGCGCAAGGAAACATACGAAAGGATGGCCCAACCCACCAGCATACACATGTCTAAACATAAACGCCCGCACACGCACATAGACATACCTATACATTCCAACGTATAAATACATATACATAAACAGACACATACATATGTACATATCCATACGTGCTGCCTTCATCCATTCTCGTTGCCACCCCACCACATCGCCACACATGAAATACCAACCCCCCCGCGAGTTAACATTCGCTCACACTTAGTCTCTAGCTGTTATATATATATATATATATATATATATATATATATATATATATATATATATATATATATATATATATATATGTATGTATGTAGATAGATAGATAGATAGATAGTTAGATAGATATGATGATCACACTTATCCGTGACGGTAGTATGAAGGTGAAATCGCACTTCAGCAGGAGTTCATACAATTATATTCAACTTGTAATTTTTCTATACATGTGGCACGACATGTTCCGTGGAGACTATCCACCTTATCAGGTGCCACTATTTAACAAAGTTATTTCAATCTCAGCATCACACTAGACTCCCCATCCCTCCAACACCAATCCTTATAGACCGAGCACTGTCTGCTTTGTCTAGCCATAACCCTTGTAAGGGAGAGTGGTTGAAGGGTGGTCATGTGGCGGGGGTTGACCTGGGTAGCTGGGTGTGTCTTGAACAACTTTTTTTTTTCATGTGTGACTATATATAGCTTCAGCATCAACCTTAACACCTGAAGAATGTGTTACAAAACTTCTCGGTAAGTGAGTGTACTTTGACGTCAGATAAGGGCCTTAATGACCCTGGTAGTTGGAAGGCCCAAAGCTCAAACAGCCAATCAACCAGGTAAATGCTACCATGACGAGAGAAACATTTACAGTGAGAGCGTTTGTAATCTGACATTTACCCTCAATACTGGACGGCGTTGAAGAATTTTTGGTTGGTGGATGTAGTTATTACAAAGTGTGTCTAATGTGTACATATATATATATATATATATATATATATATATATATATATATATATATATATATATATATATATATATATATACATATATATATATATATATATATATATATATATATATATATATATATATATATATATATATATATATATATATATATATGATCACCAACTACAAGTGATTAATTATTGATACTTAGATGAAATACGTAGTGATGAAGATACAGGCAACAGAATTATCAACTACATTCAAACCCTCAGTATGCTATACTCTGCACTGAAGGATAAGAGATGCACCATTGAAGCACAAAACAATACCACTGTTTTTAGCTAAACCCATTGAAAGATCTATGAAAGAGTGGAATTGTTACTCACAACTAGAACAAATTGGCCAATGCAGGCCATCTCAGTGAAAGCAATTAGAAAAGTTATAATAATGGAGAAGATGGACAACACTGAGATGAAAGGGGATTTACATGCTACATCTCTATTGGAAATGACATGAAAGCCCAAGCGTGAGGCAACTTTATCATTACATTTCGTAGATCGAAGCTCCGTTGGCCACAGTCAACCATAGACAACTGTGTACGGTTGTTAATTTTTGAGGTATCGAATAAAGTTGGAGATCAGTAATGGCTTGTCTAATATATGATACAGCGAGGGAACCCGCCATCACGTAAACTTTTCTTAAAGATTCTATTTTACATCCTCACTGAAAAACTGAAAGTATTTAATTCATATATCAAAAGCTCCTGTCTGTCAAAAATGCGAATGAAATTACTGAAAACAAATTGGAGAGATGTAAATTCTGTAGAGTGTATATAAACCTTTAAACACAGGTCGCTTATAAAATGACACGTAAAACGTTTATTTAGTCACTTGATGGCAACATCTAAAAATGGTTGAACGGTATTAATTTCAACGTCAGGTGTGAACTGCGCGTTTTCATGTGTTTTGAGTTTATACAATCGATCAGTCAGGGAGCTCGGTTACAAAACTTTGGAATACGTATATCATCATCCGTTTATGAATTAAGAGTGTGAGAAAAGAATTTTCAGGGGGCAGTTGTAAAGTTGACTGAGGGGAAAAAAGTGTTCGCAGGCGTCAGTTCCCCTTGGCGGAACCCGTTGCTATTCTGTCGATTTGCATGAACGTTTCATTAAGGAAAATGAAAATGCTCTCGTTTGCTGGTCATCTTAAAAAAAAAAGTCTGTCACCTGTTTGCGATGAGAGCTTTGCATTAACTATGATTCCCTGAAAAAAAAGAAAAAAAAAATAAGGTTGTCTGTACAAAATGTCGATAGTTTCCTTTTCATGGGATACTGATGAAGTGGGACTGAATTCTAAAGTTAGCCATTATGCAGCATCCAGTACCCAGAGACGCAACGTCCATTACGAACGATAAGGAATCTTTGAAAAAGTTATCTCCACAGGTCATATGTTCAAACACTCATTCGGGTGAAGTCATTCAATTTAGTTCAACGTTTCAACCCAAGAGAGGCATCTTCAGGGACACGCAATGACGAGGTATAACATGTCCTTACAGAAACACTCTAATGAACTGATACACATACTACACATTGATAAGATGTTAAATGGTAATCGCAGTGGGAAAGAGTATATATTCAAACACAGTTCCGCACCCGGCTGCTAGTGGGAACGAAGCGAAGGGGGTCAGAGGAAATGGTCAGGTCAGGCCCCGGGGGTCGAGGTAGGTCATGACCCTAGGAGGGGATGGTCAGGTGGTTGTGGAAGGTCCGAGAAGATTCAAGGTCAGAATGAGCCGGTCTGATTCTCTCTGATCTTGATAATAAAGGGGAGGAATCCATCGCTGATGCCCGCTCCGATGAGGCAGCGCTGTTGCTAATTCTTCTAGTTACAGCTGCTCAGTTGAATGAGAAGTATTGTGGGAATCGCACTTGTTTGAATGTGGTTTACCGTCATTTATCCTCTCATATGTGCCGGTTCCTAATTGGTTATCACACACACTGGGAGATGATGTTTGTTGTAATCACAATGTTCACCCGTGTCAGTCTGTCTCCACATGGGTGTGTGGGACAGGTTTTTTTTTCAAACTCCCTACTCCTGTGTGCAGGTGTAATGGAGTTTGTAAGTCATGTAACCAATGCAGCTGGGGTTACAGCCGTATTGATATGACACACTGGTAGGGGCCAACATCCCAGAACTCCCTCCCGATCGTATCATTCTTCATCACACATGAGGATATACGAGGATTGACGTAGTATATCACTAGGAGAATCCTCTTAACCTCACTGGTTGACCAGTTCTCCAGTACTATATAGCAATGCATGGCTCGCTCATCTTTCTCACAGGCATATGTGTGAGTACTCCTGCTGTACGCATCCATGTTGTCAGACTGGGTTTATTTGCCTCAGGAAGCGTTGGTCCAGTAGACTGTTTATGATTGATAAATATCTGTGTTTGAGCAGCAGTTACTAACTAGTACCCACGCAGGAATACAAATTATACAAAGGAATTCAAACTTCACGTGAGCAGTAGGTCCTAACGAAGCTGCTTGTAATTGTGGAAGACGTCAGAAAAAGATGGCTTTTTATAGTAAGAATAGATAGACATACAGATGATTCATTACGTACTATGGTACTGTTTACTTCTACTGTAATTGACTAATTATTCCACATCTTAACAAAATCCTGTCGAAGCAAAAAGTACTTTACCTCACTCGAGATTAAAACGTTTGCCTCACATGTCAATTTGTCATTTACGACAAGTGAAACCAAACGAATCTATCCTTAAGTACACTTTCAGATCAAGCGTATCGAAGTCTTTGGTAATCGGAACACCTGCAATAGATCACCTCTTAAACTTCTCTTTTCTAAACTATATACATAGACGTTTGTTTCGTCGGCTCTCACAGCATCTGTTTCTCAATCCGGGAATCGTCTTGGTAGCTCGTCTCTTCGCGCTCTCTCCATTCTGTCTATGTCTTTCCTCAAGTAAGGTGACCCAAGAATGAACACGACATTCGAGGTGGGGACGCCCTAATGACTTTTGAAGTGTAATGATGATTTCCTTAACCTTAAAATTCGCTGGTCCTACTCATCAAACCAATGATTTTGTTCGCCTTTCAACTGCATCTTTGCAGTGCTTACTTGGCATTAGGTCGCCAGAGTTTATTACATGCAAGTGTCTTCCTCATTTACCCATTCATATATCGTAAGCTGCCTCCTCGTATTTACCACCGATACGTCATTAAAGCTTTGCACTGATCAGTACTAGAATCAACAATCCCATCGCATCATTTTGTCTACGTCAGTTTAAAGCTTACAGACGGTCGATTCTCTGTTTCTGATTCACACACCCTTTTCCCCAAAGCGTAGTACCGTCTGCGCGTTACGATTCCTTGCCGTGAAGCCCATTATCTACATTCATCATCAATGTATATTGTAAAGAGAAGCGGGGTCCCTTCCCTCCCACTTGTGTTACGTCTAACCATTCTGAGGCGGGACCATTTAAGTACTACTTAATGTTTGCGGTCAGTTAACCACTTTCCTCAACACAGAAGAAGTAGTACCCCCATTTATGCCATGGGAGGTACTCAGCGTAATTCCTGGTAGAGGAGTTGCTATGCTAAGCAGACGTCCAACGTCTCTCTCTCTCTCTCTCTCTCTCTCTCTCTCTCTCTCTCTCTCTCTCTCTCTCTCTCTCTCTCTCTCTCTCTTCATCATGCCAATCTAGTCGTACATAATTATCAAGGTTGGGTTACATAGAGAGAGAGGCAAGAATGGACCTACAGTATCTGGGAGAGGCTACACTCGGTAACCTCCCCTAGACCTGACCACATCGCTACACCTGCTCAAAGCTTGCTACATTTGCGGCTGTTCACACAAATGTTTTGCTAAGATGTCATCCATCTTTGTACATCTTTTCATTTAAATCTATAGATCTATATTTCTCTTAATAAAAAATTCAATTATTAGTCTTTCTGTTCTGGATGAGGGTATATAAGATATTCTGAGACATTCAATTATTAGTCTTTCTGTTCAGGATGAGGATAGATAAATATTCTGAGATAGACTTCAAGATATTGTATGATCATTGTTTACCATACGAACAAACAAACCACTTGATTTACATCTGGTCGAGCATCATAATTATAGTGACGGATTTTTCTCTACAAAAGTTTACCTGTCTGGCCTAAGTAGAACGTATCTCATGACTTAAAAGGAATACAATACAAATTGCCAGTTTTTTACTCTGCTTTTATGATTACATACAACTTGAATGTTTAAATGTCTAATGCTGGCTAAAGTTCAAGGCTTTATGGTAAGGGTAAGTATATTCTTATATTCCACTTTGCTACTAGGTCTGACAACATGGAAAGTTTTCTTAGCATTTGTATTACACTTGTTGATGAATTAATTTGGGTAATATGATTTTGTTGCAATCGATTTTTTCCTACCAAAGTCATCATCAGTATACACTCTGGGATACAGATCCTGAGTTAGGGCTCTGGGGTACAACATGCTAGAGAAAACACTGCTATGTCGACACCTCTTATGATGGTTGGAGAGATAATGGATAGAGCTGTTTACCTGAGTGGGTTGTGTGGGTTTCTAATAGACTTTCCCTATGGAACACGGGCTAATTTTTGTAATAAACATGTCAAGGAAAAGAGAGTGACTTTTTTTTTCTTTTTCTAGCTGGATTTTGAATATGATCCTAGCAACGAGGGGTCCCTCCCTCTTAGCCACAAGCGAAGGATGTGTCATCTACGTATCTAAACCAAGGGAGATCAAAATGATAAAAGTTAGGAAGAAGTCTAGATTCAAAAAGCTCCATGTATGTATTAGACTGAGTAGGAGAAAAGGGAATTTCCCCATAGCCTTGCCGAATATTTGCCTACAGATATCTCCTTTCCCAGTGAAGGTTTTATCAGTTATACATCATTCAATGAGGTTAAGAAACGTGCTTTCATTCAGAGCCAGACCTGAGGTGGATACATGATTTTGTATGGAGTAGGTCATGGACAGGAATTTAAGTGAACAGTGACTTTACTTTATCAAAAGTAATTCATTCCCACTGGTTGTTTTTCCTCAACCAACTTCTAAATCAATAGAATTTTGCACGTGTGAACCAAAAAACACGACATAATAGTGGGGATGATTTTCTAACCATCCATTTCGATAATCTGCAAGCAGCAGATCCTACTTAGCTTATTATAGGTCTTAAAGGATTAACCTCTGTGTGTTTTTACAATCCATTAACGATACGGTAACATTGGGTTAATTGTGGAGCAGTGGTTAATGAGATCAGGATGATCCTTCAGTAATGTTTTCATACTAGAATTGAAATGTCTGTTGGAGCTTTCGCCTCCATCTTTGTTTTGCTTTTCGTATGTCTCTGCCTCTCTCAAAATTTTCCTCAAGATTCATTTCATGTGTAAGACTGATCTAGTATGGCGATGGTGTTGGATTTCTCTGGTCTAGTTATGTGGACCTCTTTGTTGGAGTTCAGTCTTTACAAAGCGGTGACAAACCTTTTGGGTAAGACTGTTTCACACACTCTTTGACAATCAAAAGATCTTGTTGGCTCATGTCATCACTCTTCTGTTTCTCTCAGATCCACAAGACTTCTTGCTATGGTCAATGGATTGATGTTAGTTGAGTTTATAGAGAATTTCAGCCTAAAACCAAGCACTAACTTCGCATGATTTTGTAACTGATAGAAGACTTGTTCACAAATAGACAAGGGTCACTTTATGGATCTTTTTCCCCTCCTCTAGACTTCTTCCTAGGGTCACTTTAGGGATTCTTTTCTCTAATCTAGACTTCTTCCCAACATGTATTATTTTGAGCATCCCTTGGACTAGATACGTGGATGACATCCTTTGTTTGTGGCCAAAAGATTGGGACCCCTCTACGTCTTTTGGATAAAATGAACAACCTAGTTCACCGCAGGTAATCTCTAACTGAGCGAAAAGAATATCCCTTCCCTTCCTTGTTGATCTGGTACAACATAAAGTGATAGCAGTGTGATGGAAACGGAAACGTATGCACGAGTGATACTCAACTGATGCGTAATTCTCCGTTTGTTTTATCATGTCAGCTGAAACGGCACGGGCAACTGAGGCTGTAATCAAGGCTTTCTCTTTATATATATATATATATATATATATATATATATATATATATATATATATATATATATATATATATATATATATATATATACCCTAGCCCAAAGCCAGGTACCCATTTCACCGACCAATCCCTAAGAATGGATGAACAGCTGGGTTGACAGTGGACAGTCTGCCACAACCATGATTCGAACCTATGCGCTCGACCCTTGGGTGGCCCGTGAATGCGTCACGGTACGAAACGCTAACAGCTACACCTCGGTGCTCTATGCTTAGATTCTAGAGTAATATATATTTTTGTGTCAAACCACAAAAAAAACAATCTCTTGGGTATGATAGTGCGATGCTTAACCAGTAGTACGGTAGTGCCCTTGGAGTGTATTAACTGCCTGGCTTTTCAGCCTTGAACACTGAAGATCGTACAGTTGCATTTAAAGGATCGTATCGTCCTGCACAAGAGTCAAACCATCGTATAAATGGTTTACGTATCTACTCAGATATGCTTTAAGCTCTTGATACATTTGTCTCTCAGCTATGTGCACTCCGGTGCAAGTATAATCATTATAAACGCCAAGGGCGACACCAGCTAAGCTGGATTGGCGACGTGTTATATTTTCTGAATGCACATCAGTCTGGCTTTGTTAGATCAACAGGAATTAACTGGTTTCAATTACTCAGCTGACACCAGGCCAACCTGCTTGCAATCCCCTTACCTGGATGATTTCAATCCAGTCATTTTTACAATCATATATATATATATATATATATATATATATATATATATATATATATATATGTGTGTGTGTGTGTGTGTGTGTGTGTGTGTGTAATTTCCTCTTTGTGGTAACGTCTCTGTATATTATGGAGAGAGAGAGAGCTCTACACTTGTGGTGTCTCCGTCTCTTGTACTTTCTACACCAGTAAGATCTTTCAATCTTTTCTGAGCTGGCGGCAATGTTGTATCCTTCTTAGGTCATTCCAGCCAACCTCTCCCACCTTTACAGTAACCCAAGGTTATCTCTCCATCCTTCTAGACCAGTCTCTCTCTCTCTCTCTCTCTCTCTCTCTCTCTCTCTCTCTCTCTCTCTCTCTCTCTCTCTCTCTCTCTCTCTCTCGTCAACGTCGTTCGGTTGATCTCGGGAACTCAAAAGTCTTTCATCAGGTCTTCCTTCTCTCTTCTCTCCTCCAAGGTGGATGGATAGCTGTGTAGACACCTCAGCTTTTCACTGTAGTTCAGTCTTCGCATTTCAGCTACCACTGGTTTCTCTACTCTGGATCCTCTCACCAATATCCTCTGTCGACGTCTTTTGGGTGCAGTGACCAGACGTGAGACACATACTCAACCTTCGGTTCATGTTGGGGACAGCTTAAGAAACTCTTCCTTATCCACATACTTGAATGCAGTTCAGCTACATGTCAGGTGATTATTCATTTCTTTCACAGTTCTCCCGCTGTGTGGTTATGGCGATAGATTAGGGTGCAATGTCAACCCCTAGATCTCTTTAATACATTAATTCCTGTTGTTGATATCACGCTTGCACTTTGGCAAAATTCTGTCCCAGGTACTCACAGGTAGCTAAGCAAACACACACACTTTAATACAGTAATTCCTGGTGTTTGTATCACTTTGGCAAAATTCTGTCCCAGGTACTCACAGGTAGCTAAGCAGACACACACACACACACACACACACACACACACACACAGACACGCGGTAGGTAGGTAAGGAGGTGGGAAGTACGTGGTAGGCAGCCACCGACAAGGGAGGTGTATTTACGGTACTAACTGCTTGCGTATCGGAAGAACTTGTGACAGATGCAAATGAGCAAGCACACTTCAGTGGCTGTCAGGTGTCACTCATTAGGCCCAGGTAACCGCCTATTTTCTCTGCCTCACCCACTAGTAGCGTGTTGGCTTTCACTCCGCGAGTGTACAATCTCTCCATCTCGCACTCAGCATTTGACGACACCATGACTGACTGGACTATTTCTTCCCGAGATATGTTTTCACGCGGCGAGCGATACGCGCTGTACGTGCCTTTCAGCAAAATCTCGTCGTAATCTCTCATTCTCTCTCTCTCTCTCTCTCTCTCTCTCTCTCTCTCTCTCTCTCTCTCTCTCTCTCTCTCTCTCTCTCTCCTCTCTCTCTCTCTCTCTCTCTCTCTCCTTCGTGTCGTAATGCACAAGAGGACACGAATATTTTTTTCATCCAACTCTATAAGGCAATAAAAGCTTTTCAGACGGAGGCAAGTCGCTCCTTTGACTATGAACGGGTCAACTTGCGCACGTTCGTCAAAAGACAAACGTTGCCTGAATGGCTGCACAGACACAATCTAGCGGGATATCCACAAAGCCTTATGAATCATACACATCTGGAATGTCAGTATTCCAGTGGCATTTGTTCAGATGCATCTTACAAGTTGACCCGACATCCTGGAGAGCAAAGAATCTTCAAAATCCCTTCAATATTTTTTGGTGCCTACGAGAGGAAGGTGTTGTGGCAACAGCAGTATCGGGTCTTCCCAAGATCATTGGTCCCCTTTAACAGACCTAACCCCGGGTCTGCTCAAGACCCTTGTCCCCTCTAACAGACCAAACTCCGTGTCTTCCCAAGGTCCTTTTTCCCCTCTAACAGACCTAACCCTTTAATTCCTCACCAATACTCGTGGTTTCTTTACAAGCGTTTCCTTCCGTCTAACTCCTCGTATACTGTACCTTCCCTTCCAATCATTTTGCTTTAGGGCACTTAAATGTCTTATGATATTTTCATTTAAATGAGTTTATTCTAACACCAAGCAATTCGTTTATGCCTCGCGATCTATGATGAATCTCCAGAGTTCAACATCATATGGTCTAAGATTGATTTCCTAGCTGATTTCTCCCGTTTTCTCTGCTGGTCTCCCGAATCTGACAAATGCCTTAACTCTTTTTCTGTTATCTATATTCCTGCCCCGAGACGGTGGTGACGTCTTCTCAATCCCCCTGATAATGTTCTGTGTCTGCTTGAAATATCACAACGTGCACCGTAGGGAATGGTGGCTGAATTCAACTCACACAAGATGGTCTTCTGGTTGAAGCCATGGCGATTTTCCGTACTTCATGATCCTGGAGCAAAGTGTCAACTACCCGACCCGCTCTTCCAGTACTCATGCTGACTACACTCTCTTGCCCCGAATAGTTCATCTATCCATTCTCACAAGCGCCTTTTTTCTCACTTCATCTCCTCCTCGGGCTACCGCCCTCCAAAGCCAAGGTTAACATTAACATTGTAAATGACTGACTGAAGTAACTTCGGATAATTCTTTTTTCTATTATCTTCAGGAAAATTTTTGCCTTTTTTTCGGGCGATGTTTCTGTCTCTAATGAACATATAGCGGAGATTCATGTTGCGGAAATGGAGGCAGAGATTCGCATTAACTCTAAGAATGTATTTTCTAACTCCATTTATTCAACCATTCCTACCCTGAGGCCCTTCAAGCCAGGCATCCGGAATGTAGTGCTTAAAAGAGAGATAACATTATATTCGACTGGTACTGACTTCTAATCGCCTTCGAACTTATTGCAAAAATGTTGCACATAAGGCAAAGCGATCCCCTTATCTAAACGAAGTGTACCTAACCACCTCTCTTCACTTTCCACTGAAAGGTCTATTTGGTCCGTGGATAAACAAATCTCTTAACAGCTTTTCTCTCGCTTCCTTTCCTTTGTTCTCCGTTCCGATAATACTAGAAATGTCTCTCCTATAGAGAAAGACTTTTATTTTCATTTTCTTTTCTCCTCTAACTTAACCTTGGATGACTTTAACATTCCAGCCCAACCCTCCACACTCACCTCTTACAACTCTTATACTCTTACCTGCAATCAATCTTTGAAAAGCAGTTCTCTCACTCTCTCTCTCTCTCTCTCTCTCTCTCTCTCTCTCTCTCTCTCTCTCTCTCTCTCTCTGGATACAAATAAAATAGACACATAAAATAGCATCCCTCCTTGTATTTTGAATAAAGTAGCCTCTAAACTTGGGCTAGTTTATGCTGGTGTATTTCATCTTTGCTTAAAAACGAAAACTTTTGCTACTTCCTAGGAACACGCATTGGTTCAGTCTAACCCAGCAAAGGATGACTGGAATTACCCCTACAGCTGTCGTCTTATTGCTCTGACTTCTTCCGTTTCCAAGAGTTTCGCATGTTTCCTCAATTTATATTTCCTTAAGCATCTTGAATACCAATGAATACAAAAGAATTCAAACAGCAACAGTTCACTAAGTCACTTCTCACAGTCAGATAATTCAGTGTGGCTTTCACAGAAGGAGATCCACTGGTAATACCCTCTGCTGTACCATCAATATCTGGTCATCGTCTCAAGAGTGATTTTGGGGATTTCGTATGAAAGATGTAGCATTAAGGTCTGATCTATATACTCCTCTCTCTTCTAGCTTTCCTCTCTCACTGTGTTACTCTCACGTCTAGCATGCTCTCTAACAGGTCTATCTCTCCTGCCTTTTTCATTATCAAGTAGCTGTGTTCCTCAGAGTTAGATCCACTCTCCTACCCATCTTCCTCCTTTTTATCAAGGATATCAACTTTTCAGCACATACCCAGATTCAGCTCCGTATTCCAACAAGTTCTTTAGTCTACTCCCATATTCCTTTGTTTCGATCTATGTCCCATATGTCAAACCTCTCCCTCAATGAACTCAGATTCGGAAAGGCTATCTCAACGAGGCAACAGCAGCCTAGTCGATTTGAAACGACTGTGAAACGTAATTTCTTCCAATATCTTTTTTCGTAAGAACCCCTTACAACATTCTCTGCTCCTTTCATGGCTGTATGTTTCCACCTCTCAAATATATATATATATATATATATATATATATATATATATATATATATATATATATATATATATATATATATTACTGTAACATTCAACCAATCTTGAAAAACTTATCATATAAACAGCTTCGTCTCCCTCTAAGAAACTATAGTTCCGTTCAGATGCCAAAAATTCTCTTTTAAACAGTTGGTTCTAGGTCAATCTATCTTTAATAGATAACAACACAAAGTAGAAAAAAAGTGCCAAAGAGGTTTTTGAAAAGCCAGAAATCAATCGAACACAATTCTTGAAAACGACAAAACACTCAAAATCCAGCATAAACAAATGCCGGGATCCATGCGTACATTTTCTGTTGCTCTTATTTTATCGCATAAAGTCAACAAACGGCCACTATGTACAGTTTTGTCAGCAGTATCCACTGGCCCGCTGCGACCAACCCCTCGACCAATCACGGGCCTAACTTGCCTCTACAGTGTTTAACTTAATAGATCAAACGAACACGGGAGGGACACGACAGACGGTGGGGGGGAAGAGAAACTGGGCTTTACTGGAAGGTAAACCTTACCTTTGGTAACCTCCCAATCGATACACGTCATAGCCAGCCAGACCGCGAGGTGTCTCATGTTCACTGAGATGACAGTATGTACATGAACAGGACGGACAAGTACTCGGGAAGGGGGGGGGGGATGTCAGTATTTTGACGAGGCTCAACACCACCGTTGTCAAGAGACATTTTGGGATGTATTTGATTGGATGATGGACCAGCTCTGTGTGTGTGTGTGTGTGTGTGTGTGTGTGTGTGTGTGTGTGTGTGTTCTCTGTTCACTATCTAGTTGACATAGTTGGGAATAGCGGAGAAAAAAAATCAAAAACTAGAGAGGAAAAAAGCCTTCGTCTTGGGTGGAAAACCTTATCCAGATGGTTAATCCACAGGATATCAGTTGATG
Source organism: Panulirus ornatus (assembly GCF_036320965.1). Lineage (NCBI taxonomy): Eukaryota > Metazoa > Arthropoda > Malacostraca > Decapoda > Palinuridae > Panulirus > Panulirus ornatus. Next base: position 77,892,144 of record NC_092227.1, on the reverse strand, counting down.
CATTGAGTCCTATGAACTTCCTTGAGGCGGGATTTGCACCTGTTGGTCTCGATAAGTGACAGTGTCAATAAAAGCATAGGGAAGGAAATGACGGTACTGATGGAGACTGTCTGTGGTTGCTGCTCTCTTATGCCATAGCAACGTTGATATGTAAGCATGGGAAATCACCTGGGTCTTGCAGCAGCAATGTAATGGTAAAGTCAATGCTATGCTCTTAGCACTACTGTGAGTATCTATTTCACTACTAGCACTACTACAACTAGATTTCTTTTCCCAGTTTTGAAACATTAATTTTTTTTTTAAACATTTTTCAATGCAGCCCATTATCAATATCCTCTATATACAGGGGAAAGAGAACCAGTCCCAAGACTGATCCTTGCGGCACTCCAGTCTTTACGTCTAATCATTCTAAGGCTCGACCATTAATCACAACACTATTTATGACCAATCTACCGTTATTCCAATCCACTGAAGTACAACCCCCCCATCCATGCCATGTGGCATTTTTTCCTGGCAACCAAGTCGAAGGCTATTAAAAAATCTTGATGGGTAACGTCAACTGCTTTTCTTTCGTCATACATGTTGATTCTATAAAGGAAATCAAGCAGATTCGTCGAAAACCATGCTGAGAATCGTCTCGTAAGTGTTGGCTAGCAATTTTATCGCAAATATTGGTTTCCATAAGTTTTCCAACCACAGATGTTTAGCCAACAGGATAATGATTTCCAGACAGTGACTTATTATCTTTTTGTGAATGTCGGCGTTACACTGGCAAACTACCATTCATCTGGCATGAGACTGCTTCTCATAGTGAAAGACGAGAGAAAGAAATGGCATCCAGATGATCCACGGAGGAGAAGACTGCAAAAACTCTTCTTTTAACCAATCAGGAGCAAGATAATGTCAGTCGCGGACATAAAGCACTTTTACCAAGTCTGTTTTTGAACGCATCTCTGGTACTGCGTCCATCTATTCAAACCGAAAATAGATTCATTATCTCAAAAATCCCGTTGGAGGACTTCACCCCATTTGAGTTCAAACGTTTGCCCGCGAGGGCGTATCCAACACTACGAGTAAAATCAGACATATCAAGCCTTAAGTAGGTTGTCAGATCGAGATTATCGAAGCCTTTGATAGTTTTGGATACCCTTATTGGACCACCTCTTAACCCTCTCTTTTCCAAGCTAAAGAAATTCTAAGTCATTTAGTCGGCTCTTACATGATATGTCCCTGGGAATCATCATGGTAGTTCGTCGCTGTACTGTCCAATCTGTCTATGTATTTTCACCCAAGGAGAGACCAACACTGAACACATAATAATCGAAGTGGGAACGCAACAATCAATTTCAAAGAGCGAGAAAGATCTCCACTGACTTCAGTTCGGAAGCCATACCTACGAATCGAAGACTATTATTTTTTTTTTCGCCTTTTTGTACTGCATACTTGGCTTTAGATCACCTAAGTCCTTCTCCACATTTATTCATCTTTTTTTGGTAGCTCAAACAGGATTCATGCAGTAACTTGCTTTCTCGTTTCTACTGTCGTACAAAACTTTGTCCTCAACGATATGAAAATCCACTCACGACTCTGTCAGGTTGTCTGTCAGTCTGGAGCTATGAGCGTTCACTTTCAGGTGCAGTATAGAGTAAGAAGACAGCTCAAGGGAAGGAAAACGTTTTCCGTGAGAACTAAGACATGTTCAAGGTCTGGCCAGTCATCTTCACTCCAGTCGTCGATTTCATGGTATGTCCAGGTTGGTGTATGTTAATCACCAAGAGATTTGTTACTATGAATGCCACGAGCTGTAAATACAAGCAATCCCTTACATCCTAATGCTGCAGTAATCCGCTTTGGTTAAATACCTTTGTGACTCAAAGCCAACGCGGAACTTTTGACTTGCAAATTTCAAGTTACGTACATGTATACCTCGTTTTCTAATCATTAACCCATTCAACAAGGGGAGACTATCATGGCTGTTGTTTAATTCAGACACTTACGATACGAATAAATTCTAGGTGGAAGGAATGGATATTGGGGATTATCTTTTGATGTATACACTTCGATTTCCACAGCGTCCCTAGCCATTCATTAAACTTATTTGTATATTCCATAGCATTTTGTAACCGTGACTCCTCTCCAGATATATTTCTCATTTATCGATTGGCTCACTGATCTACTTAGAAAATTCAGTATAAGATATATGGGCATATCTCTACGATATCTCAACCATCCGACAAATGATTGTATACGTGATCATTGCTAAACATGCTAGAAAGACTTGCCTCTAGTCAAGCAACACCTAACGACAGTTTCCTTTAGTCTGGGATAAACGAGCACCTCACACAGCGTAGCCATAATACGTTATGAAAGCTCATTAAAGAAAATTACTTTTTTTTTCATTTCTTTCGGTAACGTCGCCAGTTTCTCTGTGACCATGTTTAGTGCCATGCACATGATGGTTACGCCTTAACCATGTTTAGCACCATGCACATGATGGTTACGCCTCAGTGTCAGGGTTTAACTGCATGACAACGACGGTAGAAATAAACTCTCTAATATGATCATTTTGCCCCTTTCGCTATGTTCCTATTGCTTTGTATACTTCTGACTAGCATCTCATACTAGTGGGAAAGTATCAAATACTAGTGGCTAGCATCTCACACTAGTGGGAAAGTATCAAATACTAGTGGCTAGCATCTCATACTAGTGGGAAAGTATCAAATATTAGTGGCTAGCATCTCATACTAGTGGGAAAGTATCAAATACTAGTGGCTAGCATCTCATACTAGTGGGAAAGTATCAAATACAGGTGGCTAGCATCTCATACTAGTGGGAAAGTATCAAATACTAGTGGCTAGTATCTCATACTATTGGGAAAGTATCAAATACTAGTGGCTAGCATCTCATACTAGTGGGAAAGTATCAAATACTAGTGGATAGCATCTCATACTACTGGGAAAGTATCAAATACTAGTGGCTAGCATCTCATACTAGTGGGAAAGTATCAAATACTAGTGGCTAGCATCTCATACTAGTGGGAAAGTATCAAATATTAGTGGCTAGCATCTCATACTAGTGGGAAAGTATCAAATACAGGTGGCTAGCATCTCATACTAGTGGGAAAGTATCAAATACTAGTGGCTAGCATCTCATACTAGTGGGAAAGTATCAAATACTAGTGGCTAGCATCTCATACTAGTGGGAAAGTATCAAATACTAGTGGCTAGTATCTCATACTATTGGGAAAGTATCAAATACTAGTGGACAGTATCTCATACAAAGTGGGTGGCATTATATACCAATGGGTAGTATCACATATCAGTGGGCAGTACAATATACTAGTGGGGTTATATTATATATACTTGTGTGTATTATCATATACTAGAAGGTAGTATATTAGTGGGTAGGATCATATACTAGTGGGTAGCATAATGTACTAGTGTTAGTATAATGTACTATCGGATGATATCATATATACTATTGGTTCGTATCATATACTATTGGGTGGTATGATATCCCAGGAGGTAACGTCATTCATTCGTGGGTATATACCACTGGGTGGTATGTTATCCCAGTACGCAATGTCCATTATTAGTGAGCAGCAACACATTCTAGTGTAAGTTTTACGTGCTGGCGATTACCATTCCTTCTTCCCTAACCCCAAGAACGACGTCATAAGCCAACCTTATAATAATACTATTAGTGGGTTGTGGTGTCTATATTTTAGCGAACCATAGCTGGTTATGATACACCTGATACATAACTATGTTACTAACAAGGGTCGACAAGGCGGGTTAAGATGCAAATGGTAATGAATCAAATTAACAGTCTTGGATTATGGTACACCCTATTACTCTAATACTACAGAAATACACTAATATATTACGAAAAATAAGGTCATTTAAGAAAAAAGGGGGGGATTAGGGTAATCAGACAACACAACCAGACATATAAAAAAAAAAGTGTAGATATCAGTTGGTATAAAACATGTGATATACACAAGAACTCCATAACACTGTTATTGGTTTGGTTATCCCAAGTACCGGCGCGCTAGATGTGGTTGGTGAGGACGAGTGCTTCCCTCACGACCTGGTGCTCTTAAGCTTGTTCAGGATGATATATTATGAGCAGAAAAGCCTGATATGTGTGACGGGTCTCTCAGACGTCATAATGTATGGTATACGATGTCTCTGGCCTGACTTTTAAGGGCGTGGTCTGTAGTGGGTCTGCCGGAGACCTTTTTACGGGCCACAAGACCCCCTCGTCTACGGCTTTGAGGCAGAGGTATTGTCTGTTAATCAAAAGCTTTCTCCTTTTTTTTTTTTTTCTTATCTCCCCCTAAAAAATCGTAAGAGACAAAGTGAATATATTCAAAGGTTGAGTTATAGAAGACCATCAGAGAAAGCCTTTGACAGTCAAAACGCAGAGTTTTACTCACGAACTCGATTTGCAAACGGAAGGAGACGTCTAGTGTTTTGACATTTGGACAGTAAACGAACTTTTACGAGAATCCATTTGCTCTCCACCAGTAACATCAGACCCCGCCACTGGCCTTTAGAGTAATCGATACCTTTCTCAGCGGATAGTACGAACACGGACAGAAAACCGCCAATACACTCGGATTCACACGAAGACGCCTTCGTTCTCCAAAGCCCGGCGGGGAGAGGTAGGTATTGATAAACGAGTCATCGCCGCCACTGGATCTCAGCGCCAAGATCGAGCGTTTCGTAATCTTCAGGTCTGGAAAGATGCGTATCTTATTAGTACCTGGAGATCGTAAGAGTAACCACGAGAGTATTGGAGAAGCACTCAAGGAGTGTTTGCCGAGCGGCTGACCGAATTTTAGATACGTGATTCGAGTCTTGGATCGAAAAAACTGTGAAGACGTTTTGCAAGTAATTCTTTTCGAAGTGTATCAGGGATCCTTCTGAGGATAACAGCTCTTGTTACGTCTGCCCATAACTGAAGATTCCTCACGAAGTAGAAAAATCATCTCTCGAGCTATCAACCACAGGATGGGCAGAAGTGCGCTGTCAATACGCCGCTCTTGCAGCGTAAAGTCAAAGTTGAAAAAAAAAAGGTCATATGATTTTTTTTTTGAGAGGGACCGTCATATGTTTTACCGTCGTGTTATCCAGGTCTTCGATACAACGACTGCCCAACTTGCGGCTTGAACGAAGGAAAGAATAGGTAAACAAGAAAAAAGAAAATATCAATCAATTCGTCGGGCATGGAAGTAGTAGCTTTTCAAGATCTCACGACGCCTCTTATTTTGCCCTACTAGTATTATCTTATCCCAGTTCTAGGGAGAATCTTGGCACAACCACTCAACGCCCCGGGTGCAAGACAGGCGTCATTATTCACCCGGATGAGTGTGGGGGATGTCTGTCCATGCTGACTTTTACCCCACGAAATGAAGCACAGCGCCGCGTTCCTATTGTTACATGCAAGAAAGTGAAATTCTCCCTATTATCATCTACGACTGTCGGGTACAAACTGGTTTAGGGTACGAGGATAAGGATCTCATGAGTTGAAAGACCTCTCTGTATCGCTCGGCAACGCTGAGGTGAACAGTGGACCCTTTTTGAAGAGAATGGAGGGATGGTAATTGCCTTTAAAGCTGGACTGTGACCTGGAGATGGATTAAAACCTTGGGACGTCCACCCGCAAGCCACCGCCTTGGTCGGTCGGGATGAGGGAGATGTACTGAGAAAATCTACCCCAATAAACAGCCATGGTATAGCGGGTTCAGTGGGAGGGAGCGGAGGTGGTTTTTGAGTGATATTGGGCTATAAAAGAAATGACTGGCTTAGAATGGAGGATACGTTTTCTTCCGAGATCAAACGTTACCTTCAAGAGGGAACCTCTGGAATTCTCAAAGAAAGTGCCGGCTCCAGCCGATGAATGTGAAGTACTCTTGCGTAACCTTTACCAGGATACAAAGACTTTTTTTTAAAACTGGTGTAACTGTTTCCAGCTCCGCTTCACGTTTTGGGGTGGATTTTATCGACAATGCGCCTCGCCTCGCGCACTTGCTTGCTCCTTATTTCCCAGTCATGATATGAACTCAATGACCCTGCACTGGCCCCCACAAATCTGGTTTGTTTTTCCACCTAATATGGTGATGGATGAGGGTTAATTCGTGGAGGGATGTGTGTGTGTGTGTGTGTGTGTGTGTGTGTGTGTGTGTGTGTGTGTGTGTGTGTGTGTGTGAGTGTTCGAGCAAGCCCAACGGCAGAGCTACCTGCTCCTTTTTATTAACATTTCTGTACGTACGAGCGATTTACGTTAACGCCATCAACATCATGAAGACTCCTGTTACTGACGTTGTTATGGTTGAGTTCCTCTACCCAGTACAGAGGCTCCGAACTGTGTCGCTGAGGCCTCCATACATCTTGCATTTCGTGTTCACAGAATACCTGATACTGACTGAAAACGGATGTGAGTCATATGGTAAACTAACTTATAACTGCCATGAAAATACGAAAGCTTCAACTGTATCACTGTATCAGACCTCACCACCCAGCCGTTACAAGAATGGTTGAGGAAGGAGGTGTATCACTTGTTTGGATTACTCATGACCCCCAGGAGATAAGACATACACACACACACACACACACACACACACACACACACACACACACACACACACACACACACACATACACACAGGTACGACGAAGGTAACGTTGCTCCAGGTATTCTAAGTGGAGTCAGCTGTTCAAGACACTCATGACCACTGTAACATCAGCTGTCGTCTGAAACATGGAACGCCCTACACAGACAGCTTCGTGAATGAAGGTACAAAGTGTTATTCCACCGTCAAAAAAAGCAAGTTTGAACATACTGGACAATCTCGTCAAAAGACTTCAGTAAGTTTATTGGGAGGTCTGTTCTACAGTGAGGTCCAGGGATCAGATATGAACCATAGTACAGACTCAGCGGACTAAGGACCATAGGCCTATGGCATCTTTACACCAAGGTAATGATACAGGATGCGAGGATTTCCAGCCCCTATACTATGTGCAACGGGCCAGAGGGAAAGTGGCTTTGATTCGGAGTCATCGAGATTCCGGTGCATACGTTAGATGCCGGCAGACTACCTCATCACGAAAATGGGGAGATAGCGTACGCACTGTATACGCCACAAGTCGTGCACTGAGAACCAGCCAAGCAGTGAAAGAGGTGCAGCACCGTAGTGAGGATTGGCACTCCCTGCTCGCTACCAGTTAACATGCAGGAATGAAATGACGCTCAGAACACTAAAGGCCCTGACTTTGGGTGATCTAGGACGTCTGTCAGCTATGGTTGGTGCGCAACCCAGACTCTTGGATAACAAAAAGGAATCATATTGATGATAGTAGTAGAAACAGAGTGTGAGATGGACTTGGATTACAATACTTTAACCTCATGAGGTTTAGCGATTGAAAAGACAAGAGTAAGGCAAACTCAGTAAGTAGCCCTAGAGATACGATCGAAGAGTCACTGATCGCAGATATCCCCAGATGGTCTATCAGCATGATAATTCCTTTACTCCTGGTTTCAAACTCACGGTGACTGCGTACAACACTTCTTCCGGAGTTCAAGCCTATTACAACATTCGTGATGTTGCACCGTATCTTGCAACAGCCGAGCGATCTTCACCTGCCCCACCTGATCTCACTTCGAGTCTTCCGGATGAAAACTTCCTCCTACGTTTGAAGGAAGATGAAGTGACATTCCGTAGCCAAGGCAACCCACTCAGAAAGGGGTTACAACCGTCTCGGAATCTCATAAACTGAATGCTCACTTATCCATAAGGGAATTAGACCTTTTAAGAATGCATTTTAGTCGATTGGGAAAACGAAATGAAAAGATTTCTTACAATACTATTACACCAAGCACCACCACATGTTCATAATTCTTTTTCTTTCTTTTTGGAATCAGTAAGGAATTACCAGCTTAACGTTTTGGCAATGGCACCTTATATGATGTACCGAATGTTTTGACGACACCTGGCGATGCCAATGATAAGACAGTGGGAGAGCGTAAGCCTCGAAGTCAACATCCAGAGACACGGGAGATAACCGATGTAAACAGACGAGAAGATACCAACACTGAATTATAGACATGTGCTACCAGAGACGACCATGGGAGTCCAAGACCTCCTTTAGAATGGTAAATCACCCGGTTATGCATGTATGGCATCCCATGACAACAGTCCTTACGTTTTTCTTTATGTCGAAGGCTCCAGTCACGGACTAAAGTCCACATCAAGGCCGGGTCTTAACTGATGTTATTCGAGGTACTGAAACGCACCCAATTTGGTTGATTAAATGAATAACTTATAAAGGAAATGTGGACGGTATGGTAGTTCCCGAGACAGTATGATGACTAAACCCGCCAGGCAAGGCTGACTTAACTTTTGAGGATCAGGACTTGAGTCATTCTTTCTTTTAACTCAAGTGTTCCAGACTTCGCATTCAAGAGGATAATATCGTGACTATCTCAAGACATATCATACATCAGTTGTTACTTCTGAGGGCAATGGAACAAATTCAGATCAGACTGAACATTTCCAACTTGTAAAAGATACTCTCTTTGGCGCTTTAAGAATTGTGCATCTTGCGAAAAAGAACCGCTAATTTTCTAATCATCTCGTCAAGCAATGCTAATCAATGTGAGTTGTGAGGGGGATCTGTGGCCTTATTCGATCCAATCTTTATTGGCAAAGTTGAGACCAGTGATCACTGCTGTAATGAACGGATTGAAAACGTACACCAGTGTTGGAGTGACATTCCCAAACCAGCCATCATGAGCAGGTTCGACAAAGGGACATTGTGACGCCCAAAGGCATTCAAAGCAATGAAGAACACCACGCGATGCTTTAACCCCGAATTCGAACCGAGGACACTTAGATCTAACCTGTCGTCGAGAAGGGAGCTATAAACTCCCTCGTCTACAGGCCTCAGTGGGTTCATTAATTCCCGGCCGACGCTCGTGCACACTCTAATATTGGAGGGTGTCAAGAGCCTGGGGAGGCCAGAGCCTGCTGACGACACTCTGGATCGTTCAGCAGATTTCCCTGGCTCCGGCAAGTGAGGAGTCTGGAGGGGAAAGGGGGGGGGGGTAGATGGAGGAGTGGAATGGTGACGTACCCAGCGCCATTCTGGACCACATTACTGGCCAGCAAAACCTTCGTACGACCCAGGGAAATTGTTCAACTGCCACGCTACTACGCCTTACCGGAGATCTTAAGTGGTTGGTCAACGACTCATCTAGCATCCGGATGACGGTAATCACCTTAAGGTCGAAAGACTGACAGTTACCAAGCTGCCAGTCTCTTACGGTGCAAGTCACTCTTTTGTCTGTGAGCAGCGTGGGTGCTTGAATGCCTAGCCAGCCACCCACTCCTTTCGCAGATGAGTGCGTTCGTGTGAATGGGTGTATTGCGCGCCGCCTCGCCCCCCTAGGGGTCTAAAGAGACAGCTGATCACACAGAAGGTCCCCTCGCACCCCCTATCAGCTGACCACATAGATCGTGACGTCATCTTGTAAACAGTAGACTGAGTGTTCCCTTCTCATCTTCACCAATACCCGTGATGTAAATCATAATCGCCAGCATGAGTGATATTTAGTGACAACAGAGAAGAACCAAGTACTCAAGTAATGATGTTTGTGAAGAGTGCATGCAGCACTGAGTGTATAAAGCTACTCAGTTCGACCAGGTCCACTCGTTCGAGGTTCGTGCTGAGCTTCAAGGACTGGGACACACTCCATGGGTGCATGGTTACCTAAGGACCCGTATGCACGTCCATAATCTAATGTTATAGTACCGTTATCATTGTATGGATGAGGTTATAGGACCGAGTAGCCCCTACTATAAAGACTGAGAATATTAGGATTATGATCTTATTTCGTGTGTTTCTCTTAAAGCCCAGTTCTACAATGCTGTTCACTGACATGAACTGAGGGGAACCTTATAACTGTCACATCTAGTACTTTACAGCCGACAGGCTCAGAAGGGAAACGTATCATCAACTTTGCCAGCAAGTATAGGGCACTGAACTGAACCACAGATATATCTGAGGTATCCTAATCAACTTTTACGTTAATATTAGCAGCCCCCATGATTGACAGGAGTATATTTTGGGTTCTCCTTGTATGTGAAGAGCTACTCCTCACTGTGATCCATCTAAGAATCTCTTACATAAAGTAGGTTTGTTTCCCCCCCCTTGCAGAATGATGTTCTTCATATCTTAATAGTGAAGTATTAAGATAGCGCCTCAGGAATCTTTCCAAACAGACTAGCGTTCTAAAAGACACAAGGCTTTGATTCGTGTAAGGGAGGTATGGAGGTAGTCTTATGTCCAACTTGCGCAAATTTCTGTACCTACGGAAGTTCCGCATGCGATGTGAGAGTTGTACATTCGATGATTCATCTTTCTGTTATCTCTACATCTCTCTTCTCGGAGGGATCACTCGTTCTACAGTCTACCAAACCCGCTTCCTACGAGGCCTCCTCATCATAGAGGAGCACCACAAAGAGACATCTGAGAGTTGGCATTCTAACGAAGGTCCGGAGTCTACGGTAGAGGAAAAAACAACAGCAAATCAAAGGCTCTCTCCTCACCGTTCACTCAGGACGGGAAGGTTATTGACCTGATAGATACTCACAACCATGTGTAGTGATAGCAACTTAAGCCTCAAACTTTTCCTTATACGTCAATCTCACCCAAGGACCATCATAAGCCAGTATGGAGCAAACATCATATACTGACCATATAGAGCGAATGAAAAGCAGAAGACTATATGTGTAGCAGAAGAGTTGAAGACATAATCTGTAGATGGCCAACGGGGTTCCCATCATAATATTACTGACTACAGCAGACTAGTAAGCCGTGCGAAGATCCGTGTGTATCCACTCGAAGAACCTCGCGCCCGCGCGACGCCGTGAACCCCAACGGGCAAGAAAAGATCAGCCTCACCCGCTCACCAAATCCCCTGGAATCCAATACCACCGTCGCGGGTTAGACTCTCCGTAAGCAGTATAAATGTTACCCCCTCCCCCCCTTTAACGGCCCATTTTCACCGAGGTATTAGGGCACTTATTTACTACTCTCGTTTGATAAATTCAGCTTTACACACATCCAGGCTGGGTCACGGTAATATAAATAAAGGGATCAGCCAGACATTAAGCGAATGAATGATATCATATGAGATTAGTGTATCAAGGCAGTCGTTTACAGTTGTAAATTCGGGCGAAAGTCTGAAAAAAACGGGGTGAAATCATAGATGAGCGCGATCAATGAAGCGTCAGACCCCGACACTTGTTTTTACTATTAATCTTTTTTTGTTTATGGTGCCTGAGACAGCACGGGGCACTGAGGCCCTAGTCAGGGTTATCCCATATAACGCTAGGGGCATTCAGTTGACCGTGCCTTCTTAATGAACAAACACACACACACACACACACACACACACACACACACACACACACACACACACACACACACACAAATATATATTCTTTCTTTCATACTATATATATATATATATATATATATATATATATATATATATATATATATATATATATATATATATATATATATATATATAGTAAGGAGGGCAAGGAATAGAGTGAATTGGAGCGATGTGGTATACCGGGGTTGACGTGCTGTCAGTGGATTGAATCATGGCATGTGTATGGGGGTGGGTTGGGCCATTTCTTTCGTCTGCTTCCTTGCGCTACCTCGCAAACGCGGGAGACAGCGACAAAGCAAAAAAAAAAAAAAAAAAATACATATATATATATATATATATATATATATTTTTTTTTTTTTTTTTTTTTTTTCATACTATTCGCCATTTCCCGCGATAGCGAGGTAGCGTTAAGAACAGAGGACTGGGCCTTTGAGGGAATATCCTCACCTGGCCCCCTTCTCTGTTCCTTCTTTTGGAAAATTAAAAAAAAAAAAAACGAGAGGGGAGGATTTCCAGCCCCCCGCTCCCTTCCCTTTTAGTCGCCTTCTACGACACGCAGGGAATACGTGGGAAGTATTCTTTCTCCCCTATCCCCAGGGATAAATATATATATATATATATATATATATATATATATATATATATATATATATATATATATATATATATATATACATATATATATATATATATATATATATATATATATATATATATATATATATATATATATATATATATATATATATATATATACGTGGACAGACTTCCACGCAGGCGCGTCTTCGAAACATTGATAACACCGTACAGTAACCCAGGGATTACCGCCAGAGCAGTTCCAACGATCATCTCTCACCAGACAAGCCGGCTTGGAGGAGGTTGTATGTGTGGGCGATCTCAAACCATCGCAACCCTTCCACTGATTATCAAGCAGCCATTCGCTCACGCATACACCAGAGCACACACAAAAAAATCTATCTTACAAAAATACACATACACAAATACATACCACACACACAAAAAAAAAACAGATACAAACATACAGAAAATCAAATATGAAACTCACAAAAACATGAGCATAAAATTATATATATATATAGACACAAAATATTTGTGCAACTTTGTTGAAAGCAAAAATAATTGGCAAATATATATTCATTCATGAATTTCCGGACGTTATATATATATATATATATATATATATATATATATATATATATATATATATATATATATATATATATATATATATATATATATATATACACATATGCATGTGTCTGCGTGTGAGTGTGGGTGTTCATTATACTTCAGGGGGAATAAAACGATGTTTTGGAAGGAGGTAAATGATTAGCGAAAGACTGGAAAACAAATGGGAACATCGGTGAAGGGGGGCAAGTGGTGAAGTTATAACAACTAGTGATGAAGTGAGAAGGAGATAGAATGATTGTTTTGAAGGATTTGTAATTGTTTTTGATGATAGAGTGGCAGATGTAAGATGTTTTGGTCGGGGTGGCACGTGAAGTGAGAGAGTCATAAAGAATGGTTTGGTGAAGACAGGACAGGTGCTGAAAGCCTTGCTTAAGATGAAATGCGGCAACGCGGCTGGAGTGGATGGTGTTGCATTGTAATCTACCAAGAAAGGGAGTGAATGTGTGTTGGCTGGTTGGTAAGGATATCAATTGTAAGTATGGATCATGGTGAGGTGCCTGAAGATTGGAGGAATGCACGCATAGTGCCATAGTACAAAGGCAAAGGGGGTAAAGGTTAGTGTTCAAGTTACAGAGGCAAAAGTTTGTTGAGTATACCTGGAAAGTTGTGTGGTAGGAATTTGATTGAAGAGAATGAACGTATGTACAGAGCATAAGATTGGGAAAGAGCAGTGTGGTTTCAGAAGTGGTAGAGGAAGTGTAGATCAGGTGTTTGCTTTAAAGAATGTATGTGAGAAACACTTACAAAAAAAAAGTTGGATTTGTATGTGGTATTTATGGATCTGGAGAAGGCATATGATAGGGTTGATAAAGATGCTTTGTGGAAGGTTTTAAGAATAAATGGTGTGAGATGTAAGCTGCAAGAAGCAGAGAAGTTCTTATCAAGGGTGTAAGGCGTGTGTACGATTAGGAAGAAAAGAGAGTGAAAGGTTCCAAGAGAAGGTTAGTCTGCGGCAAGGTGAGTGGTGTCACCATGGTTGTTTAATCTGTTTATACATCGGGCGGTGAGAGAAGTAAATGCAAGAGTCTCAGAGAGAGGGACGAGTATGCATTCCGTTGGGATGAGAAGGCCTGGAAAGAGTCAGCTGATGTGAGACACTGCAGAAGTTGGTGACTGAGTTTGGAAGAGTGTGTGAGAGTAGAAAGTAGAGAGTGACTGTGAATAGAAGCAAGGTTATTAGGTCAGCGAGGTTGAGGTACAAGTTAGCTGGCATGCAGGTTTGAATGGCGAAAAGTTGGAGGAAGTGAAGTGTTTTAGGTATCTGAGAGTGGACTAGGCAGCAAAAGGAACCATGGAAGTTGAAGTGAGTCATACGGTGGGGGTGGAGGCGAAAGTTCTGGGAACGTTGAAGAATGTGTGCAAAGAACTTTATCTCAGAGAGCCAAAATAGAATAGTGGTTCCAACAAAATCATATGGTTGCGAGGCATGGGCTATGCATAGGGTTGTACGGAAGATGGTGGGTGTGTTAGAAATGACATGTTCGAAGACAATATGTGGTGTGAGGTGGTTTGACTGAATAATGAAATGGTACGAGAGATGTGTGTTAGTAAAAAGAGTGTGGCTGAGAGAGCAAAGGTGTGTTGAAATGGTTTGGACATATGGAGAGAATGAGTGAGAAAATATTCACAAAGCGGATATATGCAGATGAAGTGCAGAGGACAAGGAGAACAGGAAGACCAAATTGGAGATGGAAGGATGGAATGAAAAAGATTTTGAGCGATCGGGGCCTGAACATGAAGGAGGGTGAAAGGTTTAGTGGGGTCAACGTGCTGTTAATGGACTGAACCAGGGCATGTGAAGCGCCGGGGGAAACCATGGAAAGGTCTGTGAGGCTTGGATGTGGATAGGGAGCTGTGCTTCGGCACACTGCATTTGACAGCTCGAGTATGGATGTGAGCGGATGTGGCCTTTCATCGTCTATTTCCTGGTGCTACCTCGGTTACGCGGGAAACGGCAATCAAATATATATCAATATATATATATATATATCAATATATATATATATATATATATATATATATATATATATATATATATATATATATATATATATATCAATATATATATATATATATATATATATATATATATATATATATATATATATATATATATATATATATATATATATATATATATATATATATATATATATATCATCGTGAAATTCAGGAGTGAAAATATACTTGCCAATTACTTCTGGTTTCAATAAAATTGCACACATATTTTACGTCTATAGTCCTGTTCATGTTTTTGTGAGCTTCATAGTTGATTTTCCGTGTGTTGGCATGTGTGTTTTTCTCCCGCTTATGTTTATGTGTATGAGTACCTATGTGCGAGGAATGTCTACACTTGTGTATGCTTAAGCGTAATGGGTGTCTGGTGAGCAAAGCAAGGCTGGAGATGGTTAAGATCGTCCAGAGAAGGAGGAAGCCGCTGGCTTATCTGGTGGGAAAGGACTGTTGTTCTACTCTTCCATCATTTCCTGGGTTACTGTACGCCACCATGGGTTACATTCATAGATGTACTACCTACGCGGACAGACGTCTTGATGTACGATCTACGCGGACAGACGTCTTGAGGCAGAACTGATCGCAGGTGTACCGGGCACCTCTATATCAACGGGTAAAGAGAGCAGAACTATAGACTGTCTCGACCAGGAACATAGGTGACCTATGGGTTTACGTTTTGTTCCGGGTCGTATTTTGTCGTGACTTCAAAAGGGCAATATGTTAGCGCATTGCCCAGTAAGAAGCAGATACATATAAAGGGGTGTATATATATATATATATATATATATATATATATATATATATATATATATATATATATATATATATATATATATATTTTTTTTTTTTTTTTTTTTTTTTTTTTTTTGCCGCTGTCTCCCGCGTTTGCGAGGTAGCGCAAGGAAACAGACGAAAGAAATGGCCCAACCCACCCCCATACACATGTATATACATACGTCCACACACGCAAATATACATACCTACACAGCTTTCCATGGTTTACCCCAGACGCTTCACAT
Organism: Panulirus ornatus; assembly: GCF_036320965.1. Lineage (NCBI taxonomy): Eukaryota > Metazoa > Arthropoda > Malacostraca > Decapoda > Palinuridae > Panulirus > Panulirus ornatus. Next base: position 77,876,434 of record NC_092227.1, on the reverse strand, counting down.
GCCTTGATTCAATCCACTGACAGCACGTCAACCCCGGTATACCACATCGCTCCAATTCACTCTATTCCTTGCCCTCCTTTCACCCTCCTGCATGTTCAGGCCCCGATCACACAAAATCTTTTTCACTCCATCTTTCCACCTCCAATTTGGTCTCCCTCTTCTCCTCGTTCCCTCCACCTCCGACACATATATCCTCTTGGTCAATCTTTCCTCACTCATTCTCTCCATGTGACCAAACCATTTCAAAACACCCTCTTCTGCTCTCTCAACCACGCTCTTTTTATTTCCACACATCTCTCTTACCCTTACGTTACTTACTCGATCAAACCACCTCACACCACACATTGTCCTCAAACATCTCATTTCCAGCACATCCATCCTCCTGCGCACAACTCTATCCATAGTCCACGCCTCGCAACCATACAACATTGTTGGAACCACTATTCCTTCAAACATACCCATTTTTGCTTTCCGAGATAATGTTCTCGACTTCCACACATTCTTCAAGGCTCCCAGAATTTTCGCCCCCTCCCCCACCCTATGATCCATTTCCGCTTCCATGTTTCCATCCGCTGCCAGATCCACTCCCAGATATCTAAAACACTTCACTTCCTCCAGTTTTTCTCCATTCAAACTCACCTCCCAATATATATATATATATATATATATATATATATATATATATATATATATATATATATATATATATATATTTCTTTTTTTTTTTTCAAACCATTCGCCATTTCCCGCGTTAGCGAGGTAGCGTTAAGAACAGAAGACTGCGCCTTTGAGGGAATATCTTCACCTGGCCCCCTTCTCTGTTCCGTTTTTTTTGAAAATTGAAAAAAAACGAGAGGGGAATCCGGATTTCCAGCCCCCGACTCCCTCCCCTTTTAGTCGCCTTCTACGACACGCAGGGAATACGTGTCGTAGGAGGCGACTAACAGGGGTGGGAGCAGGACCGGAAATCCTTCCTTCCCGTATAACTTTAAAAAAAAACCAGAGCAAAGAGCCAGGTGAGGATCTTTCCCTCTAAGACTCTGCTATCTGTTCTTGACGCTACCTCGCTCACACGGGAAATGGCAAACATATATGAAAAAATATGTATATGTAAAAGAAACATTCGGAATAAACACAGGACATAGTACATAACAGTGTTTTCCCTTAGTTTTACGCGCTGTGTATTGTATTTTTTCCCGAGTGTGTGTTCTTTTTTTTACATTTTGTTTGCGTTCTAAATATCATATCCAAGTTTTGTGACGCAGTTTTTTCTCTTTTTTGTAGATTCCTGATGATGCCTCTGTGAAGGCGAAAGCTTGATTGAAATAAAAGGCATAACTTTGGACAACTGGAGTCTGGGCAGCCACCTAATGGTAGAATAACACTGAGAAAATCAGAGATCATAAGAAAGAAGAGCTGTAACTAAATATGCTGTCTAATTCAATTCTACACACACACACACACACACACACACACACACACATATATATATATATATATATATATATATATATATATATATATATATATATATATATATATATATATATATATATATATATATATCTTTCTTTCATACTATTCGCCATTTCCCGCGTTAGCGAGGTAGCGTTAAGAACAGAGGACTGGGCCTTAGAGGGAATATCCTCACCTGGCCCCTTTCTCTGTTCCTTCTTTTGGATAATTAAAAAAAAGAAAAAAAAATAACGAAAGGCGAGGATTTCCAGCCACCCGCTCCCTCCCCTTTTAGTCGCCTTCTACGACACGCAGGGAATACGTGGGAGGTATTCTTTCTCCCCTACCCCCAGGGATTGTACATATATATATATATATATATATTTATTTATATATATATATATATATATATATATATATATATATATATATATATATTTTTTTTTTTTTTTTTCAACTATTCGCCATTTCCCGTGTTAGCGAGGTAGGGTTAAGAACAGAGAACTGAGCCTTTGAGGGAATATCCTCACCTGGCCCCTTCTCTGTTCCTTCTTTTGGAAAAAAAAAAAAAATGAGGGGAGGATTTCCAGCCCCCCCGCTCCCTCCCCTTTTAGTCGCCTTCTACGACACGCAGGGAATACGTGGGAAGTGTGCGCGCATTTATCGATATATCAACAGGTTGATGTACTAATTTATCACTACATTTGCAAGGCGGTTGTATACCTTGTGGTGTGGGTCCACTATACAGGAGACATATCAGATTTAATCACTACCTCACATTCCTGCTTAGGTGAGGGAATCATGGCTCCCCTCACTACCCCTTGCCTGCTGTAATCCTTGAAATCTCCAATGAACGGATTACTCGCACGCAGTTAAACCTCAGTTTCTCCTCCACTTCATTCAAACAGCGACTGCGATTGGTAAATATATATATATATATATATATATATATATATATATATATATATATATATATATATCAAAAGGTAAAAGGCAATTACGAGAAGTGTGTGATGGTCACTGAATCACACCCGAAACGCTAAGATATAATACGAACCTTCGTAAGTTTTGGTATGGTCTCAGTGACACGTACTCTCTTGCCTTATATCTATCTCGACATGAAGTTCTTTAAAAGGCGAGATGCGAAGAAAGAGGGAGGAATGATGAGTGTGTCTGACTGACACGATCCTATGACAGAATGAATATGTCTAATACTAGATGTAGTTGGATGCAGATTTATTGGCTCTGAGCGAAGGACAGCACTTACCCTAGGCATGCCACTTCGAAAATAGCGTTTCCCGGGTAAGGTCGTATTTCCCTCGTTTCAATCCCACTGCACTTTCTTGCGTTAAAAGTCTCGCGCAGGAGAAACTCATCTGTTCTGAAATGTCAGTATGTTAAGTTTGTGTGTGAGGGGCGCGGTGTAACTATTGACTCCTCTCAGCTTTAGAAGTGTTCAAGCTGTTTAGAATGCCATGGCGACTGTTCCCAGTTGAACTTTGTACAGGAGATGTGTGCAGGTATGGCATACGATCATCTATCTGCTGCAGTAGGAGCAACGATGAATAGTAAAGCACCCCCATAGAATATCTAGATATAACATGAATTGTTCTTCTGTATATATATATATATATATATATATATATATGTTGTTCGCTGATGATACAGCGCTGGTGGCTGATTCATGTGAGAAACTGCAGAAGCTGGTGACTGAGTTTGGTAAAGTGTGTGGAAGAAGAAAGTTGAGAGTAAATGTGAATAAGAGCAAGGTTATTAGGTACAGTAGGGGTGAGGGTCAAGTCAATTGGGAGGTGAGTTTGAATGGAGAAAAACTGGAGGAAGTGAAGTGTTTTAGATATCTGGGAGTGGATCTGTCAGCGGATGGAACCATGGAAGCGGAAGTGGATCATAGGGTGGGGGAGGGGGCGAAAATTTTGGGAGCCTTGAAAAATGTGTGGAAGTCGAGAACATTATCTCGGAAAGCAAAAATGGGTATGTTTGAGGGAATAGTGGTTCCAACAATGCTGTATGGTTGCGAGGCGTGGGCTATGGATAGAGATGTGCGCAGGAGGATGGATGTGCTGGAAATGAGATGTTTGAGGACAATGTGTGGTGTGAGGTGGTTTGATCGAGTAAGTAACGTAAGGGTAAGAGAGATGTGTGGAAATAAAAAGAGCGTGGTCGAGAGAGCAGAAGAGGGTGTTTTGAAATGGTTTGGGCACATGGAGAGAATGAGTGAGGAGAGATTGACCAAGAGGATATATGTGTCGGAGGTGGAGGGAACGAGGAGAAGAGGGAGACCAAATTGGAGGTGGAAAGATGGAGTGAAAAAGATTTTGTGTGATCGGGGCCTGAACATGCAGGAGGGTGAACGGAGGGCAAGAAATAGAGTGAATTGGAGTCATGTGGTATACAGGGGTTGACGTGCTGTCAGTGGATTGAAGCAAGGCATGTGAAGCGTCTGGGGTAAACCATGGAAAGCTGTGTAGGTATGTATATTTGCGTGTCTGGACGTGTGTATGTACATGTGTATGGGGGGGGGGGTTGGGCCATTTCTTTCGTCTGTTTCCTTGCGCTACCTCGCAAACGCGGGAGACAGCGACAAAGTATAAAAAAAAAAAAAAAAAAAAAAAAAAAATATATATATATATATATATATATATATATATATATATATATATATATATATATATATATATATATATATATATATCTTTTACTTTCATACTTCTCCGCTGTTTCCTGCGTTAGTGAGGTACCTGTAGGAACAGACGAAAAAGGGCCATAGTCGTTCACACTCAGTCTCTAGCTGTCATGTGTAATGCACCGAAACCACAGCTCCCTAACCACATCCAGGCCCCGCAGACTTCTCCATGGTTTCTTCCAGTCGCTTTACATGTCCTGATTCAGTCTAATGACAGCACCTCTCCCCATGCGTATCACTTCGTTCCAATTCACTTTATCCCGTGCACGCCTTTCACCTTCCTGCACGTTCAGGCCCCGATCATTCACATTCTTTTTCACTCCATGATTCCCCTCCAATTTGGTCTACTCCGTCTCCTCGTCCTATCCACTTGTGACACACATACGGTCTTTGTCAACCTCTCCTCACTGATTTTTCTGTGGGTTCAAACCATTTCAGCACACCCTTTTCAGCTCTCTCAACCATACTCTTACCATTACCACAACTCTCTCTTACCCTTTTATTGATCGCTCAATCAAATCACCTCACACATACTGTCCTCATGCATTTCGTTTCCATCACATCCATCCTCCTCCGCACATCCTTATCCATAGCCTATGCCTCACAAGCATACAACATCGTTGGGATTTACTGTACCTTCAAACATGCCTAACCAAGGAATGATATAGTTACTTTTCGTTGTATAGCAACTGATTGTTATATTTCTTTCTTGTATCTCCTCTGACGATGTGATTATTACACGAAAGTGCACTTGGGAACTTATCGTGTCTCATTTCCCCGTGGACTCTCTCTCTCTCTCTCTCTCTCTCTCTCTCTCTCTCTCTCTCTCTCTCTCTCTCTCTCTCTCTCTCTCTCTCTCTCTCTCTCTCTCTCTCTCTATGTGTATATATGTATATATATATATATATATATATATATATATATATATATATATATATATATATATATATATATATATATATATATACATGTATATACACATATATATCACCCCAGGACCCTTTGCTGAAAAATAATCTTGGTGTTACCGTTGAAATCTTTTCAGGGGTTCCTGGGTTCCTCAGCTCCAAGGTTGCGCTACTTCCCGTAGCAAAATATTCTGGACTCCATTGGAGTGAGATGTTCTTTGAAGAAGCTTTACTCCCTATGACACAGTCTCGGCAAAGATGACATTTTACTCTTGGTATAACCCCAAGCAGGTGAAGGCCGGTAACACCTGTTCATCTATACTAAAGTCTACCTAACCCAATCATACTTTACGTACTAACCATATTACTCCAGTCCTACTGTCTTCTCTCCTCAAGTTACATCCGTCTTCATAACTGAGGAGCCTTATGGCCGTCCATGTACTGCTAAATGCACATAAGCTATAAGCCACAATACGCCTCTGTCATAACCATCAAAATATATCAGAGGACGATCCGTCGAGCGTAATGAAAACGACTAAGTATTATAATTCCTCGGACTGTGTCGTCAGCTAGCTGCAACGTGCAGGTATCCGCCAATCAACTCTGTAGTCCCTGACCTCTTCCAAAGACACTTTAGAAGCATTGAACCTCACCTGTATCCCAGAAGAAAGAAGATTAAACTCAACACATGGAGTTAGTACAGGTGTTATCTACCAGTGGAGCTGCGTATGTTTTACATACAAATATATTGATTTCAGTCAGTCTGGCGCTCTATCGGCCAACGTGACTTGTGTGCAAGGAACCAAGTTGAAGACTCTGACGTCAGAACTCTAGGCCTTTTAAAAGAGCGGCGGCTTATGGCGTTCTCATATAGGAATACAGATATTTGCCGCAGAAAAAACTCAATTTGAATTTACTGTAGAACTGTTTCTAAAGACAGGCATTTGATAACATAAATCTGGCCATTTGTAGCACATCAAGCATAGTCTTATTCTTTTGGCCATTTGTACAACATCAAGCATAGTCTTATTCTTCTGGCCATTTGTACATCAAGCATAGTCTTATTCTTCTGGCCATTTGCAGCACATCAAGCATAGTCTTATTCTTCTGGCCATTTGTAGCACATCAAACACAGTCTTCGGCGACATTCGTCTTTATAGATTTCCAACCAATCCTCCTGTCAATTGCTCGGGATGTACCAGTTCACTTATCTTTGGGAGGACATTATGTTTCTCATTATATGAGGATAATGATCAGCAGTTCCGGTGGTTAACCACTTTCCCGTTCCAATGATAAAGCGATTCGAACGCATGATCGGACACGGAAGCATGTGACAGAAAACGGCCCTTTTCTAGTAGCTTCCCCGCCATACGGTAAGTGACATTTGATGGGGGATCGTGGGTGACGCTAACTCAAGGACTGACCATATGTCAGGTTGAATTTCTTATTCATGTGACCTTCAGTCGATCGTCTCCACGAGTAAATTACATTTTGCACCGGCAGGTTGGCTGTATCTCACGAGGACTCGCAACGTAATGAATATAGAGGGGAGGAAAAGGGAGAGGAGATGGGAAGGTACAGATGCCAAAGGGCGAAATCTGCATAACCAGATTCCTCAAGCCGATCAAGGTTGATATATAAGTGGACACCTTGTGAGCAGCGAAGAAAGCAGGTAAAGAGGAAGACAATGTGAAAGACTGTGTTGAAACATGGCAACGGGACATACAGCATCTTCAACAAAGAACCTTCAAGGGAAAAGAAGAAAGAATCAGATCAAATCTCTTAGGCCCTTAATATAAAAGAGTGACAGAGGGTGGACACGTTGGATATGAGATGTCAGAGAACAACATAGGTGAAAATAGGGCACGATTCCAATCTCAAGACATCCAGTCTGTATTTCTTTACCCCGCAGACGGTCTAGTTACGTTAGACCTTTTTATACGTCTAAGGATCTTCATCTCTGCTTCATGAAGCCGATACGTCATCGTGACGAAATTCAGGGCCCACGATTCATATATCAACAGGTCAAGTTACAACCTTGAATTCCTGTATGTATTATTGTCTCTGCCTTTCCAAAGGATATTTCTCTATGCCACATGTGGGTACGTACGACCGTGGCTTCTGCCGAGGGCGATTAATTCTACTTCCCAGTTCAGACTCGGGTTCTGTTCTCCTCATTAAAGCTGACTCTCAGTTATTCAAAGCCTGTGGACTGCTTTAGCTCGTGATCATTAAAAACCAGGTTAAATTGAGCTGGATTCCTCGAGAGGATATAGTATGACCTCGTATTTTCCTTTGCCTGTTTCCTATTGCATTAATGTACAAGTTTTTTTTTTTATTCATTCCATCCAGCAAGTGCTCTCTCTCTCTCTCTCTCTCTCTCTCTCTCTCTCTCTCTCTCTCTCTCTCTCTCTCTCTCTCTCGAGGACCTCCGCCTAGTCATCAATCAAGGGGTTCAATAGAGAAAGCATCTGCATAAGTAAGGGTTATCTCCGTTTTCGTTTGGACGCATCACCTACATAAATTCATCGACAAAAAAAAAAAAAAAAGAAATTAAAGTCCAAATAGAAATGGAGAAGCTGACACTTCCCATCCACCATCTGACTCCCATCTGAATATCAGAATCAGTCTTGCCTGTTCCTTCTCTCTGCATTCACAGTTGTCGTGTGGGCCTCTCCTTGTTCTGATGCGTTTTTGTAAGATGACCCATTCTTCCCTCCACAATATTCCCAACATATCCCCCTTTTTTCTTTTTAAAGTGTTCGGTCAAATGCCTTTCCTAAATCAAAAGATGCAATTAAATTTTTTCCTGATGCCACCTAATCTTATCCCATAAATAATTTTCAATGATACAGTCAGACCTACCCTTCCTCTCTCTCTCTCTCTCTCTCTCTCTCTCTCTCTCTCTCTCTCTCTCTCTCTCTCTCTCTCTTCTCTCTCTCTCTCTCTCTCTCTCTCTCTCTCTCTCTCTCTCTCTCTCTCTCTCTCTCTCTCTCTCTCTCTCTCTCCACTCTAAAGCCCATCTACTATATTCCCTAGTTCTGGCATCCTTTCCTATGATCTGAAGTCCGACTATACATTTGATGTTATTTTCAGGATTAATAGGAAAATCGTCTCTGATGTATCACCTTTGAACCTACAATCAGCCAGACTTTGACTTGAATCACATGACACAGATGGTATACATCTTTACAGACTTATACGTTTATTTTCTTTCTCTCTCTTTTTTGCTATAAGAGAAACGTGTTGTGTCATAAGGTCTGTCCGAGTATTCCTGCCACTTGGAACCTCACCTCTATCACCTCCACTTATGATTTTCATCATTTGTGTAACGTTGGCATTCTTCGCAGCCGATGATGTACAGAAGGATTAGTGAGTCACCCTTCTTCAAAATTTTCTCCTTCAGTGCTAAAAGCATCTGTCACATTTTCCCCTCCCATCCCTACCTCGACCGACCCGTATTTCGAAGTCATCTAAAGTATAGTGTAATTGTCTGTGTGTGTGTGTGTGTGTGTGTGTGTGTGTGTGTGTGTGTGTCATACAGCATCCCATGTCCGCTGAAAATATGCAAAAAGAAACAGAAAAGAATTCTTGCTCTTTGTGCAGATCTCGACTCTGCCGTAGTGTACTTGAAGGCAACGTATCGTATATTTACCGAATCTTGAATGTTAAGCACGATATCAATTCACTTCCAGACGTACCATTTGTTATCTTCTTCAGTCTCTTTGTTTTCCACAAAGCTAGCCCCCGGTATCTGGCGGTTCCTCCTCCTTCCATAATGAGACATTTAACAACCACCATCCATGACCTCCTGTTCCAATTCCAGCAAGTACTTCTTTGACACAGACCAACTGTTGACCAAGACCCACATTATTGCCATAGAAGATCTCCCATTCTATCTCTCAGCCTCACTCTGCTCGCGTTAACTGTGGCCATACGTAGTGATTTTCCTCTAGAGGACCATGATGCACAGATCCCTGCCAGTCCTTACGTAAGCACCCATGAAGGTGACTCTGATTCCCAGGGATGAATACGCCTTCCATGAGGAGTGCTGTTAATGGGTGACTGTCGTATCATCATTGCTATTATCATTATTGATATCATCATTACCATTATTATCATTATTATCATTATTATTATCATTATTAGTATTACTATTATTATCATTCTCATTATTATCATTATCATCATTATTATCATCATTATCACTATCATTATCATTATTAACATATACATCATTATCCTTATCATTATCGCTATTATAATCTTTATCCTTATATTCACAGTATCATTAGAGGTAATATCATTATCATCATCATTATCAGTGTTTCAATATCATTATGCTTTATCCCTATCGTTCTGAGCTTCCTCCATCTCCTCACTTCGTCCTGAGTCTGACTTCGAAGTGGATCTAGCATTAATCGTACCCGCCATTCACGCAACCACGCTTACCTTGTTCTATGTCCTTCCTGTGGGCATGCGATGAACACGTCTTGCCACTGTGTGTGTGTGTGTGTGTGTGTGTGTGTGTGTGTGTGTGTGTGTGTGTGTGTGTGTGTGTGTCATGGCCTGGAGTGATCTGTGTCAGGAAAGCACCACGGCTGATGACTTCCCCTGGCCACAACAGGTTGTTGAGGTAGAAGCCAAATGTCAGAGGATATTTCATAAACTCGAAAGTGATGACGCCTCGACCTCTTTCAAAAAGGGATTCTGCTAGTTCATTTGTTCTTGTGTTTGTGCAGACGGCACGGGCAACTGAACACCCTGATACATACCATTTGATATATATATATATATATATATATATATATATATATATATATATATATATATATATATATATATATATATATATA